>NC_043755.1:11794395-12123145 GCF_902148845.1 Salarias fasciatus | reverse complement strand
TTTCACAACTGACTTTATTCAATAACAGCAGTCGTGTATTTAATGAGATTAACTATTAATCAGGAACCCAGGAGTCCATTGTCGGGTTTCTTAATGGAACCGAGTGACTTTTAACTGAATTATCTCCTGGGATTGTTCTGTTCCTACAAGTCCTCTTTTAATAAAAAGCTTATTTAAGAAAAAGAAAAAAAGCCAGTTTACAGCCACCGAGAAATATGCTAGATGGGCAAAGCCTGTTGAGGATTTTCATGAGATACCTGTATTTTGCCCAGGACTCCAGTGCTGTCCATTCTGCTGGCCACATTCACTGTATTTCCCCAGATATCATACTGTGGTTTCTGGGCCCCGATGACTCCAGCTATCACTGGACCGTGATTAATACCTGGCAAAAAACAAACAAGACAAATCAGGAGAAACAATTTCACATTCTGCGATCGAGCCAGGGAATGTGTTTATCTCAGCCCAGAGCAATTCCATTATCTCACTGATAAAATGTCTTTATTTGGTAAAATAGAGGCTTTGTGGTTTTAATGAGAGGAAAATCTCATCTTAAGCCTCTAAAAACTGACATTTTAATTGAATTTGATCCAGAATACATGCAAGAACTTTTCTATTTTGTTTTATTTTGCTGTATTAATAACTGCACCTCAAAACCCAGTGCTTTCAGCATAAACAAAGCTTTTCACAAGATTTCATCAGAACATGAGCAGAAGTGGAAGCTAAATGGAGCTGAACCCTTAATCCCTCGACGCTCTCAGCACCTTCGCTAAGCAGGCTCCGGCGCTTTTTACAGCCCTGACATGACACCAGGTCTCTCTCCAACCCGCACGTCTGACTCAGCCTCCAGATTGTCTGAGACGGCCGCGTTTGTACCGCGAGCAGGAAGCACACGGGAATAAATCCACCCGCTTTTGTGCGGTCCCCAGAGGGCGGAGACTTGCATCCTTTACCGCTGAAGCATTTTCGGCCCCGTCTGGAAGCAGCGGGGATGTACAGTCGCACACGGGCGCGCTGCTGAGTTAATGGAGCATCCCATGCTGAGACCTTCACAGCCAGGCTGAAGGTATCGAACTCTGACTCTCGCCACACGCTGGCAGCTGGGCCCTGCCTGCTTCCCCACCTGTGTTTTCTGCATGCTTAGTGTTATTTTTATGATATTCCGACCGCTCTGATTTTCTGCTTAGATAATGACTCCTATCATAAAGTACAGACTCCAGCAGCAGAGAAGGTTTGAATGGCTCGGCGTTACACGCTGCGGTCGTCCATTGCTTTTTGTTGGAGCCGTTATCCACTATTCTCACGGAGCGATCAGTAAAGTTAGAGAGGTGGAAAAATGAACGTGCAGTGCAGTCACATTAAGGAGTAAAGTGAACTGCAGGTGGAAGTGGAACTGAAGTGGAGGCAGTCCCATATGACTTACCGACTCTGAGTTTGAAGTCATTGAATGAGTGTTTGTTGATGACGTCCAGCTTTCCCACCAAGGCGAACGCGAACTCCACCATAGTGCCGATGTGCATGTACTGTCTGTCATGTTCCTGCAGCAGGAGAACACCAGCAATGCTTATTTACTCATGTGAAAGGATGGATAATGGATGTGTGTGTGTGTGTGTGTACCTGTGATGTGTACTCAGGCCCAGGTGATGCGTTGAGCCCCGTGGCTGCCATGTAAGTGCTTCCAATAGTCTTAATCTTTTCCACGCCGCTGAATTTAGGTTTGGAAAGCAACTGAACAAAGAAACACAAAGACAACTCGCTCAGTGGGTAAAAAATAAACAACCTGTACAGCTACTCTCTGCTCGTTCACTCTCCGTTTAGTCAACTTGTCCAAGTCTTTTATAGATTGCAAATCATGTTTGGGATTTGGGGTTTGTATGAAACAAGCATATTAAAAGACACACACCTCATCGAAGTCAGCGATGATTTCATTGAGGAGCCTGAGGCACTCCAACCCTTCCTTGTTCACGTCAGACTCGGTGTAGAACTCTTTAAAGTCCGGGATGGAGGCAAACATGACACAAACCAGGTCATACGACTGGTGGTAGAGATCCTGCGTGACACAAAGCAGCAGTAAACACAATACAGATGTTGGCTCACACACCCGCAAAGTCAGCATATGAAATAATCAGCTGAAACATGATCAACCACAGACTTCGAACAGATAGAACACAGAGGACTCGGTTCTAATGGACTCTTGTTAGATCTTGATCTCACTGGAGGTTTTTGTGTCTATTTAGGTTCACAAATAGCACAGAAAATCAGTCCCAGGAGGAGACAAGAGAAAAAAAGATGTGACACAAGTGATAAAACGGACAAATGAAAAATGGCCAAGGAGGCTTCCCAGTCACTTAAAAATCCATTAGAGCTGCTTCTTGCTCTTGGACGGTGTTCAAGAGTAGAAAAAAATTCTTTGCTGACTGGTCAGTCAGTCTTTGCAGCATGCAGTCCTTTTTAAGCAAGCACACACACACACACACACACACACACACACACACACACACACACACACACACACACACACACACACACTTCCAAAAGGCCACAACTTTGCATTTTCTTTCGATATAAAGCCTGACAATGTGAAAAGTATTCTGTGGACGGCGCCAGATTGAGGATGATTTAAAAATGGCGTTTGCAGAAAGCAGGAGGAAATCTCCACTCCGTCTCCTCATGTTTTGCCATCATAACAGAAAATGAATCTCACTTCTGCTGCATTACACAAGCCTATTCCACTTGAGAAGTTTTCATGTAAAGTAGAGCTGAGCTGAAGTGCTGCTGGTAATAGTTTTTAGAGGGGACGACATGCATTTACTGTGACTCATTTTATACAATTGTGTAACTGGTGGAGTCTGTTATACGCCATGTATTCACACACACTTAACAGTTTATCTAATTCACTAAATCAAGCTGGGGAGAAAGGATGCAGTCGCAGGCACTGAAGGAGCAATGGATCCGCTCCACATCCACTCGTCCAAACACGATTATACATTTTTAATGCAGTCATTAAAAGGAAGCGTTCATTTCCAACCTCGTTTTTCCAGTTGCGTGCCAGGAAGTGCTCTGCGACGTGTGCGGGCAGGACGTTCTCCAGCAGGACCCGGTTGAGGTTCTCCATGGTCTCAATCTCCTCGCACTCCTTCTTGAACTTGTTCTTCCAGAGAAAGTCTAACCTACAGTAATATTCATTCTGTTACAAGAGGACACAGAGGTGAAGAGACTGAAGGTAGAGCTCTACAGCTTTGCTTTCCAAGTCACAAAGAGAAGAAGAAACAGTCACAAATACGGAAAACACACAGAAATGACGAGACAAATGTGCTGCGATTCTGATACACTGAAGGAGAAATTCTCACTGTGTGATTCAGCAGGTTTCCAATTATGGGGTTGAAAGAAAAAAAAATGTCTGAGATTTTTTTCCTTATGATTATTGAAAAAAACCCTTTTTTTTCTATTTAATTGATATTATTTCAATTAATCCATTTAACAATTAATTTAATAAATCAAAAGACTGAGCTGCAAAATAGTTGTAACATTTTCAATATTTTTTTTAAACAAGGCAGCAAAAGATGAGTTCTACTTTTATAACTGAGGACCCTGTCAATAACAATTCATTATTTGATAAACGGTAAGAAGCATTCAACAAATAATTAGGCTTTGCGAAACAAAACATCTACGGCGTGATGAGAAGTCTTGTTTTGTAGATAAAGGAAATAAACCAAAATCATCATCCAGCACAATGTATCACAGAGTTTTCTTGCAAATTAAAGTTAAGAAAGCAGAAATATGGTTAAGAAATAAGATAACTGGTAAGTTTTGGATGGAATGAATCACATGACATTTCATTTGTTTTCATGTTCTACCTGCCTCGCAGCTCAGGAGCTCCGCTCCATTTACTGCTGTTCCTGAGATGCGCAGGGTGATTAAAGTTGGTATAAAAGATTAAACAACCAAACCGAAACATGGTTGTGAAATTATCAGATTGAAGACCTAACATGACTTTATATTAGAAACTTAACTCCTGATAATAAATAGAAATAAAAACCGTGCGGAGGTGAAAAGAAGGCTCAGAAAATAATGAATAGATTCAGTTGTTCGCCTGCATGGTTAGCTGCTCACGGAGCACAGTTATTGAGCAGGGAGCTAAAGTAATTTGTCTTTTGCAAAACCATTTATTATCCACTCAGTCTTAATCTGCTGCCACTTGTGGCGCTGAACTAAAATCCAGCAGCAACTGTTCCCAATATTTGTGTGACGTAGAAATCCTTCCAAGCACATTTTCCATCTTATTTTCACAGTGTGTCGTCGGGTACAATAGTATAACTGTATGCCAAACTTAAATTGCAAAGACCATGCAGATTCTGCTGTGATAATGTGTCTTAATGGTGTGAAATTAAGCACTTAGATATAGTATATATACACATACATGCAGTTATGACTTATATTTCACGTGTCAACATGAGGTCTGAGTGAAAAGCAATCGAACAATCAGAAAGTGAAGGCTGCTGCGCTGGTGTGATTGGTCTCAAACAGAACCTGACGCCATGACGTGACTGGAGCTCCACAGCACTGTGGCACTTTATTTCTAGGCTGAAACACTGTGGGAGCTGCACACACTTCACGAATGAATGAGTGAGTGAAACATATTGATTGGGAAAACGTGTAAATGCTTGGATTTGGAAAGATTGGATGGAGAAATGTGGTTCAAATCAATGTGACGTGGTAAAATGGGGTTGTTGAATTTGTGTTGTAGCTTGAACTGTGTGTGATCTATTATTATGTCGGCCTCCCAGTATTTTGGACATTTTTTTAAATGTTCCCATCCGATTGACTCTTATGTTTTAGCATGTGATCACATTTCCAAACCTTGAGGCAAATCTCGCTGGGTAGCCTGTTTAGTTAACAGACGGGAGTCTCAAGGATGACCCGCTCCCCCTGCTCTATTGATCAGTGAATGTCAGAGTTCACCTGAGTAACTGCAGACTCGCTAATGTAAATCACTACTGTGACTTACAAAAGGAGGTGACTGAACGTCCAATATGAAGCTTGGTTTTGGTGCAGAGTGTTTTATATACACCATCATTTAGGCAATATTAATGTCACAGATGTGAACTAATGTCAGAGCCTTGTGCTTGAAGAGATGATATGGGTGAAAAGGACCACTGGACCTAAAATAAGTTTTTTAATAAAACTATAAAAAATATTTAAAAGTTATTTGTTTTGCCAGGATATTGTACATTCTTAAAATAATCTTTAAAAAAAAGTTTCAAGCATTTACATTGCATTTAAATTGAAAAAAATCTGGAAAATATATCTGAATAAAGAAAATGTTGTTTAGATAAATGGTCATTATTTTACTTTGACTTATAAATGATCAATAAATGATTGACATTGACAACTTTGTGGATTAAATTTCACTGAATTAACCTATCTTCAATATCTGTTTACATTGTATATTAATTTTATCAGATGTGTTGGGAAAAAGATTTTTTTGCTCTGCAAAATATGGAGGATCCACTTCCCAGGCTAATAAACATGTGGAGGACATAGATGGGTTATTGTCAGGTGAAATGATGAGGGAATTAAAAAAAAAAAAAAAAAACAGCTATGGATCAGAAAGGCACAGCAGGTAATAAAACAGAAAAGAAAACGAGGATTACAGCACAATGGTGAGCCTGCTGAAATGAAATGGCACCAAGTTGCAACCTATTCTTCTTTCTGAGCCGTGGAGATGAAATGTGCTGCGGAGGACAGACGATAACGTCACTCAAACTATTACGGCGCAGACTTACCTGTCTGGCAAGCACAAGAAGGGTGATAAAGAAGATAAAGAGGGAGATAGAGCCCATAGTCTTCAGGTCTTTGAGAACTCCTGGTCTTGAAGGGTAGGGGAGGAAAAAAAACAGCAGAAGAAAACGCAATGAGTGAGATGAGAAACGGATAAAGACAGAGAGAACAGAGAAGCAACGTAGTGGGTGAAAAGCTAAAGACGGAGAGGGATTCGTTAAAAATTGTGATTGCAATCAGTGGTGACACATGTCACACGACTGGTTAGCAGACCGTTTCATTTCAAGCTGTCGCTCAGTCCAGACCGTCGCTCCTGCTCTGCTGCCACAACAGCTTGGCTGCTACGTGAGTTTAAGTGGCTGAACTTTCCTGCGAGGGAACATTTATGAGATATTTCCAGAGAACCGATAAAGATTCAGCACTGTAAACATAACAGATTTTCCCACAACTCATACTGCATGAAAGCAGATGTTAGTGTTAGTGTGTGTGTGTGTGTGTGTGTGTGTGTGTGGGGGGGGGGGGGGGGGGGGGGGGGGGGGGTGAGATTTAAATGTACCAATTATATAGTTAAAGCCAACAAAGAGACAGATTTCTCTTCACAGCAGTGGCCATCCTTAATTAAGTTCTGCATGTGTGATTAGACTCACACAGGACTGTGCATCCTAATTTCAGCAAGCACATTTTGCATATTTATGGGCTCTTATCTAGGGCAGAGCTCAGCAGATGACTGAGAAAACAGTCCACAAGTTCTGCTCTCGCCTGCTTCACCTAATCGAGTCTCTGCGAGAACAAATGGCCACGTCAGAGCAGCTTGAACACAGTGACGGGGCACACACACACACGAAGCCTGTTGCCCAGGAATTGGCAATAATATAGTTAAATGTTTATTTTTAACTATTGGAAACATCTGAAGCTTCCAATTTACAAGTTCCATATTCAGAAAAATCTGTTTTATATGGTAGCTGCTCATAGTAATGTGATATTCACTGAGAAATTTCCACAAAATCTCACTTCATTGGTTTTTGACAGGAAACTATAAAGGACAGTACCTTCCTTTACTGGAAATCACACAGATTATCATGATTCAGTGATACTTTTCTTCTTCTTCTTCTTTTAAGTCATTCATATATTTTAAATGAAAGAGGGACTGATGCTGTGAGACTCTCTGAAAAATGATTTTGGACATTTTAATGAAAAAGGTTTTATTTGTATGAGGAGCTTCCAGATATGAACCAGAGAGGCTTCACATTTTCCCCAATAAAAACACAATAGAAGCTGCCATAATGCCCACGGATTTATTCAATCATTCACCATCTTTGAAGAAGATCCTGGATTTGTCTATTTATGATGTCAGTTTTTCAGTCTGTTTCAGCTGTTTAGTTCAGACGCAAGAGCGGAATAATCAGAAATATCCATAGGTGCCATCGCTCAGTCTTACAATTCCAATTATCATCTGGAGACAGAAAAAGTCACATGGAGGATCCATCCAACCTCAAAGCTTCTATTGCTAATATTACAAGCCGAACCTGGATGCTGGGAAGGACTTATAAGTGAAAAACAGACTCATTAAGATGACTTTCAGCAAATCAAAATCGAGCTTAATAAACTCAACAGCACAGACGAAAATACCTATATGCTAAGTTTATGTTTCCCCTCCTCCAAAAAAAATTCAATGAATGATCGCTTACTCTTATCAGACAGAAAATTCAACTGAACAACAAACTTCTCATCAAAAACTAAGAACGGAAAGTGATTTCATCCAGACTGAACAACAAAAACCCACGAGAAATAAACGAACAGGGAAAAACACTCGACCCACTCATTCAAGAACACAGATGGAACAACAAATGACAAATGCTCGTCTCTCTTTGTTAACAACACTCTTCTAACAAAAAACATTGATTTTATTAAAATATGGTCGTCCAGTTACTTAACTAGTTGCTGAAACTGCAGATTCAGAAACTTGAGGACTGTTTCTGCTGGGATGAACATGTCTTATTTTAATGACTACTACCTGCATATTATCTTATATTGATACATTCTGTATTCAATTATGGGTCAAGTTATTCAAACCAGCAAAGTGCCATCAAAAATCAAATTTACCCTACACCAGGGCTGTCAAACATAAGGCCTGTGGACCAAAACCAGCCTTGCAAGAAGCTCCAATCCAGGAAACAAACCACAAAACCAAATTCCAAATAAATCATCAATCCATTCATTAAAATATAACTCTTTATGTTGAATTCATAGCAGTTTTTGCAACTAATTGTTTGGCTTCGCAAAAACATGAACATTTTTTTTTTAACTTATATTTGGTTTCACAATAAAATAAAATAAAAAGAAAAAAACTTTAAAGTTTAAATTTCAAGGTTGCTGTGGCACTTGCTGAGGCAGATGCCGTCCAACAGATAATAAAACCTACCTGTCCAGGATTTCGGTCTTGTACAGAAACCTGCTATACTCGTCCAGCAGAGAGGCGTGGGTCTGCAGGATGATGACGTTGTAGACCACCAAAGCTGCCAGCATGATCATCATCTTCAGCTCGTAGTTTATCCTCAGAAACACCGAGCAAGAAATCAGGCCCAGGATGCAACTGTAAATTAAATACTAGACGGGACGAGAGGCAGGAGGGTTTGTTGATTACCACCAATGATTTAAACAAAAAGGCTCAGGAAAAGACATGATGAAAATGTTTTCTTTCACTTACTGGAAGGTAGAAATTGTTTTCTCCGGTAATGCTGTTAGAGTAAAACAGCGTTTCATTTGATGAATTGTGAAGAGGAACCGGAGGCAGCACGCCGTCTTCCAAGAAGAACTGGAAGAAAGAAAAGAACAGAATCCCTTGTCTTTGTCTATTTTTAAATAAGTTCCATGAAATTTTCTATTTCATTTCGCCACTGAAAACAAATCACAGAATTTATGTGCACTTAGTGAAAACGCTGTCTGCTGCCATCAGCAGGAGAAAAGATGAGCTCGTCTGCATTGGACTCGCGGGGGGAAAACAGAATCTGGTTAGATAAGAGGCCGACGGTGACAACCATTCAATAGTGTCCTTTAAAGCGAACCTGCAGGATCAGATGGGGATTGGCTGCCCCGCTGAGCAGAGCCAAGTTAATTTGGTTCATCCGCCTTGAGCGACTGACCCACGTCAGACGCAAAACACGATTATAATCTCTGCAATCGATTGGTGTGAAGGTCTGAACCGGGGTCCTGACACCGTGCTTTATCACGCAGTTTCCTTTCAGGCCTCGGGCCGTTTATTCTACCTTAAGCTTTCCTCCATTTATGTTTTTTGTCTCCTTTTTACGCTCCAGAAATAAACTTTCACAAAATAAATGTTATGATCATTGAAGATGAGCCAAATAACATTCAAAGGGCAATACGCTGTCTTTCTGCGTCACTCTGATCAGACGCTGTTTGGACTTTTATATAGTGCAGGAGAGAAAGCTAACTAGACAGCCACATGGAAAAGAAAGAAAAAAAACATACATATTTTCCTGCAGGTAATTATATTCTGAAATATCCAATATGCCTGGCAGTGAGCAAATAAAAGAAGCAGAAAGCACAGTAATCGATACAGCACAGAGAAAACACAAATGTGCTCTCACAGTCTCTACCCAAGATAATATAATGTACCCACTTTGACAAATGCCTCATTTCAGTTATATATCAAAAATTGATTAAGACAGTGGTGTTTACAGAAATTCTGATTTAGTTTAGCCAATAAAACAAGAGGTCTCCGCTGACTTTTTTGTTTGTGCAACATAAATATGCATTCAATTACATCCTAAATGGTTTGCATCTAATGATGCAAGAGTTATCCGAGGGACATTTTGCTCCGGAAGAAGCTCCGACAGCGCGTTCTCCGTCGCCGAGTGCTGCACCTGAACATATAATAGCTTACCATGTTGAAGACTGCCATTATGAGTATTAGCGCCGTGGTTGTCATGGTGAGAGTGATGCGGGGCCACGGCTTGTTGGCAATAATGACAGATGACCTCAGCAGCCACATCCAAGAAGCAGAGGTGCTTTTACTGCAGTGCTGCAGGGACACAACAACAACACAAACACAAGAAGATCAGAGCGCAAGAGGACTCCGGAGCCAAGAAGTGGAGGAAACAGACTGGAGATCCACCAGTGAGATGATACACCCTGCAAAAAAAAATTCCTACATAAGAACACACGTGTGTTTGAGAGAATTATTGACTAAAACCTAATTGCCTCAGTAGAGCCAATCAACAAGTTCAAGAGCCATACAATTACACATCGAGTGGCCCTCTGTCATATGAAGGGCATTCAGCGCTGCATTCTGAAATCCATCATGAATGAAATCATGAGGAAAAAGAAACGGCGAGCTCCTTTCTCCCTGTGGATTCACACTGGGTACCTCCACTTTCTGCCGAAGTCCAGCGGTCGATAGTTTATTCACAGTAAGAAAACTCACAGTTGCAGCAGCAGCAGCACATGACCGAATACACCACACACCACACTACACAAATTAAATAAAATTAAAATAAAAGCTGACAGTTAGGGGGCATGGTAGTTTGTGTTTTCTACAGTTCCTAACAGAGTTGTTGAACTTTGCCCCCTTTTGCCAAAAAGGATAAATGTGACTGGATTTCAGTAAAATGTCATGCAGAACCTGTTGGCACATTCTGCACACCACTACCCCGCAATATGTCATCTGCAAATATATATACATACATTGCAGGTGGCTGTTGTCGTGTTTATGGAGAATTTTATCAAATTTCAAGTCAAGATTTATATCATGTTTTAAAGTGAAATGAATAAATGAAATGTGTTGGGACACTGACCGAGGGGAAGGAAGAGACAAAACACAGCTGTTTCTATTGGTATTGTCATGAAATATCAGACTTTTTCAACAGTTCTAGAAAATCCACACACGTCATGTCTAAATATCCAACAGAAGAGTTCATGCAAGTATTTTTTTATCATTTAGTTTCCCTAATAGTTAAGTAAATTATAATAATTCGGTTAATCTCTGCATAATGCTGATGAGGCCAGTACAGTACAGGTTTGTGTCTTTTCAGCAATACTGCAGCTAAATATGTTTCATATTGAAACATGGAGACAGAATACCTGCATCATTAGTTTGATCCCAGAGCAATATCTGAGCATAGCTGAGGCTGAGCGGTTCTGACATTCGAATAGCTCGGGGATGTACATAACAAAACAATATAGTGAGGACGGCGGATTGTTGTGAGCCTTGGGGATCACTGGGAAGAGCTCGGGACATCACTTTGTACCGAAAACAAGACATCTGCATGAAATTTTCCAATTTGTCTTTAAAGCAGTGCAGTGGTTAAAATCATAACAGACAGGACTCAAATGAAACATGTAAATGAGAGTTAAAAGCCGGAGGGGATGAAGGAACATAAAGTGAAGTGACGCAGTGGCAGAGGCAGGAGAAACTCCAACTCACTCCGTCAGGAGTTATTTTAAAGATCTGCTTTGTCTCTCTTGTTGTGAGTTTGTCATCCATCCTCCCGCCTTTTAAATGACTTCACTCAGACCAGGATCATGGATTCAATCACACTTGGTTTGTTTACCTCCGTTTCATCAATGGTCTTCTCTCCTGGCTCAGAGCTGTGGTGAAAGAACTGAGTGTGCTATTTGAAACTAAAACACACTCCTCTGCATTTAAGAAACAGGCATGTGTTTTTTTCTCCCAGAGCCAAATGTTTCCAATAAAATAGTAATACTAAAAAAAAAAACAAACAAACATTGGCTTCTGGCTGATTTTAAATGTTTTTTTTCTATCAAAGCTGTAACATGAAACACTGGTTCGACTCTTCAAAAGCTGAAGCCAAAGCTGAGCAGTGCGAAACACTGACACACATCAGCAGGGGGCCTCTCAGCTTTAGGTGTGGAGTGCTGGGTTTGGTTTTCAGTCTCCGGAAGTCCGCAGGGGCAAAAATCACATTCTCACCATCAAAGAATTAAACATCAGCTATCGAGCGCAGTGGCCTGCGGGTTCTGAATCTTTGGGCGCTTTTAATGTTTTTAATACTCATTTATTTTTCCTCTCATTCTCTCTCCTTATCGTAGCTTCGCATTTGTCTTTGCTTGACAGTATTAGAGATAACTTTGCACCGACCACCGCAGGACATCTAACTCGGCAGAGAAATGAACTAATTTTTGCTCCAAGGTCGAATCAGAGTGGTCCTTACGTTCACCTGAGGGGTTTTTAATGGACGTTTTAACCTGCCACAGGGCCACTCCAGCCTCTCCTGTGCCTGTAGTCTAGCTTTGGGATGAGGACGGAAGAGCTCCATTAGGCCGTCAGGATATCTCGCCTGGATTCTAATGAAAGTGGAGTGAAATAATTATGCTGGTAGTAAATTAATTGGGAGGAAAAGACCACTTACCAGGAAGTGTCCGATGAAACATATGAAGAGGATCAAAGACAGGATGAGAAAAGCCATTCCGAAGGAAATGCCCAAGACAGCTGTCCTACAAAACAGACATACATTTGAAGGGGCTCAAGACTGATTAAAGAAGACAGTCAACTTTTTTTTTTTTTGACTAAACACAAGCAGAGTTTTAAACATTGCATAGGAATAGATATGCATTTGTGCACACCGAACCAATGCATGTTAAGTGTTTCATAATGAGGCATTTCAAAATAAAAGTCACGTACTTTGGCAGCACAAGGATCTGCACGATAAAGATGCAGAAAAATATCAGGCAGGCGCAGGTGATGTAGTACTTGAAGGCCGGCAAGGTTGTTGCTCTGTACTGAAAAGATGAAAAAAAAAAGGTTAGACATCAGCAAAAAAGGCTTTTTAAAAGCGATAACGGAGCCACTTCAGGAGCTTGTCGGCGGCACACTGAGGCATGACATGTCTCTGTGTGATTTATAAGGCTTCAGATGAGAGTGGGCACTAACAATACACTGCCTAACAACGTGTGTCCTTTATCCTTTTGTTTGTCCTTTTTTTTTTACTGCGCCAGCATCGCCACACAGAAATGGAAAAGGCTTCTGATTTACTTGGAAAGTTTCTCACCTCCTTCTCTAAGGATTTGTTGTGAAAGAAGAGCGATATTCTCTGGATGTCCTCAGACTTGAGCCACTGTCTGGATACATTAAGACATTGATATTGAACCAAAAATAAGTAAAAAAAAAAAAAAAAAGAGAAAATTTAATGTACTTATACATATGCGTGCTTACTTTTGTGAATTGATCCCATCAAAGGTCCTGATCATCCTCTCATTAAGTTCTTCCTCAAATCTCTTCTTCTGAGATTTTGTCCTTCAACAAGAAAAAAATGAATCAAGTGAAGCAGAGCATCTTTTAAAGTTAACGCAAAACCTTAAGCAAAAAAAAAAAAATCATCTTATTTCTTGCATGTGATAAATAAACAATAAAAGAAAAATCCTGTCAAAAGAAACTCTGCTGTAAAGTGAGCAGCTTGCCTCTCTGATCTCCTCTGGAAGTGATACTGCCCCATCGGCACGTCCTGAAAGCCAAGGCAGAGGAGAGCGTGGGGTTAGCCCTTCCACATGAACTTTTCATCCCCTACATCACGACATGAGCAGAGTGAAAACATTACACACTGCAGTGTTGATCTTCCCGTTCTCGTTAGTCATGCTGTCTCTGTGGTGCAGGTTGGCGAAGGGCTTGGCGGCTCCCCACGACTCCAAGTAGCGCGTCATCCTGACTGAAGCTCTCATCTTCGCTCCGTACAGAGTGTGTCTGGGTCGATAATGAGGCTGAGGGCTCCGGCGCTCGACCTGGACACAACGAAGGAAATCCGGTGATCCCACGGCGTTTCCTTCGATCTCCCCGCGATCCGTTCTGTACAGTACCTTCGGGTTAATGACCAGATAGGTGACGACTTCATGCTCCTTCAGGTAGGGGTCTCTTTCTTGCCCGTCGCCATCTTCCACCTTATAGGCGCCGTTCAGATGCTCCAGTGTCACAGATGTGATGTGGACTCGCCTGGCAAAGAAGAGTTCAATCGATTACTACGTATATTAGAAAATATATTTTGGTTTTCATAAAGTGTAAAGTAAGATTAACTGATCGGCGTGTGCCGCTCACCCCGGTACGCCTCCTGCTTCCATGTGATTGGCCAGCGTGACGTCATGTGACCACACGTCATACTGCCACTTCTGAAGTCCGATGACGCCACACAGGACGTTCCCAGAATGGACGCCGACGCGCATGTTGATGTCAACCCCGGTGGCGAGCCGTACCTTCCTGTCAGGAATCGAGAGAGGAAAGCTAATGTGAACACAGAATCGATGAATCATAAAATAATAAATACAAAGAATAACAAAAGACATCTTTCCAAATATGTCAGTCCTCACTGTCAGTCTCCGTCAATCACAATGTGGCATTATTTTCATCACTGGCAAATCGTCATGCATATTTTATCCTGCTGAAGCACTATTTACCACTGTGTTACAGAGGGACAGAAAAATATGTTTTTTTGGCAGCAGTGTAAATTAGCTGTCACTTACTCAATGGCCTCACACATGTCCAAACCCATTTTCACACAATTTTTTGCATGATTCGGTAGCGACTCAGGCAGTCCAGACACACAGTAGTAGCAGTCACCAAGAATCTTAATCCGCATACATTCATTTTCCTGCAAAAAGAAAACAAGGTTTTAAAAAAATGTAATAACAGAAAGTGTTCAGAAAGGAATCTGAATCCCTGGCTGCTTCTACTGGTGTGCAAACATCTTTCAAAGAGGTCACCTTTGGTGTGTGTGCATGCGTGTGTGTGTGTGTGTGTGTGTGTGTGTGTGTGTGTGTGTGTGTGTGTGTGTGTGTGTGTGTGTGTGTGTGTGTGTGTGTGTGAGACGGATCATGTAAACTCGTTGAGACAGTTCAAGCGTTAAAATGAGCAATATAAGTAAAATCCATTTAGCAGAGCTGCTGAATTTTGCATCATTAAAGTTTAGAAAGTTTACTTTAGGTGATCAAATTGTGCTTGTGTGCATGAATATTACATCAAAGTGGAACAGGTTTGACCAAGTATGTGCAGGAAAAGAATAATGCATTTTTCGATGATCAAAAGAAAACCTGAATGCAAAATGAATTGTGAAGCTGGTTGAAGTCTAAATGTTTCCTGCACTCAAAACTGTGTTTTGATGTGTGGATTTCATTTTGCTGAAGTTTTCCTGTTCAGAGTTTGATACTTAAATGCTGGGAACTTTTGACTGGATCACTTTACCATCAGTAAATCATACAAAATATTCACATCAGTGGAAAGGAAAAAAATGATTTGAAGTATTCAGAAGCACAATATAGCAATACACGACTTCTTTACCTTAGCAATTTGATCGAATTTTCCAAAGAGCTCATTCAGCATGTGCACCAGCTCTCCAGGTGAGCAATCACTGGCCAGCCGTGTGAATCCAACTATATCAGCATAAAGTATGCTACAGATACAAAAGTGAAAAAGTCAGAAAAGCTTTCAAACACTCCAGCTGCTCCACTTGTTATTTTATGCCTGGTAGAATTTAGAGGAAAAAAAAAATAAGTACTACATGCCTGACATTGGTGTGTCTCTGGACATAAAGATTGTGGAAGTTGTTTGTGTTTTCAATCTGGCCAAAGTTTGGACCCTTCAGTCTCTGAATGATTTCAGCTTTCATGACACGGGCGATGTGAGCCGGCAGCAACGACAGCAGGAGACGCTCCTATAGACCAGGACAGGAGAAGAAGAAGAAGAAGAAGAGGTAATGCAGGACTTAAGAAAATCAAGAAGAACAAAGTGATTATTACATTCAACATATTACTTAAAAAAAAAAAAAAGGGATCCAGTATGAAAGCTGAATACATCAGGATTCATAGGTTAGAAAAAGTGTGCTCAGATTTAAAACCAAGAAAAACAGACAGGCAGACATTAATGAAGGTCTGAGGCGTCAAAGCATCACGATAAAGACAAGACTGCTTTTCAAGTACATCATGAGACATAAATAAACCTGTAAAATGTCAAAAGTCAAATGCAATTCACAGTAAATGAATACAGTCACAGATTGCCTGCCTGGTAAAACAGTTTCGACACTGACGTGACAACCGGTTTTTCCCCATTTGACGGAGAGTTTATATTCTGATATCAACTCCATGTGTTGTCAGATTGCAATCGGGGACCTTCACTTGTCTCTAAAAAAACTTTCCAATTTTTCCCTGCAAATGGATATTTAATTGAATTCAGTCAATCTAATTTTGATGTATTAACCTATGATGACAAGAGGAGACAAAAAGCCTTCAGTGGCATCCATTAAAGTTTCAAGTGCTAAGTGAAGGTCAATTAGACTCTGCACTGTGTCACATTGACTTCCTGGTGCTCAAAGTCATGAGCGCTCTTACTATAACCGTCTATCTTGCCAATGAAGGTCCAACTCAGCAGTTAAGCCACTTTGCTCTCTAATTTAACAGTTTATGTTTCTCAGTGAAACAACTTGCCAATATTTCATGTTGGGGTGACCAAAAGTTCAGGGTAGTAGAAAACACCTGATATAACCAATGACATTCCCACCTTGACAGCTGCTGATCACATCGCCGCACTGGTCGCACCCAGAGGGTTCTAGGCGGGGGCTGATGCCTTCTAACAAACGCTGCCAGGGATTTGGGCTTGTGATGAATTCACATCGTCCCCCACTTGGACCACTCAAACCGAAAATGTATGCACTCACCGCAGACCCGAGCACTTTGGATAAAAGCATTCAGCAAACAGCATATATTATGAGAGTACTGAGAGCCCGGGAGAAATGTGCCTCTGCACAGTTCCTACCATCTGTCACAGGCAGCGGCAGCACTCCAGGGCTACTGAAAGACTGCTCCACCCAGAACATTTTCAGCCTCACTCATGGCAGCTCCAACAACGCAAACTGACTTCGCCCGAGGGGGAAAACCAGCCCAGCACCACCAAAAGCCCCAGCGCTCGCAACAACAGCTGGATCTACCCCTATCTGACAAAAAAAAACTCCCCAAGTGACGAGGATCCTGGCAGCTGTCGTAACAAGCTGGCTGCATTCCAGACTCTCACATCAGCAAGCTTTCATCAACACCTTGCTAATATCACACATGAAACTGCGCTGCAGGAGAGCAGCTGCACCAAATTTATTATCCAATCAGGGCAGAACATCCATCCATCCATACATCCATCCATCCTTCTAGGGCTGCAGTCCGCACCTCCAAGCAAAAGGCGGGGTACCTGAACAAGTCACCAGTCTAATACACACACTCAAATTCACACCTACAGTGCATTTATTTAATACAGACTGCCCAGGAAAAAACATGCACACACACATGAACGTAAGCTCCTCCACGATCAGGAAGCTGCTGCAAACGTTATGACCAAAAGGGCCTCTGGCCACAATGTTGCAACAAGAAACAAACGAAAGTAAGTCTGGAGCCAAAACATGATAATCATTTGAAATAAAGAAATATAACTTGTTAAAATACACATAAAAAATTAGGTTGCATCAACTGTCACAGATTCAACATTGATATATTACATTTTTAGCTGTTTCCCCACTTTAGCTAATTTATATATTTTGGCTATTTTGTGCTTTTTTTTTTTTGCATGTTTCTTTTTGTCTTTATTTTTCTTATTTTTTCCCCTTTTTCTTTTCATTTTAATCTTTTTTCTTTATTCCTTCTTTTTCCTTTTTTGTCATTTTTCTTGTCTTCTTTTTTGTTTTGTCACTTTTACGTATTGTTTTACTTTTTTCTCCTTTTCCCCCTTTATTCAGTCAGTTGTTTTCCCCTATTTAGCTGTTTTTAGCCTGGAGATTAGAGCATTTTGGAAAATCAGTTTAGAATGCACATAAAATGAAACAAATGTTGGTTTTTAATCCATATTCTGAAAGCTTCAGGGAGCCGCTGCAGAGGAGCTGAAAGGCCACATGTGGCTCCAGAGCCACAGGTTGCGGACCCCTGCAGCAGACAGACCTGCATGGACTCACTGTGAGGCGATAATGAAAACCACTACACCGCTATTCAAGCTGTAAGCAGAAAACAAGCAATAAACAGGATGCATGTATAAGATGCTCCTTATTATGAAAAACCCTGACTCAGCAGTCAAGAACTAACATTTATGACATTAAAGATGCATTCAATGCTGTTGAAGCAACAAGCAGTTTGACACTGAATGTGTGAATATTCACCACTCTCAGTGAGACAGTGCAGGTATATAAGTAGTACATCACAGCACAGACAATAAAAAAAAAATGCTTAAAATAGATGAAGTTGCGTGAATGCTTGTAGCTTCACTTAAATGTCACCTTAGCTTACTGATGGGTATGTTCAAACAAAAAATCAGTTCCAAACCTAATGTTTTGAAAAAAATCTCATCAACACTGGAAATCTGAAACGTGTTGTTTTCACCATGGTGACTGGGACTGTTACTTCTGCTGTGCTGCTGGATGACTTTCACTCGCTTGTTTGACTTTCTGCTCAGTCAGAGTCATTGATTCTTTTACCTGCTGCCTCTTCTCAAACTCCAGCTTAATCGGGGACTTGATGCAGTTGCAGGTGTCCTCGTAAGTCTGTTTGAGCGCCAGCTCCATCAGGTGCTTGTGGTACGCTCCGGCCATGTTGCCACACATGAAAATGATAACATTGGCCAAAATCTGTGCAGGAGTAGAACACAGACAGGTAGAGATGGTATCAATTCAATATGTTCTGCAGAAATAATATGAAAGGTTGTGGTATTCATGGGAAACGATGATCAGATTTACATTTAAAAGATCAAAAACATATTGATGTTTGAAAACAACATATTGATGTCAGAAAGAAACTAAATAAGTAAAATACAGATGCCTGGAAAATTCTGAATGTAAATAGTTGTTTTTCTTTTTCAATGACTTTCAAGGTTTGAGATAAGTTGATAAAGCTGAAAAAAAAATTGCTCATCCAGCAGTAACATTACCTCAAGTGCCGAAGTGGCACATAAGTGTGCAGCTTTCATTTCATTCACTGGAGAAGAGTAATTTAAAACAAACCGTCCACACAGACTGAAGGCCGTAGAAGATTTGTTAACCAGAGAGACACAGAGTGATGTGAGGATAAAGACCTCTATCCCTGACCCCGCTCAGTGATTTCCAAGAAACCAGTCCTCGTGTCAACATTCCTCTAGAAACAAATAGAGATGAACACCAAGCAAAGCTACAACAAGCTGAATTTAAAAATCAAACAATTTAGATGAGAAAGTTCACGTCATATTCACATCAACGAAAACTGTAGTCAATCGAGCAACTTCTGGCAAAACAACTAATTGCTGCAATACTTCTTCTGTTCATTTTGGTTTCTAATTATTGCCTGACTATCTCATGCATAACTCACAGCACAATGACACGAGTGGCCCGCGATTATAGCTGAATGCATAAAGCCCGCATAACCTTGGACTGAATATTTTCAAACTTTAAAGTGCAATAGATAATAAATGGGCAGATTTTTAACAGGACAATGAGTACTCATCAGCATATTCCAGAGCCACCGTGCAATAAAATCAGTCTCAGCATATATTAAACTCACACTGAGCAGTAATGTTACTGTTTTATATTACTCCACAGCAAACATGGCGGTCAGAGTCCAGATCCATGAGCGTGGTCCTGCTGGCTTTGCTCCTGTTCACCTCTATTCACTGTATCTGGGACAGCCGTCTCTCTCACCGTCCTGTGCTGAGTTTATTATCTCTCCCCTGCACATTTCCAAACACTGAAAGAAGACACAAAGCCGTAGGTATTTTTCTACAAATTAAAAGGGGTAATGTGCACAAGGCCGGTTTTGTTCGCCACCGCCAGGTTTCAATAGAAAAACTGACAGAATAGTGTGAACTCTGCTGCGGAGCAGAGTCCAGAGAAGAGGGTTCAGAACACAACACAAATGAGTAAAAGCAGGCACAAAGAAGATAGAGGCTTTTTATGAGGTGCTTCAAAAAAGGGTTTTCAGCAAAACATACGCTGTATAAAATACTTAATTTCTCAACAACAGTAAAAAAATTACATCATCAGAAGGATGCGCCGTTGTAGACCTTGAAGTATTTGTTCTTGTCCTTTTTTTTTTTTTTTTTGGCAATAAAGTTTAATTCTTATTATTTTTTTAATTCATTGGAACTTAACTAAAACTAATACATGTCAACTTTCATTGTGACATTCCCCTCATACCTTTTGAGGGGATCAACAGCAACCCCCACCTCCAAAAAAACAAAAAACAAAGAATAAATAATTGATTTGATGCATCCTGTATTTTTACTGCTCGGGAGAACGCACTCAGTGAAACAGAGTGTTAGTATATCAGCTGACAACAAACACGACAAAACATCATCTAAACCATCTCAAAGGTCAGCTGTGTGAACACACGGGCTATGCACATCATTTGCACCTTACTGATACTCAATTACAGATAACAGCAGGGTTAGGTGAGACTCGCCTCTCTGGGGTTTCAAGCTCTGCTGGAGCAATCTGGGATTAACTACATCCGAGGGTTTAGTTTGATGACAGCTATTAATGCTGGGTGGTTTTTGGTCTTTCTTGCTTTTTTAAACCATGTGCTGTGAATACTCTTTATACGTATTTGTCTCAATGAGCCGTTGATTGTGTGAAGTTTATCAAATGACATAAAAACTGTTCAAAGTGGTTTCAAAAGCAAAGAAAAGATTCAAGGAATGCGCACAAAGCCATCACAACAATGATTCATTTCAATTACTCCTAAGATGACAACTAATAATATTAATTATTTAGTTATAATTTAGGTTTATGTTGAGTAGCATAATGATAATACAAGCATTTTCTAATCACATATCTATAAAAAAGGTCAAACTAATAATACTATTGTGCATCCAAAACAAAGTTCACACAAGAGGAAGAAGTGCTAAGTTTTTCTAAATGTTGCAGTCACAGGAATTCGGATCCAGTCCTTCCTTTCACCTCTTCAATAAATGAGCAGGTTCATTAGTAATCCAATGAGCCAGCACTGTAAAGTGTAATGGACTTGACACAGTGAAAATGCCAGCGTGATTCCTTCTCTCTCAATATCCCCGGGGTAGTTTGTATGCACACTTGAGTAATGCAAAAACAAAGTCTTTTCTTGATTCTGAACAAACTGTTAATTAAACCATTTGTTTAAGTCAGGAAGCACAAAGGACTCATGCTGGGAGTGAAGGTCACATGTGCATTCTTGTTTATATCCTGTGACATTTCAGTGTTAATAACCACCAGAGTAAATACAATCTGGCCATAAAAGACTGAGAACGATCACTGAGAGATCCTAGCACTGTTAAGTTGAGCAGCCATCACATGAGCAGACAGTCTGTAATGAAATCAGTTCATGTTGGACGACCTGCAATCTTGTATATTTTCAAGGCTGCAGCATTTAAATTCACATGGTGCACCTGGATGACACATCTATATTTTTTTTCTTTTCTTTAAAGGGAAATCTCAGTTCATGTTTGAGTGCAGCCAAACAAAACAAACAAAAAGTCAGTGGGCCAAATGCAAATGAAGGACATTTACATTTTGAGGATTCTAAGGAAGAAAAAAGAAATCAACTAACTTAGATTTTCCTGATAAATAATGCATTTTTACATATTGTACACAATATAATGACTGACTAGGTTTTTTTTTCAATTCTATAAATATCTTTGTGACAAAACCATAACCTTGATTGGAGAGCTGCTGTCAGAAAATAAGTCAAAAGCATCTGCATATTGAGTTTACATTTTAATGTGATTAGGTACTCAATGTAAACCACAGCATATGATGGAAAAAAAAACAACAACAACCTCCCCTTTCACTGTACAGCCAGAGGCAATTAATTAGGCATGTATCAGATAGTGTAAAGTGTAAAGTGTGACAGCCAATTTTCCAACTGATTAATCAGCATGCTGTGGTGTTGCAGACTGTCACACTGGCAGAGAACTGACGAGAAAGCAGGAGCCTTCGAGCATCATGTCGCCCAACCTCACTAATCTTATCTAAAGAACAGAACATCAGCGACATCTTGTCCTGAAATAAAAGAGGGAACAGATAGTGGTTCCTGCCAAGGAAAGACAGAGGGGAGGGATGCAGCCAATTTGGTACCTGTATAGAAAAAAAAACCCACACACAAATCAAAAAGGAAATATTTCCTAAGTGAAAAAAACCCTATTGTTGCAGAGATTTAACAAGCAACCATCAAGCAAATGCACATTGACCTCAACTGTCAGGATACCCATGTGGTGGTGAAGTGATGAGGCATTCAAGACTCTGCAATAGAGGCAAAGACTCCAACAATACCTTTAAATGGGATTCAGTTTTTTGGTGTAATACTCTACTTGAAAGTAAACGTCTTTTGACTTCTATCTTGGCTTAAACAATCCTAAATCATATTCAATGCATTTGCAGATTGCATTTCACATTCAGTACTCTCTGGCCCTCGTAACGCGAGGCAGACAGTCTGATGACAGGAAAATGACACGTTTCTGACAGCATGTTTTTCAGTGACAAGCAGCTCTACACTCGGAGACCACGTGCCAAGTTCATCATTTCCAAGAGGCCCATGCACTTTGTGTTGTTTTTACATATGAATGATGCTTTATAAATAAAGATGAATTTGGGATGTCTCAGCAATGCATGGGAACCCTGGTTACCAGACAGACAATAGAAAACTTGAAATTGGTGTTAGTTAAAGTGGTCAATGTTTGTGTTAATAATGTGTGACCATTACGAAAGAGCCGTCTCACCCTGTTATGGCCGTGCAGCACACTTCTCTGAAGTCTGCACTTTGCTGAAAATGGCTACCGTGTGCTGATGGCCACTTTCACTTGAATCTCCTCTTAGCGAATGGTTTGGGTGTTGGGTTGAACCTCAAACTGAGGTCCGGAGAGGATGTGTCCCAACTTCCACAGCAAGACAGTGACGGAGTGAATATTACGCAGAGAGATCTCACTTAGAACTAAATTCGGTGCAGTAATTCCTGAGTGGCAGATCCAAATTTCTTATATATCGACAAAAAATTGTTCATATTTTTCTGGACAGTACCAGGAGACCGTCAATAAGTTCTGGTTTTAATTTTGGATCGTTGCCCTGCTGTCCGTCCATTCATGTCCAGTCAGTGGATGAGGAGTGATAAGCAGGAGCTCAGCAGTGTGGAGTAAGACAGACGCTTTCTAAATGGAGCGAGGGGAGTGAAGCTGAATGAAAAGTGATGCTGTCAACCCCTTTCATGGGGCAGGAGGGTGACTCAGCCTCGGCGGAGGCATCACGTTTTTCCAGTCACTGCTGGCTGGAATAACGGTGTTGGTTCCTCTGAGGATAAAGCTTCAGCTAATGTAACATTATAATACAACTAAAAATAGATAGAAAATAGGAAAATGGAAGCCTGAGTTTCCAACATAACGCAAGGGGGGTGAATGATATAACACACTTTTCATTTGTCATTCAGTCAACTGGTTTAAACTCCCATTCAAACAAACTTACAAATGTCCCGCCCCCTCCCAAGATACATGTCAATCAACCATTTGCTCTGTGCTGCAAATAAAAATATTGAGGACAGCTGGTGAACATTACTTTTTTGATAGATTAGACAATGATAGAAAATGGTCCTTTTTAACATTTTTGTAAAGATTAACATTCATGCAAACTTGATAAGCCTCTCCTCCCTATGGAACTAGTAACAAGTACCTATAATCAAGTTTTTATATTCTGTAACTTGTACCGCCTGCAATTATACAGAAATCAGTTCATATATATGTATATATGTATATATATATATATATATATATATATATATATATATATATATATATATATTAAAAAAAGAGAGATGTTTGATCTGTTGTACGTCAGTTTTGTTTATGTTTCTTAACCTTACCTGCCACACTATAGGCTCCATGTGGTCGTCTGTGGTGGATAAGGAGACGCTTAGCACGACGGTGTGAGAGGCGGAGGTCACAACACTGGCAATGATGGCGTCCCGCATGGAGAATGGCAGCATGGTGTAAACCACAAACACAATAAACAGGAAAAATGACACCTGCGGAGAAAGAGAAAGACTTGTAACGCATCCACGGGGGGGAATGAGGAAGAGAGCATGAGAAAGAGCATAAGATACAGATGGGAACAAAACACCAGCCTGGATCCTGTCTCTGCTTTTTTTTTTTGTTGTTGTTTGTTTTTTAATAAAAAAAAATATATTTCTGGAGAGTTTCATCTGTGCCATTAAAACTAAGAATGTGATATGAACAGGCTAAATGATATGAATAAAAAATAGCACCGTCATTTTTGCATTCTTAGCATCTTCTTGCTACCTGAGCTCTCTTGATTGCAGGAAGCAAAAAATGGGGCAATCAACTCCTGCACTTCAAACGTGCTGCCACTGATGTAGAGTATGGAGGGATTCCTTTTTTGATCCAAGCTCCACATGCTTAGGGATCCTACACACATATTTCTGAATATGCCTTCCGCTGCACAGCGAAAATCCCTCGTCTGCTGCCGTCGGCGGATAGAAAGAGGCCAGTGTTCTGGCGCCGGCTTAACCTTTCCGTGTTTATTTTCAGGGTCGGTGGGGAAGCTCAGTTAGGGTGTACTGAGATGGAAAGAAGACAGGAAAAGAAACCAAAGAGAGGGAGGAGGCAAGAGTCGAACAGCACCTCCTCTGTTTGGCTTTGGAGACTAACGTCGCTCTATGCAGCTTTCCTCAAAGGCAGACTACAGCTCTGAATGTACATATTAGCTAATGTCAAGGGGTTCACACTGAAAGAGGTCTTTTAATCTCAGAACCACGTCCACAACAGGTATGAGCCTCCAGTAAATTCCACACTTGTGCCCGTCTACTTTCAATTGCGTATGATCAGTTTGCAGTTTTTACTTTACATAAGCCACAGCAGCAGATGAGAAAGTCAAATGTGGAGCGACTCCTCCAGTTTATATAAGGCATTGAAAATCTGCATGACCATCCCATGACGATCACCATTTTCCACTTACAACAAGAGAAATCTTTATAGTTTCTCATCTTTCTTCTAAAATAGGCCAAAATCACAAAGTCTGTATCACCTTTAGTCTTTCACTGTCCTTTGACGGTTGTAATTGGACACAAAGGGCTTCTCAAGTCCTGCATATTATTCATAGAGATTAAATACACTCTGTGGCGCTCTGGTCACACACGTTCTGTTGTGCACATACAATTTCAGGGCAGTGCACAAAATTTGCATAAATGAGATCACACCACGCCTTGAAATATTTTTTGGTGAAAAATTCAATATGGACAGCTAGCCGGCGTTCTTTAGAGAAACTGGGTTGATGCAAGATAATTATTTCTGTAATGTCTGTTAGGAAACCATACTTTATTGATTCCCCTCGAGGAAATTACTTCTCCGCCTTTCCTATCGAATTGTTAACCTTCACTACATGCGAGATGCAGACTGTGCCACAGGGAGCAGCGCTGTCAGGGTCCCGCTCGGTGAGGTGAGGTGATCCGGCAGCGGTCCGATGAGAAGAACTATCTTTTTTTTTTGGTACATTTGCTATTTGACTTGTCTATGTATAGCTGTTTTTACCTTGTAGGTCAAGCACTTGTAATTTTTCTTCCTATTTGTTGTTGCTTTTGTTCGACAGTCTTCCTTTGAGCCAATTTTACTTGCGGTTTGACATTGTGCTCTGTGGCTTACTACATTATAAATTAAAGATCTGGAATCCCACACATGCTTTGTGCCTATTCTTATATAAAACAGCAACAATCCATCCCAATAATGAAAATATAAGGTGAGTTTATTTACAGAATACCACAAAAAGTAGTGGGTTTTTCACAGATTTCAAACGCCATGTATAAAACAAAAGTGTCACAGACAGACTGCAGTTCAGTCCCTGCACTCTTCCCACTGGGTAGACATAGCTGGTAGATTACCCAGAACCGTCTTTTTCACTTGCAGGTCTATAAGTCCTCGCCCTGGTGGAAGAAACGCATTGATGAGACAGCCTATAATTGTCGGGGCCATCCAGATGTCAGGGTGAGTAAACTGACATCCTATGACTCGCGGCAAAGACAAGTAATGATTAGGCCACTGACAGGATTCCAATTCTTGCTGCCATTTCCATTTGTCTCTTGGGGCTTGTAGGGGTCACTGACATGACGCCAGTGGTTTGTCTGATTGGCCGTGACAGAAGTACGAGCACCATGCTGTGGAGCTGCTCAGCTTTCACCTTAACCATTTCTTCTCATTTAATCAGATGTCTTCCTGGACGTGCAGTCTGGGGTTTCCATTTTCCATTCGTTGTAAGGCCTTTATCTTTCTACATAAACCAATGAGCATTCGCAGTAATCTCCTTTGTGGGGAATGTTACGTTAGATTTTGAATCGACTGGGGTTATTCAGTGCAAAGGGAGAAAAAGTAGGTGGTGGAACGATCACCGTCTGTTTCTCTACAGCTGAATATGGATTGTTCAGCCACTAATAGGGAACTGGTGCTAGTACGATACGTTATGGTACAACCTTTCATGTGTTGAGCATATGAGAAAAAGAAGTTTAACACTCGAACAAAATAAATTGTTTTCTGGTGACAGTGATTCTGAAAGCAAAACTAGAAATGCCATTTTATGCATTGCAGTAGCATCCCTGCAGCCCAGGAGAAACCTGTTCTGTACTCCCGCTGCACCTCTGCTGGGCTGAGCTTTAATTGGGTGCAGTCTTGTTTTATTTTCACAATGTCAGGCTTCAGGGATACTGGCAACAATAATCAAGATCCGATTGCAAACGTGAAAAGTTTTGGAGGTGGACAGCTTGAGAAGCAGGAGCGGGAAAGTAGGCAGAAAGGGTAGGGATGTAATTGCCATGCACACTCATTCACAAATCACATATTTATGGTGTTGGCAAAGAGGATAAAACAGCTGTGGAGAAGTGTGTCAGCTGATGAGGAGCAGTGGGGAAAGTGAACGGGAGAGAGGGGAAAAAAAATAAAAAGTCTCAAGGGTGAAAAGACAGTAACGGGCCCTAACGATGGTCCTCACAAGAGTGGATGTGGAGGTTTAAGGCTTTAGTCAGATCATTACTGTTAACTTGTCAAAAAAAAAAAAAAAAGAGAAAACCCACCACAAAAAAATTCTATGAAGACATGAATTTTAAAATGTTGAATAGATAAAAGCTGCTTCAGCTGAAGTAGGCCACCGGTGTAAGATTAGTAGACTCATACATAACATATGCATTTTCTGGATGCGAGCTTCCCTCTCATGCCAGAGAGAATTCACGGTATGAAAAGAGAAAAGCTGGAACAGAGGGTTCGGACCGCAAATGATAGAGACATCCTTAGTGATTTCCTGAGGTGATAGCTCCTTAACTAATGCTTTTTCTGGCCTCTTTTCCTTGGAGCATCTTCCAGATTGCCTCTAAGGAAGGCTGTACGTCCTATTTCTGATCTGTCATTTGCTAAAGAGTTGCAATGAAACCTAATGCTGGTGGATCACATCGCCATCATTACAGTGGGTGTGTCCACCAGTAGGAAATTTCAAAATAAAAACAATGAACAGTTGGAGAATCCTTCAAACTAAAGATTTTTTGATTTGACCTCTGTGTGGCCTCCTAACCCATAACCCATACAAAACGTTAACTACTGGAGTATTAACTTACTTCCTAATGGAGAGTGGCGCTAATTTCTGCCAACTATCGTCGAGCACAGAAACATCATTTGCTTCGAGTCCAGAAAGGCTTTCTCTGAAATTAATGCTCTGAAATCCAATGCCACTAACTCGATCGTCAATGAATACCAAGGATAATGGAGACGCTGCAGGGGGTGAGACACCTGCTGAGTTTTCCCGCGTGTTTGATATTTGCTCCAGTAATGACACGGTGAAGAGCATCCGCCAGTGCGGCGAGGAGCGGCACGTAAAGACCATCATCTCTGACAATTAGGTGAAGAAGGCAGTTGCTTTTTTTTTTTCTTTCTCCCTCATCCACTGACATTTATGGCGGTACTGTCCACTTTTTTCCTCTGCATTGTGAATCATTTCAGGATAATGACACCGAGGAGGGTTCATAAAACAAATTATAGAGATGGTGTGTCAATTACGTCAGGCTTTTAGTCCGCAGACAGCGGATGAGACGAGTTTACTGGTTGGATTTACAATGTGGCGTGATTGCCTACGTGAGTATGCACTGGGTTTTGTTAGCCTGCTTTTTTAACAACCCATTTGATTTCTTGACATTCTCGCTAAATCTTGGGAATATAATGAATCCTTTCATTAACAATGTTTCAGAATAAAGTTAAAGAATTAATGTTAAATAAATTAACTGTTACACAGCTAAGCGACGCAGTGAAAAGACAGATTTATCTTTTTACAGTGAAGATACAGGATTAGTGAGAAATCGTCCACTGCATTTTTGTGGGTTGTAATTTCCTCAGCGAGCTCAGGCCTTTTGATTCCAATCATTAAGATAAGCTAAAGGTTGGTAAGCTCAGAATAAAATATACTTAAACTGCATATCTCCCTATCTGCTCTGCCTCCCTCTTTTCTGTTATCCTCCCCTCTGCTTTCCCGACTTTTCCATCACTATTTTTTGCCCTCATACTATCTACGCTCTTCTTTGTACTTCCAACCTGACAGGGCTTTTCTTTTTCCCAATCTCCCCTCTCTCCAGGTCCTCTGGCTTAAATGAGCCTGGCCTTGTGTGTGTGTGTGTGTGTGTGTGTGTGTGTGTGTGTGTGTGTGTGTGTGTGTGTGTGTGTGTGTGTGTGTGTGTGTGTGTGTGTGTGTGTGTGTGTGTCATGAATGCCCAAGAGACAGGGAGAAGGAAAAAGAGGCGATGGGACGGGTTCCAGACGTCTCTCAGTGAGGGGCAGAGGCTGGACCGCACAGATAAGCCCTTCTCCTCACCACCAGCGAACAGAGGGGGTTTTGTGGGGGGAGGATAAGAATCCAATTGATAAAAGGTATAAAAATGCAAAAGTGTACTCCATCCAAACTCTTCCAGGGGACACTGCAGAAATATTCACTGCATGATCCTGGAGGTTTTTATTATATATACAGGATGTTCACAGACTGGAAGAGGATTCCATAGAGGTGAAACAAATACACTGATACAAACTAAGTAAAATTCAGACATAAATATAGCAGGAGTGACAACTGAGAACCGTGCAAGTCAGAAATAACTTGTAGAAACAAAAACACTTGAAAAAATTCGCGGATCGTAAAGAATCAAATCATTTCTGTTGTTAAAATGTTCATTCAAGATAAATTATGTGATTTTTACACCATATACGAGAGGTGACGACCACGCTGTACTGAGATTTTAAATGCATTTATATTGTATTTCTGTCCAGTGTGCCAGTAATCATAATCGTGAGAGATGTGTAATAATCCCCAGCACCCTGAAATGTTTAAGCAAAAGTTGGAGAATGCAGGATTACATGGATGGGAGTGTCTATCTTCTCCGTGCACTCTACTCACAGTGCAGTTCATAATAACATAATTTCTTCTTCGGTCCCTTGGAGCATGTCAGCATAAACTAATGCTGTTATTCTTTGACAGCAGACAGCATGTCCCTACGGCTGCAGAGTCCTGTAGTACTGGACCAATATCATGTTATTTCTGGCACTGGGGATGTCCATTTAGCTTGTTAGTATTCACAGGGTTTGGGTCAAAGAATTTGTACTGACGTGAAGAAGAGAAGGGATACTTCTGATAATCACACTGTCATTCATACGTACTATCAGCTACCCTGAACGGCGACGGCCTTTCATTTAAAACCAGTGCACGTATTTTGGCAATGCGACCATTCAAACCACTTCAAAGATGTCCAAGTATCTATTCCATCATAATAATGCTGTCCATGGCAGGAAAAGGCTGGACAAGATGTATTGAGTGCTTATTGGAGCAGAAGCAGCACAGAACTTCAACACCACACTACAAGCCGCTGACCTGACTTCACCCTCCTCCCAACATTAACAAACTCTAATATTGGATCAAACTTGCTGTGGCACTACAGTCAGCAGTTTTTCAGTGAACAAAATGACGATATGAGTCGTATCGTACGACTAGCATTTCGTTGGTAAAAGTCTCCTTCAATGACAAAAAAAATTGCAAGATATTTGGTGATGTTATCTGTAAATCGTTAAACTGGTCACATTCACCTTTTCAACCCCGAAACTAGAAACACTACAATAATTCTTCTTTTGTTTGTTGCTTTTCAAGAAATTTGAAAGTGTCTCAAAAATAACCTTTCTGTATTTTATGTTATTTTCCTTCATTCTACCAAAAACACTCAATTTCATGCACACATGGAACATAATGTTAGTTTAAAATAATTTTAAAATAGTTTTCTTGATGAGACAATAAATAAGGGAAGGAAAGTCTCCTGTTAAAAGTTCAATTAAATGACAGAAAAATCCATCTAGTTATACTGTTATGATAATGCAGAGTGCCTTTAAAAGGAAATTGTTATAAGTTTTGCAAAATAAATCTAAATATATGTAAACTCTGCCATTTTTTTGCTGTCATTCATTTTCATGGAAACAAAAGAAAACATTTGGAGTTGTTGTAATTTTTCACACATTTCACTAATTTGATCCGCTCCAGAAGACAAGTGAAGCGAAGTAAGGTTGACATCCTTCGTATAGTTTGAAGACAGAAAACTTTTACTCATAATTCAGAGACCTATGCATTTTGTATTCTTCAAACTCTCAATTTTCAGCTGGTAGATATAAGTTAAAAAAAAAAAAGATAGTACACTGAAGGACAAAGACTGAGCTCTAAACTGAGTAGTATTGATGAATTTTACTGGTGTCTCAATAGAGTCTGATAACATTTGGCACTTTAACTACAGTTGCTTTTCTGTGATGATGAACCCAAAAGACCAGAGTGAACTATCTACCACATATATGTCAAGTTGATAAAATAGCTGAATTCAAAATATTTTTTTTTTCTAAAATATTTATAAAACTCAGGGACTAAAGATTGGCTGAGAGCTGCAGGGAACTGAGGGATCAAGACTACTGTTTTGTAAAACAGGCTTAAAAAGTGCAGTGTGAAATACCTTGGGAATATAACCTCTTGCTTCGATGAATGCAAATTGAAAGGACTGCGTCAGGCACTGAATTGGGTTTTAAAATGCTCGATGGGTCAAGTGCACATGTGAAGGACTGTGCTTTAACTACTCCTCTAAGCATCTTAACCTCAGCTGGACTGAAACTGTGAAGCGACAGCTGTACAGAGGATGCTGGGTAATGTCTTATCTGTTTTGGCACAATTTCTTGTACAAATACTGCCCGTGTGCTGGCTGTCTTCTCGCCGAGTTATTCCACAAAACCCTCACATTTGGCTGCATTAAAACGCTTGGGATGTTCTCTGGCAGGATTAAAGAGTGTTAAAAAGCTTACAGTATTAAACTGTATCCAATAATGAAGGTGAATTGCTCAGCAGTTCCAATTTGTTGTGAATTTCCAATCTCATTCTGCACCTGTAATGTGGTTTCACGGTTTGTTCGTGGCATGTGTCTTGACCAGGGGGCTCCTCCCTGTGCAATTCCATTCTCACACACCATGCACGTTGTAAATTAACTGCAAACATTAAATAAATCTACATCAGTAGCCTCAAAATACAGCTGACATCTCAAGTTTCTGTCTCTCTCTCTCTCTCTCTCTCTCTCTCTGTCAAAGACTGAAAACGATGTAATAAAGGTCTCCAAATTTCAACTGTGTTCCTGGAACCATGGAGGGAGAATCAGAGCTTTTCCAGTTTGATGAACAGTAGCACTTCCTTCATCCATCTGTTGTGTGAAGGAGGGTGAGGCAGTCTCCAGCTCTGGGGAATGAGCCGCCTGCCTCGAGGTGAGTGGTTATCGGGGGGGTTTCCAAACAGGGCTAGTCGAGGTTCAGCAGTGATTGTGGGATTATAAGCTGTGCACTGGGTTTTGAAAATTTTAGACCAAAAGGTGGCAAATCTGGGACAGAAGCACGACATATGGGAGTGGTTGGCTGGAGATCGTCTGCACCGCACGGATCTGTTAAATTAGGGTAAATCCCAGACAGCCTCAAATTGGTGCAGTGACCTTTGTGCACAGCTTCACACTGTAGGAGGCTGAGTCTTGACCAAATTGACTGAATCAGCCTAAAGACTCTGCCAATATTCCTCCAGCCAGGGCCGTTTCTTCCTATAGGCCAACTAGGCGAATGCCTAGGGCCCCCAAGCCACCAGGGGGCCCCAAAGCTGCATGTTCAACCTCTTCTGAGGAAAATTAAAATGTCCTTTTTTTATCTGTAGCTAGCTCTTGTGTTTATTACACCTCTAATATGCTTAAAAATAAACGTTGGATATAAATAAAATAAACTGCAATGATTTGTGGCATTATTAGTCTGTTGGACCGCACTGTCACACAGCAAGTGACGTCACGTAGCGGCCGCCGACAGGTACGATGGGAATGATTGACAGCTACCAATCATTAGCGAGTGGATTAACAAAACAAACCATAATGGTATCAAAAAGAAAGCCCAGCGGCGCGGAAAAACGGAAGAAAAAGAAGACTGAGGAAGAACTGAGGAAGAAAAACGTTCAAAGGATAAAGGTAAGGTGATGTGAAGTTTTTTTTTTTTTTTTTTTTGCAAGTTTGTTTATTTGTCGCACTATCTAGTGTTGGATAAATGTTAGCTTGCTGTCTGCTATTATCTGTTAGTCACAAACTCAGCTTTAATGTTTGTCTCATGAAAGCTGGCCTGTCTTGCCATGGGAATGATTGGCTGACTCTAGACCCGTAGACCTGTTTATTCAGATTATAAGGAGGGAGGGCATGTCGTTGTAGTAGTCTGCTCTGTGTGGAAGTTGTCTCTCACAAATTTTACACTTTATTTTATGATTAGTTAGAATTAATTTACTAAGTTTAGAGTGTATTGTATAGGACTCTAATTAAAACTGTGCCACTTTTTTGTTTTTGATTTAAAGAACTCTTTTAAAGGTATGTTTTTTAATCGATCAATCAATCAACATTTATTTAATAGAGCCCTTTACAACACATACAGTGACCTAAGTGCGCTCCAAAATAATTAAAGTATATGAATAAAAATAAGTACATAATTTAAAACCAATAAAACAATATTAAACCAATAAAAACAAATACAAGTAATGTGTTCAATGAGTGTGATCTATAAATACTAGGCATGGTGTTTTCTTCTTATTTTAGACTGTTATGGCAGTGGTTCATTTGTCTTAGTTTTATTAATTTAGTACAATTGGTAAACTAATGCAGAAAACTCTTAAAAGTGGCAACTTTGTAACTGGGTACAAACTTTAAAGGGACACTGTACATCACAATGTTTAGTTTAAAGACAGATAATTTTAATTTTCTGTATTACTGCAACAACGCTGTAATAATAAAATAGAATATGTACTCAGGATCTATTTTTTGCTTGATAACCTAATGAGCTTTGTCGTTGCAGGAGCAATTCTAAAATATGTTGGCGCTCCAGACATCGAGCCTGAGAGATCGTCTGAACATCCTGACCAGGAAGCCCCAGGGCCATCAAGTGCTTCCAAACCTCCTTCTGTCCAGAAAGCTCCAGGACAATCACTCACTTCAGAACCTCTTTCTGCCCAGGAACCATCAACTGCACATTTACATGGTCAGCTGTCTGTTTTTGATCCAGCTGACCTGCCAGTGGCCATCAGTTTTCTCTGATTCATTCAGAACTGATATAGTAGAGGGCCATTTCAGATCAGTTCTGTTTTTACGTTTCCCAGAAAAGAAGATGGCAGAAAGCTAGGAAGCAGACATTTTGAACGCAATATACTGGGACTGTTACTGTGAATAGTTTGTTATTAGCTGTTGTGCTGAGTGTGAGACTGTTGTGTTAAGTATTATTTTAAGCGGTGGTTTGTTTTGATTGTTGAACTTTAAAATACATGTTGATTTGCTATGTTTTATTATTTAAAGTAAATGTTTTTTTCTTTTATAAATTCTCAATCTGTTTTATTTATTGACATACAGAGGATGATTTTCCTTGTATTATAGTTTTATCGGTTTAACTTGTCTGAGTGGCTCAACTCTTAAGACGTTTGATTTTAACTGTAGCCTAGGCTTAGTGGACCATCTAAAGGGTTAGGAATCTCTTCATTACAGTCTGAAAAAATAGGGGCCCCCAAACAACATCTTGCCTAGGGCCCCCATGAAGCTAGAAACGGCCCTGCCTCCAGCAGTAAAGTTTTCAGCTCCTGCATGAATTTTTTGGGGCCGTAAGCAGGACTGATAATACACTGTTCTTTAGGCTTAAGTTTAGCAAATTTTTGATTGTAATTATTAGGGATGTGCGAGTACCGATACCAGGTATCGGTATCGGGCCGATACTGGCCTTATTTCAAGGTATCGGGTACTCGTGAAGGCTACCGATACCAGCCGCCGATACTCACGGCAAGAAAACCCCACGCGTAGTAAGCCCTCCTCACCAGCAGTTGGCGGTAGTGCAACCGAATGGGATGCAAGCTGCCGACAAACATGAAAGAGGAAGAAGCTCCTCTCTGGGAGTTGCTGACAGGCGCAGGGCTACACTGCAGCGGGCTGACTTCTCCATGAGTCTCATCCAGAGCAGAGACAACAGGAATGAATCCAGAACGGCTGCTCGTCTCACCAAAACTTCGCCGGTGTGGAAATTCTGTTATATAAGTGAAAACGAGCCGAGCTTTGCAGAATGCTAACTCTGCAATGCTAAAATTGCTAAAGGAGGTGCGCGATGTTGTTCATTTACCACTAGTAATTTGTTTAAACACCTCAGGGCGAAGCTTGTGGACGAGAGTCTGACGCTGTTGTGCTGGAAAAAAGAAAACTCCGGCAGCAACTCGACGGCAAACTCTGCAGAAGACCGAGAAACTGAAGAGCAGAGATCCGAGAGCAGCACAGAGAACACGAGCAACTCTTTAAACTCAGGGGTTTTTCTATCTTTGACTTTAGTTCATAAAAAAATAATTCAAATTAGTACATTTAAAAACCTTAGTTTATGTAAAGTGTAAAACTCAGAGAAATTGTTTTATCTTGCACTTAATTTCATTTAAATAAGTGCAAACTCAGTTGCTTGTTTTATTTTTCAGATTATTATTTTGGACTTAAACATAGTGGCTGGGCTGCCTTTTTATTGGAAATAAAATTCATTTTCAAAAATAATCTCATTGCATTATTTTAAATTTTATGTGTATAAAGTATCGGTATGCAAGTATCGGTATCGGTGAGTACTGAAGATGAAGTACTCGTACTTGGTATCGGTCTGAAAAAAAGTGGTATCGCACATCCCTAGTAATTATGCTTCAGTTTAAAAAAAACAAATAGGTGGAATTCTATTGAATTTTTTATTTTTTTTACTGGATACATAAAAGCCCATTGACTGAATGAATTCTCCCTTATTCTGACCAAGACTAACGTTTGATCAAACAGGCCAGAAATTAGTGACTGTTTACAATGGGAGAGAGGTCCTTGGAGAAAAACAGCCGATTTGCAATATTTGCTTGTGAAAATGAATTGAAACCTCTGAGGAACATTTTCAGCATCTTACTGAATCTGTGCGGTCAAGAATGAGCAGAGCAGTCGCAGGTTGGAGCCCTTTGACCATGAGAACAAAGGTATCTCTGATATTTTCACTGGTGTTTGTGTTTCCACCTGCAGTCCAGCACGTCTTTCTGCTGGGATGAATCTTTTCTTTCAAGTGTAGGAGCAGGAACACCTAATCTCCCGCTCATGACAGTATTTTATAACTGATCCAGAAGTAGCACTTGTTCGCGAAGTTTTTACACACGCACACACACACACGCACATATATTCCATATTGTGACAAAGGGCAGCACCGTTTTCAAACACTCACTAGCAACAGCAGCAGTGCATGAAGAATATGAAAAAAATCCACGACTCCTAATGAGCTTGGGGCTTTACATGACAGGCGAGGTGATGAGAGAGCATGAATCCCTTTCTCTAATCACTGATTCATCCCCCTGCTTCTCATGGCCACCTTCCTGCTACAGCAGTATTTAATTAGCCCTGGGTTTCGCTTTGAATCTTCTGTTTCTTCTCTGTAGCAGCGATCCATTTAGCGCCTGCTCAGTAATACCAGGGTGACCACAGATTCACAGATTGGTTGTTAATATAATTGGGCAAAGCTGCAGAGCTGATTCCAAGTCCATAGCTTAAAAAAAAAAGAAAAGAACGTCAGGAGTGGCAAAGAGTGCAACACATGCAAACGTGTTTAAACCTAAAGATCCTTTCTGGAGTTAGTTGTAAATGAGCTCATTTTCAGAGTTAAAGCTTGTATCAATGAGACTGGGACGACGTAACCTGGAATGCCAGTGTGTGGAAGATTTTCTTTTTGGTGCCGTTTGTTTTTGGGTTTTTTTTCTGCAGAATAATATGATTAAAAATACATACACTGTCTCATCTGCTTTATAAAACTTTAGGAATCAGGGGATCCATTCTGTAATCAAAGACAGTTTAAAGGGGCTGTATCATGCAAAATTCACTTTTTGTACGTTTTAACCTTGTTATATAGTTATGTACTCACCAAAAACACCCCCAAAGCGTTTTTTTCCTTCGTGCCTATGTGTTTGAGCTTTCCTCCTTGTTGTGCTGCTCAGAGAGGCAGCCCCTCCTGCACCCGTGAAAACGCTCTGTTTTCCCACTTTGACGTCACACTGTGAAGATGGCTCCCCTGAACCCCCCTCCCGCAGGCCCTCGGCAATCAGCGTTGCTGCTTTTTTCTAACTCTGATTATGGAGATAAACTTTAACCATCGTCTGAAAGCAACAGCCAAGCAAGAGCAAGAGTCTGAAGGGTCTGAAGGGTCTGCGCTTGGTGAGTTTCTCACAGGAAAAGATGTTTTCGCGTGTCTTTGCGTGTGGAGAAGCTAGAGCTAAAGAGCTAAAGCTCGCCAGCATATTTGTTTTGAAGCGCTGATTGGTTGAAGTCCGCTGTCAGTCAAAGTCCACAGGGGGAGAGGCGGGATTTTCAGTGAAACAGAGCGTTTTCTCTTCCGGGTTTCAGAATTAGCCCCAGAAAATCTTTTATTTCACACAAAATTACTTTAACTTAGCGCCAAAAATAAACTATTACCATGTTAATGCCATTTCTAGGGTTTGGACTAGCTAAAAAAGCATGATACAGCCCCTTTAAAGGGGGCAGCGAGAGCTCACCCACCACGGCACGTTAAACTGTGCTCATAGAACACACATCTGGAAATGTCACAAAGATAAACGAATTAAGTTTTTGCATTCACACAAAAAACATCTTGTTTTCTTTTTCTGAATGAATAGTTTATCTTAAATAATATAGTTTTGTAAATTTCAGAGATGCTTAGAAGTTGAAGCAAAAGCTCTCACTTGATTGGAGCAGCAAACTCTTGCCTCGACTGTATCTAACTTTAGAAAGCATTCAGGAACTCATGGGTAACTTTTCAGAGTATCAGTTTATTATTTGGGAATAACTCTGAAAACCAAGCTCGAGGGAAAAAAGGAAAACTTTTCCCATTAATTCCAAAAAATAAATGTGAAGAAGATTTTTTTCTATGTAACTGTCATTTGCTTTCATACATGTATTTCACTTTTCTTTTTAGTTTATAATTTAGCTGACACCTTCGATCAGATTCTGATACCTGACTTTTCTTGCAAGAAGTACCGGTATGTGATTGCTATGAAAGAAGTGTAAATCCAGCTCGTGTTCTCCCTCAGCGGGTGAACGATCTCACACTTGGTCAGTTCTGCTCTGCAGCGACATTTCGTGCCACAAAACGTCTTCTGGCAGACACTGACCTGCATTAGGAGAACCTGTAAATACTTCTGCCAATTTACTGGAGATTAAAATGATCCCCTCCGTACCTTCCTCTCTGCGGATTTACTGTTAAATCCCAGCCTGATCTTCCACAGCCATAACTTCATAGGTGTGGCATGACGCATCCCAACCCTCCAGGGTTTACTATCATGTCCTCCAGAACAAATCATTTGTCTCGTGTTCTGTCTTTGGTTTTCTTTTGTACATGTCCCTCCATCACTCATTCAGGAAGGCATTGGGAGCTGTTCCTTTTATTAAGCTGACTTGCATAAAATCAGGAGAGGCCTCAAAAATTATTCTGGGTTATTGGCAAACATCTCATATGTATTATTCAAAGCTTCCATTCTTCTTAATTACTGACTGCATGAAGATATTGTTCACGTTGCTGCATGACATAGGGTTTCTGTTCTCCTCAGTGAAATGAATATACCAAACACTGAAATGAAGCAACGTGACGACGCTAATGAGTCATCACTTCCTCAAACTATAAACCGACAAGAAGCCCCTGAAAACGCAGAGAGCGGAGAGCCTATCGACGGTAATGTCTCTTCAAATAAGTGTTAATTAACACAGCTAAGATGCAGCAGCGAGAGAGCCTTAATGGGATAATGGCCTGACATTTTCAGGGAGCAGAAGAAAGGAATGAATGGAGAGGTGTGGTGAATCAGTGCATCTTTAGTTACCTCTTTGTCAGAGACAAGTCCGCACTCGACATTTGTCTTGCCAAACCCCAGTGAGTGAGTGCGGCTTTCAAATGGCTTCGCTGTTTTCAGCAAGTCGTGCTGCAGGATGCAGCGAGATACAGTCCTTTGTCTTGAGACCACAGATGTAACGTTACCACAGCTTTATGTTTACACATCGGTGGATATGTATGACACACTTCCATTCATCCATTCGTCTTTATCTGTGGAGGTGGGAGGGAGTCGCCCGGAACGGGTCACCAGCCCATCACAAGGCGAGCAGCCAGAGACAGACAAACACACACCTGTTAGGGTCACCGATTAACCTCACACGCATGCTTTTAGACTGGAACCACACTGCCTGGAGGAAATGCAAACTCCACAAAGAAAGACCCGACCGGAATTTCAACCCATAGCTTTTCAGTGGGAAGTGAGAGTGCAAACCACTGTTCCACCATGCAGCATATCATACACCCATCACACACACTCACACTGACATCTATAGCCAATGCAAAGGCACCTTCACGCGATTTTATAATCATCAATTAGTCTCAAATACATGGAAACTTCACCCTGTAAAGACCCCCGAGCCAAACAGGTGAACGTTTTGTATGGTGAGAGTGCAGATCCCTGAACCACGCTCATCCATGCTTAAAATCGTTAAAAAGTGGAAAACCTTTTTTAAATACCACCACTGTCCTTTAGATAGGTAAATTAAATAATCCATTTAAAGAAAGATATAGTATATTTACTAATGTTGTCAAAGCAATAACAATCTTTCAAATTAAACTTGATTTCCACCAAAGTACGATCTGTAGTATTCTTTTATTAATACTACACAAGCTGATGTATCCCAGTGCAGTTCTGGTGAAACTATTATAATAGCCTTTGCAATAAAGTATTGACTTTGCTTTTGTAATCAGCTCAGTCATTAAAAACACTTACATGAACAATCAATTTCTTTCCCATTAAATTAATATTGGATGATTATTGACGAAGGCCATGCCATTTAATGTTCTTAATGGAGAACAATTCTTTTTAGCAACAGATGGCCCGGCTTCAATAATGCAGTTTTGATCTTATTAATATTTTATTATGCTCCTTAAAAAGTACTGTTATAAACAATCCATACCAGCAAATCCAAATTAGTTTCTCAGCTTATTTGCAACAGACAAAGGCACGATAAAATTAGGATTCAGAGACGAAGACGGAGCCTGTTTCATGATGCAGGTCAGAAATCACAAGAGAAATTGTTGGAGCAAAGACGCATGTTCTGCATTTCACAGTCCGGTTAAATTCCTGTGTCCCATTTCATATCTCTTAAATTGCTTTATAACAACACTCCACATGAAATACCGAAGATCATCTCACTCTGTCATATGGTGGACTCCAAATCCCCATTAGGGCTGCAGAGCAGCTTGGGTGTAATGTCAAAGACAAGTCAAGCAGTCAAGCAGAACGGATATAAGTAAATAAAACCCAGATCGAGCCTCTTCCCCTGCCTCTGGGGTCCATGAGATTTTCCAGCAATCAAGGAAAAGGTGTGTGTATGTGTGTGTTTAAATTAACATAACCACTGTAATAATTATTGGTTTAACACTGAGATTTAAACATTTACAATTTATACATGGTTGCTTGACGATCTTTCTAAAGTGTGGCACAGCTAAACATAAATAATTTTATGAAAGTATCAAGAAGAAAGTTAAGAAATCTCAGCAACACTTCAGCTAGGGTCAACTGGGAAGGTGAATGTGTGTTAAAGGCACAATGAAACTTAAGTTATATTTAAAAAAAATAACATTTTAAATAAAGATCTATCTGGAGATAGAAGTAAAAATGAATGAATGAATGTTCTTATGCATTTCCGATGCAATGAATTGGTTCAGACACAGCTGTAGTTTGCATATCTTCTAGGAAAGCTCATAGTCCAAACGAAAGACCAGGAACCAGACATCTGCCTCTTGCATAAAGTTCAATTAAAGAGAAATAATTTGATCAGATGCAGGTGAAATGAAGAAGTGAAAAATGCAGCTCAAACCATTTCTTGCCAGACAACGCTTTGCATTCACATGTAAAATGGTTAAAAAGTAATTTCACAGATATCAGCCAGAGCTGGTTCGAATCATAAACAAAAACAATTTCAGTCATTTCTCCTACGAGACCGGTTATTGTTGACGTAGATGTATTCTTCTCCAAAAAAGTGGATATTGTACTATTTATATATCAATATATGTTGATACGTTAAAATAAATCACCCATTTCTTCATGCTGCCATGCCATTGTACAGTTCTCTACAGTAACACACTCTGCACAACCGGAGGCAAACATTTTCATGAAAAACAGTTCAATTATTTGGGTTCTGGTGTGAAAGATAAGACAAGTAGCAGCACAATGTCATGTAGTACAACAAACCCCATATCAGGACACAAGAATTGCAGAACCTTCTCTTCAAATACGTTACAAACCATTTACCTCTTTCCTGATATTTTGTCCCAGATTTGCTCCATCTGTGCATCACCAAATGAACCCTCTTGGCTTTCAGTTCACTTTTATCACAGTTGTCGTAACGCAACAAGCGCAGTTGTCAGCTTAGGTTACATTATCTTCACCTGACCTTTCTCTCCTCTGCTCGGCTGTGTGTGTGTGTGTGTGTGTGTGTGTGTGTGTGTGTGTGTGTGTGTGTGTGTGTGTGTGTGTACTGTTGGGGCTGGCCTGTCTTTTCTGAGACACAGAGAGCAGAAGATGGGAAAGAAGCAAGTGTGACTGTCATCAACAACAAACTGCAGCAAGGACGTTTCCAATAAGGTGAATGGAACAACTGCACATGGAGTCTGTAAACACATTACTGTGACGTCTTTTTCTAGGCATCAGTGTCATTTCAAGCAAATGAAATCTGACTTTTGGCGATGGAGCCCAGGCTCAAACATGTGTCTGAATTAAAGCAAGTGAATCAAAATTCCTATTGAATGTTGTTAAAATATCCTAAAAGGAGCTTAGTTACATTTCATTTTTTTGATAGAAGTGCTATCTTTTCATGCAGATATCATATCTTTATTGTCCATATAGTGTAACCAATGGTGTACTTACTTGTTCTGCTTATTTTGACTTGGATCACATCAGATATTTTCTTATCAGTGTATGGATATGTTCAATATGAACGTTCAGTGAACCTCTTCCTTACCTGATCCCATGGACACACGATCCCGCCAAAGAACATAAAAAGGTAACCCATGGCAACCAAGCAAGCCCAGATGACCAAGGAGAAAACACGTAAAAGCTTCTTGAAGATGGACTCGATGCAGACGAGCACGAACACAGCCAGGAATATAGCCAGTGCCGTGGGCACAGTGATTACAAAGGCCACGTGGTCCGCCACGTTCTGGAAAAGGACATGACAAAGGAAATCATCGTGAGAGCAGAAATACTGAGGTTTATCAAAAGGACGAGAGATTTAGAAAAAAGAATGTTTTCCTGCAAAAAAAAAAAAAAAAAAAAAACAGGACGTCACACTTCATAAGTGTGAGCCTGTGTTAAAACCACTTTACTTTTCAGATCTCAGAAAATTCTGCTGGAAAACAACCAAAGAACAGAGGAGGAAGAATTAAAGTGAGATGATGTACTTTTTGAGAGTAATGTTCAAGTTTTCATCATTTAAATTGTTACAGGATAAATTGTATTCATAATACCGCATTTAACTTTTTAAATATGAGATTTATTGCCTGATCTGCCACTCGTTTTTTTTTTTAATGAAAAATGACCATGACCACTTTGATCATGAGCGAATCATTTTTCTATCAACAAATGCGAGTTTCAATTTGAGAAATGAAATCAAAATTTTCATCATGTTGTTTGACTTCCACTCACCTGAAATGACAAATTGGAAATGCAAGACAAAAAGAAAACAAAGGGATGTATTTGCTTTTCATTGCCACCATACTGATCACACTGATCAGACATACAGAGAAATCTAGTTTATTTGTGCAAACTTTCTTTTTTTTTTAAATCACCATGTTTGGGCGTACGTGATTCCGAGAGAACAGCTTTGACAGAGAAAAAAATATCTATAAAACCTTTCAGTGTGAAGCAGGAGGAAGATGAAGCTCCATCAATAATGGATATTCAGCTGTGAATCTATTATAGATGTGGCTTCAACTTTCTGAAACACTCTTGAACATGAAACTTCTAAAAATTTCAGGAGTTTCTTCTAGGTAGATGTAGGTGGACTGCACAGTAAAATGAGACATTCTTGTTTTCCTCTTCTGCCACTAGTCAGCCAGAATTCAGCCAATGAGGGCTTTTTCTGTGGTGCTACACGGGATGGAGGTGGGTCAGGACACTGACACAGATGTGCCACATTTGACTACGTAGGCATGGAAATCTGCCACATCTGCCAATAATCATCAATCCATTTGTTAATCATCAACCAATAATTTCCACGCTGATTTGTTTTATCAAGTGCAATCACTAAATAAGATTTTTTAAATTTCATTCCATTATCTGTTTTTCTCAAAGCCTGGCTGCTCATCATTGCTTCTCATTGCACTCGTCCTCTCCGCGGCTCTCTTTCTCCTCCGTCAGCCCCCACCCCCAGCTCCCCCCCCCGTCTCTCATGCACAGCCGATGTACTAGGACAGGAGAGGATGTGTGTGTGGCTGCGGAGAGCCACACAGAGTTTGTCTCGCCCTGAGCAGAGCTCCAAAACAGTACGGGGATTTAGGTCAGGCAGCCAGCAGGACGGAGGGATGATGGGATACGAATAAAGGAGAGGGGCAGAAATATGAGGAGGTGAGGGATGCTATGAGAACCGGAAGAAACAGAGGATGATGGAGGGAAGAGAAAAGACAGATAGCCTGAAAGAGTCTCTGAGATGTTTATCTCATTTCTACAAATTCGACATAATAATCACAACATGCTGAATCACACTGTCTGGGTCTCATTGGAGGAGAATATTATTCCTTCACCCAAAATCCTTGGTTTGGTTCTGTGGCTTTGATGGTCTAACTCTGCATTAATAGTTAATGTTGTAGCTGCTTTTAAATCAATATTCTGACACTTCTAGCACAGCTTTTAACACAAACCCTGTCAGACGGTTCCCATATGAAATTTAACACAGTGAAATAGTCTGTCGTGTGGCAGCGATGGCCATGAATTGAAAGTCATCACAGTTAAAAACTCAAACCGCTGGGATGACAGAGATGGAAATGAACGCTGCTCTCAGTGTTTGATTTTTGGATTATTAATGCCAAGTTGTGTCAGGCAGGAATTTAGGTAGGAATTAGGAATTTGAAAAAAGAAAGCAGTGAGCAGAATATAATTGGTGCCTAACTTCAGTTCTCTTTAACCTTGTCTGCCTTCCTCTAATTAAAGGAAATACCAAATTGAAAACATCCACGGATCAAGTCATAGGCTGAGTGTTTGTTGTGAACAAGGTGGGCGGCACAACAGTAAAATAGAAAAAAAAAAAAAAAAAAAAGAGAAATTTTCTTTGTTGTTGCACAGAAAATAGTGAAATGCTGCAGAAGCACATGTCTGGTTAAAGTTTCATAGGAGCGGTCCTGGAGCAGGGTGATACACACAAGTTAGTCTATCAGCAATTTGGTATTCAGAGGTGTCTCAGCCTATTCCTGCGGGGCTCGATTCAGCCGATTTAAAATTAAAATATCCTTGCATGCCTTATTTGAACATGCATATTGTAATTGGGCATTCATCATTACTGTGTATCATAAAGGTGGTTGGATTTGTCCTTACGTTGGGCTGAAAAGTAATCACATGCCTAATAAAACTGATATTTACTGACCAGTCACAGTAAATATGGTCTCTGTGCAGCGGTGGCATCAATCAAAAACCACAAATTGCTCAATTATCAGGAATCGTTCAACAATTTAGTCTTTTTTGGACATTTTGTCTATTCCTTGTTATAATCCAGGATTTTTGTTTGTTTTGACAGATTGTCTTCATTGTGTGTTTCTCACAGCTAAAACTCGCACAATGTGGACACAGTCTGTCATGCAGGATTTTCTACCTTTATTTTCATTTAACACAAAACATGCACTATTTCACTGAATGATAATGGTCTCTTTATTCATGTGATGTTGTGTGTATCAGTGAGTCCAACACTTTCTCCTTTTTTTCCCCTCCAGTGTGTTTTAGACTAATCCCTTCTTAATAGCAGACTCAGCAGAGACAAAAAATTGGAGAGGCACTCCGCTAATGCAACAAGCAATAATACAGTCACATTGGTAAGTGCACTAAAATATTCATCACTATATTTCATGCTTTCCCAAAAAACACTCTTCTATTTTGATGTGCTACTGTGACCAAGGCAGCTTCATTCTGAGTTAAAGCTCAAACTATGCATTTGGGGAAAAAAAAAAAAAAAAAAGGATTTCCTTTAGTTCAGCATGACCTGTTATAGTCCCCTGCTTTGAATTTCCCAGATTCTTTGGGTAAAGTTAACCCTGTCAAAATAGTGACAGAGAGAAACTGATCTCCTTTCTGTAGTTCACTCAGCCATGAGCTCAGACAATAACTGAGCCCCGTATCCTCCCCCTCGCTCTCAGCTCACCCTTCTCTTCACATTAGTCCTGCAACCAAGACGACCGGAGTCCACGTGTGCGTGCATGTAGGTGTTGTGCTTGTGTGTAAAGATGCAAGTTTTTCATGAAATTACAAGCCACTCACTAAAGCCCTATATCTACATATATTGAAAGAAAAACACGGGCATGCATGTGCATCACTTTTCCAGGATGTCTCTGTCCTCATGCAAAGTGCTCACACACCTTATGCAGTTTGTGTGTGTTGTGAATGAACAACTTACCAGTCCTGAAGCAAAGAACACAGTCAGCAGAGCCAGACAGGCTCCCATCACTATGAGCAGCAGGAACACAATCAGGGGATGCTGCTGGCTCATGCAGTAGTAGGACTCATACAGCCAGTCTGGAGACCTGTTCCTCCTCTCCTGGCCACCTCCTCTTCCTCCCCCTTTATCCACTTCACCAGACACTCCTGCCCGGTCAAGGAGGTAGCGCTTTCTTCTTATTGCCTCTTGCCACATGGATCTTGGAACTGAGAGGAGGGAAAAAGAGGGAGGGAAGCCTGAGGAGGAGGTGGAGGTGGCCACTGCTGAGGGATGGGTAGTTTCCACCACAGATGAGGAGCAGTTGTTTTGTTGTATTCTCCTGCTGTTGTTGTTCCTGTTGGGGACCCTGGAGTGAGAGCTCCTGGGCTCCAGTTTGTTCTTTGCCTCCTCCTCCACCTCCTCTTTTAAGTCCTTCAGGCGGAGGCAACTGAAAGCCGAGGCTGAGGCTGAGTCTGAGTCAGAGGCAGTGCGCGCTGGCCGGAGAGGTGGCAAGAACGCACTGAGGCTGGAGCGCAGCATCCTCCTCTTTCTCCCCCTGCCAACATGTTGGGGTGGAAAAATGAAGAGAAGCAGCAGAGACTGAGTGCTCTTTAGAGTGAGAGAGAAAAGTGGGAGGGAAGTGAAGGGAAAGGGGAGGGAGACAGGGCTCAAGGGGGAGGGGAAGGGAGGGAGAGAAAGAAGGTGCAGCAGCAGGGAGAAGACAGCCAGAGAGAGAAAAACAGAAAAGAGGAGATTCCTGCATGAGGGTTTACAGGGAGCACATTATGTGACATGATTGTTTAATAAAACCAGATCGGACAGGTTTTGGTCTCAATCCCAGAGCTTAATTTTAGAGCTCATTCCCAGGGATGATGACGAGTTTTGTAGCAGAAATGCCCCCCTTTCTCTGATTTACTTTAATATGGTGGATGCTCTTCAATAACATTCTTTTCGTTAAATTCCTTATACATTTTTCAAGAAAGAAACTAAAAATCAGTTAATTGATATCCACTCTATGCCTATCTAAGAAATGCTGTAGCAGGTCTCATCAGGCTGAACTAGAAGCAGAAATCCAAGAACATGATGTAAAAAAAAAAAAAAAATACTTTTTCTCTAATCTAATAAAGATTTTGATGTAAACATATTTAAACAACATGCAATAGTTGTAGAGAATTAGATATCTGTACAATGGAATCGATACACGGTGGAGTCTGGATGCATTTAGCTGCCACATTAAATTGTAGGTCATCCATGCAGTGCAGTGCAATGCAGGGCACTGCGGTTACAAGCAAAGAACAGAGGATCTAGAGTAAGAAAACATATCATCTGCCACATACTGACAGCTGATCAGTGATGCCTGAAAATGTGAATGAAATGCCTCCAGTGTCACAGTAGAAATATCTTGTACTGTTCATTGCAAAAATAAAAATAATTAATTTTAAGAATAATGATGTGTCTTTTGGGGGAAGTCTATAACATAGACATGTGGTATTGAACCAACAGTCAAAATTCAGATATCAATCTATAATAACATTTCACAGGCAGACATTCATGACAGATGTTTAAACCCCAATGTCCCAACATTCAGTGCTCAATTCCACTACATTTTTCCATTTCATTATAATGTTACAATCAGCCATCTCATGGAAATATACATTCAAATAAAATCTAGAAAGAAAAAATAATCTACATATAGAAAGGAAAAACCTCTTAGCATGAAGTAACCCCCCAGCAGAGGAAAGATATGAAAAAGACCACCAAACAAACAAGTTCACATCAGACATCAAGCTAATCCACACGCTGCAGATTTGATGGAGGCAGGAAGCACAAAGCACAAACTTCAAGTTCTTCAGGCTGAAATCTTCCAGGTCCAAAGTGAGAAGATATGGGAGGGGGAAAGAAGAAGACTCACAGCACGAAAAGCTTACACCATCCTAACTCCAGAATGGTCCATGGCAACAGTCCCTGACAGTCAAAGGCGTGCTTGAAAAGTGTTGTTTTTTTGGTAAGACCCCTCTGTACACAAACCAACAAATGTGTAAAGTATATCTGGAAAGGTTTTATTTGTATGTGTTCATACAATGCTAAGAATTTTACTAAAATCTTCATTCCATGACAAACTATATCATTGTGCACTGAATTATAAATGGGGGCTGACGCAGTGACAGTGGATTGTTGCTTAATTGGCTCTGGTCTTATCTAAATCTTTCCTTTTCCAATTTCCCCATGGGGATCATCAGTGTTTTATCTAATCGATTTAATTAGTGTTCTTATCTGCTTAGTCAATTTTATGACTTGCAATTTGGAAATAAAGCAAAATGTTTTCCACAGTCAAAGCCTTCAGGACTTGTTCTAAAACAGTGAATTTTTGTTGTTGTTATTTTTTAGCATGACACAGAAAACAGCTCTGAAAACACTGTTTTCATACTATATGAACTCCCCAGTGAGGGGAGTTCGCGCAGCTGATGATGGAGGCTGTACTAAATAGTTTCATTTTGGAGGAAGTATTGAAAAAAGAAATTATATTTGTCCTTTTTATGTAGTGGTCTCTCTCATATTTCACCTCTTCATTCCACCATTATCTCAATTTTCAGTTGCCAGAAATGTAACAGAGATGCACTCTTGCTGTGCTTTTCTATGGTTTAATACACTCCTTTATCCCCAATCCTCAAATGCTTGTTTTGTTCTTAGCTTTTCCCCAAAAAATTAAGTCTATACTTTACTTTTGTTTATTTCAAATTTCTCTTCTCTTTAAGGTGTTCACCATCTGTATAAACTTTGTTTATCTCACCTACAAGTTCCCTTTTCAATTTTTCCTTTCCACCATTTTCCATCCTGGACCTTTCCTGAATTACATGCCTTTAAAAAAACAAATTCTCCTCTCTTCACCCTCCTGTCTCCCTCCATACATTGGTGGGCTTATTCCATCTCGACCTACTTCCTCCTCCTTTACTCTCATCTATCCCCTCTTTCATCTGTTCTCTGTGTATCAGCATCATTGATGGAGTTGGATGTGGTCCTGAGAATTTGAGTAAAAAAAAAAAAAAATAAAAATATTTTTGGCTAGTGCGTCTTCATCCTAATGTTGCTGGGAAGCTTTTTCCAACACAGAGAAGATTGACAAGATAAAAGTTATTTTCTGAATGTTAGAAGGCTGCACTTTTGGTTATTTTTATGCCAATAAGCCAAAATGAAGTTGAAGCAGAGCTTAAAGTGATTGTGATGCTAATGAGATTTAAAGCAGGACCATGCAAGATTTGCTTTAGCGTTCCCCCTACTGGTCTCCTGTGAAAGCTCACTGTCGTAAACATTCTCCGCACCCCCCCCCCCCCACCACACACACACACACACACACACACACCCCGCATGCAGAGAGCATCCCACTCCCGTTTCCTTTGTTTCCACTCAACAGTCAAAGGTTTTTTTCTGTCTTTTTGGTTCTGCCATCCGTGAGCAGCCAAGGGTGGCGTTGCTAACAGTAGCAAGGGTTTCGTGTTTGTTTTACGCGCTTTTTTACTTGTATGAGTGCCGTAAAGCAGGTTTGTTTTCGCGAGATGTAGTCGGGTCCGCTCCTCTGAAAGTTGCAAGTGCTGTTTTCAGGACACAGACCCCGGGGGCAGTGGAGGGACCGGCGAATCACCGTGCCAAGTCTTTGTTTACCCCCACAGGGATTCTGAAAAATATCTGAGATAAAAAAAAAGTTGCATAGTTCTGCATTAACTTGTGAATGAAAATCTGCAGCATAATTAACTTCTGTTCTATGAATCCCCTTCATGCATGTGAAGTGAGTATGCATTTGAGTATGTTTGCCAACCACATCATCTGTAACCCCTGGGTGACCCTAGAAAGGTATTAAGTTCCTTTTTCACCACAGGCTTGGTTCCTACAGAATCTTTTCACGTGATCACATGGATTCTGAGTGACAGAGCACTCTGGAGGTCATCCAGGATTTATAGAACCTTAGTGATATTTGTGACTTTTGTTTTATTTCATCCCTACTAAATGCCAGAAGGCAGTGCTGAAAGCACTAAATGACTTATGCCAGCATAATCATGAGAAATCACAGAGACCAACCTCTATGACAAGCCTCTGCAGAGCCAAGGACAATGCCCAGGGAATGAGGAACGGCAGCATTCATGCTGTTCAGTCTAGAAAAGGGTACCAGGCATCACCCAGGAGGCAGCGGCACAAATGTCGTCCAGGGGTACTCCCCTCAAGGCGGTCCAAGATGTGGACACCGCTCTGGTGGAGTGGCAGCACACCCAATAGGGCAGTTTGCCGCCTGAAAAAATGGTGAATGGTATCCACAATGCAGTGGGAAAAGCGCTGCTTGGAGAGAGCAGAGTCTACGTCAGGGTCTCCATAACAGACCAAAGGCTGTTCAGAGGTATAAATTCCTGTGGTAGTGTCAACATAGCATCCCTGGGCTCATACTGGGCACAAGAGTTCCTTCCTCTCTCGAGGAATGTTTGATGGAGCCATATTGTGCAAGCCTTAAAGGCTGAATGAATGATAAAATTATGTACAAATACAACAACATTGCCATGTGACCCTCAGTGATATAATTACGAGATATGGGAAGGGGTAGGCACTGATAAGCTTCTGCTTCAGCCTACTCCTTTTGGGCTTTCATTGAATGGTTTTGTATATTTTGTTGACATGTTTATGTTATGTGATATGCCCAAATAAACGAAACGAAACGAAACGAATAGACCGTAGATCCAACAGCTCTGTTGGGAAAAGACAGCATTCGGACTTAGAGTGGCACCCCTAATATCCAGATGGCACCTCAGGCATAATGGGCTGATAGACTAAGCGTGTACCATGAGTTTCACCAAGTTAATGGCCAGCAAAAATGTAGGCCCTCATTGTAGCTCCACTTTTTGCCAAAGGCTCATGAAGAGGTTGACACAAGCCCTCTAGCACTGAGTGCAGGTTCCATGCTGGAACCTGTGGGGGTCTTGGGGGGTGAGGCCCCATAGACCCCATAAGAAAGCCGACAAAAGGTTTCATGGCTCCCTACTGTGCCATTTGTACTTATGCTGGACTGATATTGCTGCCACATACAAGGTAGATGGAGGGCGACTGCCCACAAGAATCCAAGACTGAGTGGAGTCGTTGAGGAATGGAGTGGCAAACCTGACCTCAACAGACAACATATCTCTCCTGTTGGAAGGGAACCGGACCGCGGTTCACTACGGGGAAGTCTGCGCAGCACAGGAACCATGCAGGGGGAGCAGAAGGGGGCCAGCAGCAGCAGCATGTGGCCCTCCTGAAGAATTCTCAGTGGAGGAGTGAGGCCGCCGTCAACCAGATAATCAAAGAGAAGAGATTCAGCACCCTCACCGTCTGGCAGGAGGTTAAGAGTGAATCCCTCAACCAGAAGTTATGCCACAGCGGCACCAGCCCACCTTGGAACGAAGGTGAAAAAAGGGGGTAACTGCCGTGGCAGCCTTTGGAGGGCAAACTTTGCTGCTCTGACCAACACAGTCACAAGGTTATCAGTGACGCAGTCTGAATGCCACATAGGCTAGTCCCGTAAACTTCAAAGCTGTTTGCGAACTGCATGCGAGAAGAAACGAGGAGCTGAGCCTGTGGTGACACCGGAACTTAATACCGTTGTCGGGTCACCAACGGGTCACAGGTGACGTTGTTAGCTTGCATACTCCAACTGCTTTCAGCACCACCTTCTGGCTGTTCATAACCCATTAAAGAGGTCATTACACTAATTGAAGTTGTTTTCTTCTGTTTATAGTTATTTGTATGCACTCTCCCTTTAAACGTGCCTTCACTTTTTTTGTATTTTTAAAACAGTGTTGTACAATCCTGAATTCTGTTGCAAATTAATAAATTAGCTTCATATTTTTATTCATGTACATTTACATTTTTTTAATTGGGTTTCTCTAATGAAGTAAACATGCTCACACAGAGTAGCTAAAATACCTATGTGCACCACATGCATTTAAAATTCCTCAATGTAGCAAATTTAACTTAGGATTTCGGACACTCCAGGGCTGCTTGTTCGTTCAGTGGTTAGTGCTCTTGTATTAAAGTGAAAATACCCTTGGATTGAGTCAGGACTTTGGGGCTGTATATGTGGCTTTGGCATGTTCTATTGTGAGTGATATTTCTGAGTGCTCTGGTCTCCACCCATGTGATTGCCTTTTTTCTGCCTGTCTGGTCTGTGATGGACAGATGACTCGTCCACGTTATACTTTGCCTTTCCCTTACAGTCTGCTGGGATTTGCTCCAGTATTACACCTAAAGATATCAAAAGATGGATGGATGAATGTCATCTTTTCAGCAATAGATGAAACAAAATATAAGAGGAAGTTTACCTGTATGTGAAGAAAATTGTCCTCTTGGTTCAGAGATCATTCATCTGACAAGCTATGTATGAAAAACACAACGGGCAGCTTGAAGACAGAATGGTAACCATTACACCTCTATGCAGCAAAAGTACAGACCAAGGCTGCAAAACACCAGCAGAACCTCCACCTTCTGAAAAAAAAAAACTGTTAAAAAGAAAGAAGACACCTTTGTTGGGCTCAGTGATTCCTCAGGTGCTTAAAGTTTAAACAGACTTTCAATGGAGCGAACCACCAACAAAATCTCGTTTTTTTTTTTACACAATTGCTCACACTTTCGATCTAAAGGTAGCAGCACAGATATAACAACCCTGGGTAAATTTTCAAAGCACAAGAAAAGAGAAGGAGATTAGTTATATATATATTTTTTACACAGGTCTTTAAAAATGTCTTTAATTATTCACAGACTCTGGGCAGCAGAGAGGTGGAAATTTTCCTTCGTTCACACCTCAGAGAGTGTGACTTATTTGGACTCAACTCACATCTACAGTACTTTTGACTTTTTAACTTTCCCTAAAACACCTAATCAGGAACGACATTTCCTCCCAGATCAGTTCCACAAGACTTTCCAGTGCACCACCCTGTGGGGTGTTTCATCTGAACACCGAGTGATTAGAAAATATAGATGAAAACTAAGCATAAGTGTGACAAATGTAAAGAAAATTAGTGGGAAATGTGTGTCCATGTCAGAGTGAGAACAGCTGGAGTGTGATCACGAGACTTCTTCTCAGTCACTCACACTGTCCTCTTTTTACATTGCTACATTGCACAACGTGAGAGGCAATCATCTGCTGCCCTTTGTTCTATTTTCCAATAAAAACACATTTCATGACGTTATCCTCTTGTATAATTCTCGCTGGTCTCTCTCTGCATCCTTCTTCTCACCTTTCTCTCACCGCTTCTCCATTTCATTACTCTCCCAGCCCTTCATCTTTTCTCATTTTCACTTACAGCGTGAGGCTCCCTTTGGTCAGAGGATGAGGGTTGAAGCTACACTGGCACCTGATAACAAGTACCACGTGCAACAACTCCAGTGGTGTGAATTCATTCTTTATTTCCGCAACTGCGTCATTAAAAGGAACCAGGCTCTGAAGTTTTCAACAGTAAACACCTACTGTATTTCTGTCACATCTATACATTGTATGTTTAAGATGGTAAATATTCTGTTAAACCTCAATGAAAAAGGTGAAAGGTTCCTTGTGAAGAGATGTATAAGTTGCTGAAAACTCATCCATCCACAAATGTTTTGTGGACAAATACCTTTGCAGCAGGTCTAATACACGATTTTCTCGAAAAGACGAAGCTACTCACTTTTTGAACAACGCGCATGCGCCAGACCATCCGCCCGGCTCTCCTGCTTCTTCCAGGAAACACGGAAGTGTACGAGCGCGATCTCCTCTTCTCCGGCGTGCATGGCTCTGTTTACAGTTTCTGCGATCCGCCTCGCTCATAAATAAAGCTTTTTTTCCGAAACAGTTACAGTTTCATTGTGTCAGACTCGCCATCGGTAAGTACTAGCTCAGAAGCTCACCGGCTACATAAACACTCTGAATGCGCATGCGCAAAAGGGAGAAGCTGATTGGGCGCAAGCACGTAGAACCGCCTTACGAAAGCAGCTCGTCAGAATGATTGACAAACAGACCCACCAATTATTTAGGTGATCCACCCGGAAATCAAAATCGTGTATTATACCTTATTATTCCATCACATATTTTTGTTTTAAATGAGATCAGATGTGCTTTATTTGATGAATAATAAATTAAGAAAGCTACACAGCAGCAAGACCAACAAAACACACAATACACAACTAAAATAAGTGTTTAGGACTGTGGCATTACAAGTGGTGAACCTACGAAGTGCTCAAATGTACTAAATGTACACAATAAACCTGCTTTCTTGAAAAATATCGTTATTCCAACATCTTCCCCTCATCATTTTTTATCTTTACTTTCATAATTTTACAGCTAATTCAACCCTAACCCCATGCACTACCACTGGTGACTGTAGAATTAAAAATACATAGAAAAGCTATAATATAAATATGAAATAAATGTTTCCCGCCAGGTCCAGAAAGGCTGCAGAAATTGTTTAATTATTTTACATATGTAATTCCATGATGGAATTTCCATCCAAATTACTATTTGTATTTTTAATTTATGAATATGAGAATGAAAAATACAGACAAGAATGTAAAACTTATTCTTTCAATTATCAACGCCTGCATTTGTATCTTAGGACTTTGTATATAATTTCAAAACTGAACTTGTCTTTTAAATGTCCAACATAATACCTGCTGTTCAACATTTGCACACCAGAATTTGTAATTGAAATTTTAGTTTCATCCAAAGAAGCTCTTAGATTACATTTTTGAAGGTCAGAAATCCAAACTGTTCTGTCTCCATATTTTGAGGCTCCTTATTTCTCACCTTTTCACTGTATATATAATCAGTTTTTGAATTAAAGTCTAATGCTGTTTTAAAAGTTGTTTTTAAAGGGCTACCAGACAATACCATGACAAATGATCATCTTTCCATCTTGGAAAATATATATTTTATGATTTAAAAGCTGGCCAACGTTCCCTCTCTGAGTCACATTTTATTCACATTTGAAATGAAAATAGGCTTCAACATCAAAACCATGAAGAGTCAATAATTGAGCTTCCATTCCCAATATTTTCCACATTAAAGGTTGAACAAAATGTCAGGGCTGGAATAATGTCTTCTGTGTCATTTACAAGGCCTTCTCTGAAATTCATTAAAATAATGGCATGTTAATTAATACATTCTCTATGTCTACATTTTTTAAGTGCCCTTGCTTCCATTAAATCTTGTTATATTTAACTAGCACTGATTGATTTCCTTCGCCTGTCTGTGGAAGTGTAACAAGTTAAATCGAAATAATGTACCAGCGCTGCACGAATGTGATGTAGAGAACCGACCACATAACGGCTGACCGTTAACACTGCCGTCAAAATCAGTGCGTAGCCCTCTCCTTCTCCGGGTCTGTACGAACACCTGAACAGAAAAACGGAAGCTTTTGAGTAGCAATCTTTGTGTCTCAGCTGCACGTAACGTTATTACAGCATTTTTGCTGAAAACAGCAGGTTTGTTGTTGCTGTGTTGCTGTTCAGCGCAAAGCAGAGCTGCAGGCACGTGCATCTCTGTGTGGGCCTCTCCCCACCATCACTGACTGCTTTCACATTAGTAGTCATTTGATCCATTATTAATATAAAGGCCTTCATTGTAGCTGCTTCAAAAGCATAACATCAGAATAAATATTACAAAATGACGGGAAGATCTCAATTTATGCATGTATTTCTGTTCTTTCTAGTTGAAGTTACACCAAGTAGTGGGAAGTTAAAGGGTGGAACACAAATAAAAAAGTAAATGATGACAACGAAGCAGCAGAAAGCAGGAAGTGAACAGCAGGGTGTTGCACAGAGAGCAGGAGTTTCACAACCATGTTCATGTGTGACAGATGTAAAGGTGACAAGTTTATGGAAACTTTGGTGTTTGAAATCGCGTAATTAATATTACTGCTTCAAACCTGAGGCATGTTAGTATTCTCAACACAGATTTAATAGCAATCCATACCCTTATCTTCTATCAATACCAAACAACTACATCATGTAAGCCAAAGGTTCACATGATGGACGGTTTACAGTTCATTACTGAGACAATAACACACATTGATATGGATTGTATTGACGATAAAAGACATTTTGGAGGACTAGTCTAAAATGAGCAACATAGTTTTGTTATAGTTTTCTTGTAGCTGTTGTTTGACAGTAGTGATCCAGTGTCTCAAACTTTTTATTTGCCAAACTGACATCAGAAATCTTAATATGTTTCCTCATCATAGAACAAAGAATACATTTTATAGCACTTCTGCCCATGTGAATTATATAAAAGTTTCCAAAAAGCGAAAAAAAAAAAAAAAAAAAAGAAAAGAAATGAGCAACCACTTGGTCCACTCGTCTCCATCATCCTTAGCATAACAGTCCAGATGTCCTTTGCGCTCAGAAAAAGCTTGAATGATAATGAATCAGCGGGCGAACAGCTCGGTGCCGTTGTATGGGCCGCTGACGTCTTTGTGCCGGCCCTCATTCTTATCAGCCTTCGGTCAGAGGACAGTGCTCAGACGAAAGCTATTTAAAAAAGAAACCATTATTCTGACGGTCTAAACTCAGACATGGGAACGAGAGCCGTTTTATGCCCTTTATGGTTGAGTGATGTTCTCTGCAGGTAGAATAATGCCAGAGATGGGCTGTACAGTAGCTTTGCAGATAGAATTTGCAGGATAGAATTCATTTACAGCCGCGAATGAGAGAATATGTCAGCACAAGACTGTCATTGAGGAATTAATTCAGTCTGTCCATAAGTAATGAACTCTATAAATATTATTTGCTGGTTCTTTTCAAAACACGGAGTAATCAGTTACACCAATGCCACTGCACAATTAGAAAGCTAAATACCCCGATGAGGGAGACACATCGAAGTAAAAGCAACAGCTACCTTACTTAGTTATTTTTTGTTCGCATTAACCGGAAAATTACCTTTTGAAGAAGTAACTCTAGAAAACTAGAAACTATTCAAACTATGGTGACTTGTAAAGAATTATTAGAATAAATAATATGATCTTGAATGTAAAATACCATTCATATGAAAAAAGTGGGGCAGTAGAACATAATATTGTCATCTCAACAGTTAGACAGGTAATCAATAGTAGTAAAATTAAAACCAAAGCAGGTTTGACATTGCCAAAGGACTCGCATGAAGAGAACTCGTCTCTCTGTGATCGATTTGCTGCCCCTCCAGGGTTTATCCTGCCTTCACCCACTGTCAGGTGAGATCGTCCCGGCGACTCACAACTGTGAAATAGATGACAGAGTTTGAAGATGGATGGATGAAAGAGGGATGATCTGACATATGTAGAAAAATCCAGTCACGAGACGCAGCAGCTCAAGTCAGGAATTGACACAAAACACTGAAGGAGAAGGATCGTAAAACATGGAGACTGGTGTGAAGATGAAGGAAACTAGAATGGATGCATGAAAATGAAAACGGAATCAAAGCGTTAACACAGCATTACCTGTGTGTGTGAGTCTGAGTGTGACAGGGCTCTGACTCACACACACGCTGTCTCCGAAAATACCGCGCACAGCTGACTGGCGAGCACGCCAGAGAGGATGTGTTAATGAACAAGATCTGTAATTAAACGCGTCTCATCATTATCGGGGCACAGCTGTCTGAGTTATGGTGCGACACATGACAACCAAGCCGAGATGTTTGGCAGCGTTCAGAAGAAAACCAGCCGACTTCCTGACAGATTTTAAAGAAAGTTTGGAGGAAAGTTGAAACTGAAGTGATGCTCATCACCATCTTGATGATTGTTGATTGATAGTTTTTTTTTGGGGGTGCTATTTGTGCTTAAAATTCAAAGCAATTCTTTGAAGGCTGTCGTGCCGTATGCCGAATATATTTGCAAAAATAGAAGATTTTCTTCTACGTCCTCTTTGCATTTGAAGCTGATCAGTTTCACGAGCATTTGCATAAATTCATTTTATCCTTTAATCTGTTGCCTTATAGAGAGCTGCGTGCAGATGAAAATTAAGTAATTAAAAAACATTAACTGCTGTCATGAAAGACTCATTTCAAATAACACTTGAAATGCAAATTATCTGGATTTTTTTTTTGCCATGAAAAATTAATCATCCGCAAATGCAATTTACCTGTCACTTTCCCTCAGTGTCCCAACACTGCAGGCGGTGGTCATATTGAGATATTTCATCAGGACTACTTTTATTTCGCATTACAATGCCATTAATCTCAGCCATAGCCTTGATTTGATGTTAGACTAGTGCAAAAACTGCACTGTGTCGTCTGTTTACATAATGCCCATTGTTTACTACCATTGTACATCATTAATAAAGGCTTCTCAAATTCCTTTAATTTGTTTTATTCTGCTGTTTTAGTTTTATGCTCATCTATCATTCATGTATGCTAACTTGAATTGATGACAGAAGTCTTATGTGTAATTTGAGCTAACAGGCAGATGTTTTCCAAGAAATAATGCGAGCGGCATCTTTCGTATTCAGCACCATCCCACCCAGCTAAGAATTACAGACCAATGGGGCCAACAGTGAGGAAACATAAAACCTGGAAAGTCCACTGCAGAGCAAAGCACAGAGACAGATAATTACACATTTTCACATCTTCGGGCTGTTTAGAGTGATCCGTTAACCTTGAGCACATGCATTTTGGATTGTGGGAGGATTACATCCAAAACCTTAGATGTTGCACAGTGCATGCATATTAACAAATGCTTATCCCAAATTATTCAAGCGTTGACTATGAAAAAAATATTCATTAAATTAATAAATGAAATCTATGAAATTAAATACATCTCAGTGCTGAGAATAAATCACTTTCGAATGCCCGGGAATATTCAGCAACCCTCCGCATTCAGCAATTACTACATATTTCACTTTTTCAGATTGCTCAGCAAAAGAGCCTCGTCATCTTTACTGGCTGCCTCTGTGCACTCAAATATGTCTTTAGTGTGCACAGGCCAACTTTTAACAAACTTAAACTTCCAATAAATAAACCCTTTTGCTTTGGCAGCATCTCACACAAGCAGCAAAACCCACTGTGTGGGTGTGTGTCCTTCTTAAAGGCAGCGCTGAACAATCAGGCAGGTGTTCCTCATTAACCGTTCAGCGTTTTCACCACTCAGCTTCACCTTCCCCTCCGGAAGATCGCTTTGACTTGACAGACTGTACAGAGAATCTGTTGTCACAGTGAAAACACTACAATCTAATCCAGGGTCCTTCTGTTTGGGCTCCATGTCTGCCTGAATTTTCTCTGTGTGATCTACCTTCCTCCCACAATCCCAAAGACATGTATGTTATATTAACTGATGACTCCATTTTGTCTGCAGGTGTGTGTGTGTGTGTGTGGGTCACTCTCCGTCTTTCAGTCTTGGCCTTGTCTTGTGATTGACTAGTGACCTGGATTTACTCTGCCTCCCACACTGTGTTTGCTGAGATGGGCCCCAGCCCCCTTCGACCTCAGCCTCGATAAAGAGGGTATAGAAGATGGATGGATGAATGAACGCCTTGTCAAAGACGAGACTGGTGTGAATGGATGTCAGTTCCAGAGCAACACCTGCTATTTCTCAACACAAAAATGGTCATTTTGTCATTGCCGCAGTTTCTGAGCGTCAACTCGGTCAAATGTCCATTTTTAGTTGATCTGAGAAGACGGTGTGTGCCCATCATGAACAGGAAGAATTTTACTTCACTCCACAACAGAGTCTGCATTTTATTTTATAAGCAAATGTATTTCTACCAAATCAAAATAAATACTGTAATTTTAATAAATGGGTTTGTACGTCTAAGCACTCTGTGCACTTTGCTACACTGCCACAAACATATTTTTGAGAAGATCGAACAGTTCTTTAACACTTGAGGCCTGAAAGCCTTATTCATGTGTCAAATCTTCATTTGAAAAAAAAAAAAAAAAGTTTTTCAAAGAGTAAAACGCAAATGCACAGTCGCAGATAAATTTGCACAGCAACATAAAGTGATTAAAAGCAAGAGAGGAATTAAATCTGGCTGTCGAGGTCTTTCTGCTGTTTTTAACATCCGAAGAGTACTCAAAGGCACATTCTATACCAAAAAACAAAACAAACAACTCCAATGTATACTCAACAAAAATATAAACGCAACACTTTTGTTTTTGCTCCCATTTTTCATGAGATGGACTCAAAGATCTAAAATTCATTCCAGATACACAATATTGCCATTTCTTTCAAATTTTGTTCACAAATCTGTCTAAATGTGTGATAGCGAGCACTTCTGCTTTGCTGAGATAATCCATCCCACCTCACAGATGTGCCACATCAAGATGCTCATCAGACTCCATCATTAGTGCACAGGTGTGCCTTAGACTAATAAAAGGCCACCCTGAAATGTGCATTATTTTTTGCTTTACTGGGTGTCTGGGGACTCAGAACCAGTCAGTATCTGGTGTGATCACCATTTGCCTCATGCAGTACATCACATCATGCATCGCTGCTCTGTATTTGGCATGGAGGAGTCAGCGTCAGCTGAGGGTGAGGTGCTCGAGGTTGAGCGACAATCGCGTCATTGCACTGACTTTGTATATAATCTCATCGCACGAAAAATTCGCATCGCGTCCGGTGGAAACACAGCGAGCGTGTTTGAGCTCCGTGGAGAACGGAGGCAGACCGCCAGATCAGAGCGCAGCCCGGGGGAGGCGCTCATAAACAGATCAAAAATCAAGTGTCTGAGCTCTGTGGCCAACCGTGTCAGGTGGAGAGTTTGGAGTTCACATGCTGACAGTCCTGGACGGAGGTTGTTATATGGCTAGGGAAAAGAAAAAAAAATCCCTATTGTCTCTCATTGTTTCCTCTTATCAACAGGTCGGTTGACTTCCCAAAAATGTTGGACAGTGGTGGAAGAAGTACTCATTTTGTTTACTTAAGTAAAAGTACAGATACTGGGGCAAAAAAATAATTAAGTAAAAGTCAAAGTACCCAAGGAATAATTTACTTCAGTAAAAGTACAAAAGCACTTGCTTTAAAATTTACTTTGCAAGTAAAAAGTAAAAATATTTATTTCTGATGAAAAAAATGCAAAATATTGAACGTGAATTGTGAATGTAGTAAATATTCAAAATAAGAACCAGGCAAAACACTGTCTGCTCAAATTTATTTAGAACAGAGCATTGTAAACATAAGCTTTACAAGCTCAAAAATTGTGAATTATTTACAATTCTGGCATAATATTTAACAAGACAGACAATTCTCTTGGCAAGTATTTTACAGGTGTTTGTGGTTCAACTTCAAAAGAAGTTGATTTTCAAAGTTTTTAGAATGGAGATGTGCTCTTTTAGGAAAGATGATCAATGCTTTTGTGTTTTCATTCCAGAAACATTTACACGGCAATGGCAGAAACACTAAAAACTGGGAACTGTTCCATTGTTCTTTCAAAGTATAAGAGACAGTTTAGAGACCTGATGTACCCTGTGACTGCAAAGTTCTTATAGCCTGCAAAAACCCAGGATTTAACCAGGGACCTTTAGAACTTCTCCTGGAGGGCGTCGTGCAGGTTGACAGTTTAAGTTTAAGTGAGTTTAGAGAGTTCAGGTGCTTTGCCATTGTAGCGCGCACGCAGTCAGAAAATATGGATTGCTGCACTGCTTATTTGGCAACCTCAGGAACTCACATACCGATATGATTGACTCTGGAACCCAGAAGTGTGACAGTCCAGCCCCGCCCATCGGAGTTATTCTGTCCTGAAATTGAAACTTTTGAAAGAAAAAAAAACTTGATGAAGACATTTGTTGATGGAGACAACAGATTATTGAAAGGGAATGTTTCTTCGATGACATGTGAAAAATGGGATGAGTAAATTTCTTAGTTATGGTGCCTTTAAGCTATCAGTTTGACAATGGCAGTGTTCACACATTCACTGATTGGCCTCATCATTGGGTTTATTGGAGGAATACGAATTTTAATTGACAGCTATCTTACACTTTAAAAAATGCTCCCTATCCAAAATAATGTAATTCAAAATTAATTATGCGCATTTATGTTTTTCCAAAATTATTTGGTGCCCCTAAGAAATCACTTCTGGTCTCCAAGTGGGGTCGGGACCCCAAGGTTGCGAATGGCTACCGTAATTAATGGCACTATTGCAGATGCGCGAGGAGATGGACGATATCAACGAGGACATGGACTATATCAACAGTGGTGGCTAAACATCTATGTGCTTGTCATTGTTAATGTGTATTGTTTTCTGCACTCATATGTGTGTGTGAGGTGTCATTACTAAAACAAACAGCGCTGACTTGTGGCCTGATGTGAAAACTACAGAACTTCAGAATTTCAGTTGTCAGAATTTCATGTCAGCATCAGTTTGAAGGGCTGCTGTCAGGTTGAATGGTATCTACCAAAGACTCCTTTTCACACAGCAGAGGCATTTCAAGAGCTTTACCTGGACAAATGCATACAGATATTGATAAGAATCTTCATACTGCCCTATGCTGATTATTGGATCATGGTTATTTCTTTCTGCCAATCAAAGTTGCAATTTACACTGACATATATGTTTGAGGAAATACATAAGTGTTAACTTTCTCAAGAAACTACATATTGTTATTAGAAGTAGATGTTAAAGGGGAAGAGAAACACACAGAATACTCCTGATCTATGGAAAAATGGGATAAAGACCTGTAATGCATACAATTTCTCATGAGAAAGAAATTACAAGACAAAACAAACAAACAAACAAACAAAGGTAGTGATTCAGAGGAGGAGAGGTTATCAATAGACTGACAGTAACACAAATTGGTGCAGGTGTGGACACTGTGTGATGATGGACAGCGATGTGGAGTGTGTGTGTGTGTGTGTGTGTGGAGATACATGAAACACAATGACTCATCCGTGCCGTCGGTTCAACCTGCATCACCCAATATGTACACAGAAATGTAATCAGAAATAATCATTGTTCCTGTTGCTCTTAATGGTTGCATTTGAAAAGAAGAATTAAAAAAGAGAGAGAGAGAGGAGCCACAGGATAGGAAGTAAACGGATCCTGGCGCTGGAGCTTTCTCTCTTTCTTTCTCCGTTAACTTTGATGCTACAGCTGTATAATATGTCTGCATAGATATGCTTCAATCCATCCACTCTTTTCATGATATATTTCTACTGAGGCTCTCCTTAAATAACTGTCTGGAGGGAACAAGCCTGTGCAGAATGAGCAGAATAAAGTCATGTCTTATTTACATATGAGACATATTAAAGCCGCTCATTAATTAGAATAAACTGGCAGGTTAATTCCAAATAAAGATTTCAGGTGCTTTCATGGTCATTTTAAAGCATAATTAACTTATTTTTTTCTTAGAATTAAAAGTCCCATAGTCATAGCCACCCCACCCTCCCCACCCCGCAAAGCAGCTTGGGCTGCTGCAGCCCGGGGCGCTAAACCAGCTAGGACCGCCACTGCGCTCAGCTCCTCCACTTGAACAACAAGGACCAGAGTCCACAGCCTCCATCTCCGGCTACAGCCTCCGTTTCCTCACCTCGTCTGCTGGAGGCTCTCTCACGGCCGTCACCGGGGCAGCAGGCGGGGAGGGGGTGCGGCGCGGGGTTCCTCGGCTCGGCCTGACCCCGGAACGTGAGCTCGGAACCGGACCTGTCCGCGCTGCGTCCTGCGCGCCCTGCGCGCCCTGCCGTCACTCCGCGTGCCCGCCGGGTTCACAACCCGGCCTTAGCCCGGGTCGGGCGGTGGGGTTTAATGTTCGCTCAATGCAGTACATTAATCGTATCGTGCATGCACGCGCACATCGCATACACACACGTTCACAAACTTTTCTTTTTCAATCTGTGTTTGGGGGAAAACAGTCTCGACTCAAGTCCAAGTTAAAGTTGTAAGTCAACTCGAGAATCATCAAATTCATGAATCGAGTCTGACTCGATTCCAAGTCATGTGCCCAGAGTCCGACTCCGTTTCTACAGCAACTCTTTGATCCACTCAAATCTGCACTGCAGCCAGTTTGAACTGGGTTTCATTTTAAATTTTTGCGACCTCCAGTGCAGACACATTGCATCTTGCTGTCGACCTTTATGACCGAACCATTAAAAAACTGCCCTTGTAATTGCTTAGCGAGCTTTTAGCTTTCAAGTCTTGCTGAATTCCAGTTTTCCAGCGCTTTTGACGGACGACAAACCCTTAGGAGAACCAACCGCTCACTAAGAAATGTAAGAACCTCTGTTTTCAAGTCAATATTTCACATTATTACTGGAAATAAACTACAAAAGTGTTTTACACCAATGTTTTCTGAATTGGCAACACTCCACAACAACTTTCCTGGCTTATACTGTTTCATTTTGCTCATATTGTTAGATTTAGCAGATGTGTGTGTGTGTGAGACAGGTGCATATTGGACATTTGTGAAAGCAACATGTTCTGAACCGATGTATTTACAGCAGTCATCCAAGATGAACCAGTTTGCACCGAGTGGGCTTCATCGAGAGCCTCAGACGTGCCCCCAACTGGGGTCCCACACACGTGACCGCCGAAAGTCCCGCGTGCGCCCGGGGTATGAGCCCTATTCTCACCCCCGACTGGAGCGCCACCCTCGCCCCCTGCAGGAGCTTCCTATATGCCTCCAGCAGGCGCCCCACCCAGGCACCCAGCAGAAACCCCACCCGCTGGGGCCCCAGGTATGGAGATAGTTTTGTTTCTTTATTATTCAATCAATCATGGAAACATGGAATCAGACTTCCATGTAGTGGCTGCGCACTTCCTGGCAACACATAAGGCCAAAGCCAGAAACTTCTTTAGAGTTCTTCTCAAATGAGCTTCAATATTTGTTAAATCCCCTAACAAGCACATTTGAGGACATGATGAGAGATGTACTCCCAAGATTCTTGTTATGATGTCTGAGAAATCATGCCAGAATGTATTAAGTTTAGTGGAAGACCATGTGCAGTGCAGGAAGGAGCCCTCTTCAATACCACATCGAAAGCACAAGCTGGATATCTCAGGTTTATATTTATGCAGCTTCTCTGGCGTGATGTAGGTTTGATGGAGAAAGTTATAATTTGGTCAGCCTGTATCTGGAATTAATTGTGGTAGTTAAACTTTTTTGACATAAGACTTGACTATTGTAACGCCCTTTACGCTGGACTGAATCTCTCACTCCTCCATAAACTTCAGTTGGTTCAGAACGCAGCAGCTCGTCTCATCTCCAACTCCTCAAAATACTCACACATTACTCCGGTCCTTCAAGCTCTCCACTGGCTTCCGGTGCGGTTCCGAGTCCAGTACAAGATTCTGGTGTTTGTGTTTATGGCTACTAATGGGTATGCCCCCCCTTACATCTCAGAGCTGTTGCAAATTTATCAACCTGCCAGGACTCTACGCTCGTCAAGCCACACCTCCTTGGTTGTCCCCAGGGCGAGATATAGAAAGTTTGGTGACCGCTCTTTTGCTGTTCTTGGCCCGAAGCTCTGGAACTCTCTTCCTCTGGATTTAAAGTCTATCACTGCACTTAATGTTTTTAAATGTCATTTGAAAACGCACCTTTTTCATTTAGCGTTTGATGTTTAGCCCCTTTTAGTACTTTGTGTCTTAAAGTGTTTTTACTTATTTATTTTGTTTTACTCTGTTAAGCGCCTTGTGCTCCGTTTGGCAGTTGGAAGGCGCTTTAGAAATAAAATTTGATTGATTGATTGATTGATAAGTCAGACCAGAGCTCTGGACGAATTGACATATTCAAGTCCAACTCCCATCTCTCCCTTGACTTATGGAGACCTGGTTTTGTAGTATCCTCCATCAGGAGAGAGTACACTTTTGAAATAAGACGAGGTGCGTTGCCCTTATGAAGTAGTCTCTCCAGCTCACTGAGTGTAGGCAGAGTCCTTTGATGTCCAAGAGCAGTTTTACGAAAGCATCTTAACTGTAAGTAACAGAAGAAGTTTCTGCTGGACAGATCATACTTCCTCCTCAGTTCCTCAAAAGACATAAGAGATCCATTCTCATAACAGTCCTCCAGATAGCGGACTCCTTTCTGGTGCCAGATTTCCAAAGTCTTATTGTCCAGTGACATGGGTATGAGTCCATTCTGTTTCAGAGGTGTTTTGGGTAACAAATTATTTTCCAGTCCAACATTTTTACGAACTTCGTACCATGTTTTGATGACATGTATTAATACAGGGTTGTCAGTTCTAATAGAAATAGTTTTGGGCGTCCACTTATAAACAAAATCCTCAGGAACAGTTCTTTGAGTGCATGCATTCCAATTAAAACCCACGGTGGGATATTTTCCCTACCAAAAAGAAAAGAAACAAGTTGCATTTGGGCTGCCAAATAATGCTTTTTCAGATTTGGTAATTTAAGACCCCCCAATTTAAAGTCCCAGGTAAGTTTTTCAGTTGAAACCCTTGGAGGTTTACCATTGCATGTGAATAGTCTAATATGTTTATTAAGGTTCTTAAAAAAACTGAGTGGTAATGGAATCGGTAAGGACTTGAAAGAGGTATTGCAGTCTAGGCAATATGTTCATTTTAATACAATTTATCTGGCCAATCAAGGTAATAGGTAGATTTGTCCATTTTTTCAGATCCTCTGTTATTTGACTAATTTGTGTCACATAATCAAGATTGTACAGATTCTTTAAATTTTTATCCACCATTATTCCAAGGTATCTTATCCCCTCTGGGGACCATTTAAATGGGCTCCTCTGTTGATATTCCACATAATCAAAGTCTGAGAGGGGAAGAATTTCACTTTTTTCATAATTAACTTTATATCCTGAAACAAACTCAAAATTATGTAAAATTGATTGTAATTTAGCCAGAGAATTGAACAGGTTTGTTAAATACAGAATAATATCATCTGCCATAAGATTAACTTTATGTGTCGTCCTACCCACTTTTACCCCCTTTATCTCTGAATCTTGCCTGATTAACTCGGCCAAAGGCTCGATGGCTGTAACAAAAAGGCCAGGGGATGAGGGGCAACCTTGTCGGCTCGACCTGTTCAGGGGGAAAACAGTGGAAATTTGTCTGTTAGTAATAATATTTAGCTTGTGGTTTTCTATAAAGTGTATTTATCCAATTAACAGAATAAGAACCAAATCCAAATTTAGATAACACCTTGAATAAATAAGGCCATTCAAGCCTGTCAAAGGCTTTTTCAGCTTCTAAAGTGACAGCTATACTGGGTTCAGCACTGGATGTTGCCTCATGAATAATATTAAACAACCTGCATAAATTATTGGCAGAGGATCTCTTCTGAATAAAACCCACCTGGTCTGGGTGTATCAGTTTTGGTAAATATTTATTACTCAGCCTATTTGCTAGAGCTTTAGAAATCACTTTATAATCAGTATTCAAAAGGGAGATCGGTCTATAAGATGAGCACTTTAGGGGATCTTTGTTTTTTTTAGGGATCACTGTAATTATAGCCAAAAAAAAGGAGTCAGGAAGTCTTTGTGTTCTGGATGCTAGATTTATTACATCCATAAGAAGAGGCACATGCAAATCCTTAAACTCTTTATAAAATTCAGGAGGAAACCCATCTTCCCCTGGTGATTTATTGGATTGTAAAGATAAAGCCTCCTGGATTTCTTTTGAAGTAAATGGGAGATCGAGATCCCTCTTGTCCTAGATTAGATAAAAATCTATCTACTGCAGACAGATCTTCCGGCGATTCTAATTTATATAGATTAACATAAAAGTTTTTGAAGGTTTAATTGATTTCTTTTGGATTTTGGGTAATACATCCACATTCATTTTCAATTTGATTAATTGTTTTTAAACTTTCCTCCCTTTTTAACTGCCAAGACAGGATCTTTTGAGATTTTCCCCCAATTCATAGTGCCTTTGTTTTGTTCTCAAAATATTCTTCTCAGCTCTATAAGTACTTAATGTATTATACTTAAGTTTTTTATTGACCAATAAATTGTAAGTCTTTTTATCTTAATGATGTTGAAAATTTTTCTCCAGGCTCAGAATGTCACTCTCTAAAATTTCCAATTCTGCTGTCTAAGATTTTTTTTTAAGTCTATTTGTATAGGAAATGATCTGTCCTCTTAAATAAGCTTTTAATGTATCCCATAATATGAAACTATTTGGTGAGGAGGCACAATTTGTTTCACAAAATAGTTTGATTTTTTCCCTGACAAAAGTACAGAAGTCAGTTTTCTTTAGGAGGGTTGGATTCAAAGACCACCTATCTAAAGTTGGTCCTTTTTCTGGCATTTCTATTGACCGAGTAAGGGGGGAATGATCAGAGAAAATCCTTGGTAAATATTCGGACTCTGTAACTCAACTGTGTTGACAGTAAGAAAAAATCGATTCTTGTATGTGAATTATTACGGCCCGAATAATATAAGTAGTCTATGTTTTGGGGCTGCATCTGCCTCTAGACGTCTGCTAGATTTAAATAATTCATAAATGACAAAGTAGTAAGGCTGAGTTTGTTTTGGAAATGGAGGTTGAAGATTTATCCAGTACTGGATCCAAACAGAAGTTGAAGTCTCCTCCCATAAGAATATGTTTATGACCTCCTGAAAAATGTCCTGGATAAAAGAAACATCATCATAGTTTGGAGCATAAAGATTTAGCAAAGTCCATTGTTCTGAGTAAAGTTGACAATTTATCAAAACATAGCGGCCTAATGGGTCAGTAATTGTATCATGGATAGTGATGAGAATATTTTTATTTATCAAAATAGCAACTCCTCTTGCCTTGGAGTTAAAAGACAAGGATAAAACCTGGCCTATTCACCCTCTCTTTAATTTTTTGTGCTCTTCTATAGTGAGACGAGTCTCCTGAATAAAGGCTATATCAGTTTTAATCTTTTTTAAGTATGTTAGCACTCTTTTTCGTTTGAGAGGCCCATTTAAACCATTAACATTAAAACTGACAACTTTTACAACTTTGTTCATGAGAAAAAAAAAAGTGGTTTGACAGTAATATACCTCATAGCCTCTCAGCAAAAAACCTGAAGAAAATGCCTCTCTTACAATAAAACCAAGCATAAAAAAACAGAAGAAACTAAACCCTTCCCCTCCCTTTAAGTACCGACTCCCCGAACACTCGGCACAATCCAGACTTACCAACCGGGATCTCCATTGAACGCTTCCGAAACACAACATACTTAACTAATACTTGACTTGGTCAGGAGCCCCAGGTACATAAACTTATAATTATTTGTCATAAAATAACACAATATAAACATTTTCACACCCGCTCTAACTATGAATGTAATGGTTGAAACTGCCTTTCAAGTGCAGTACCCAAACAATCGCTTTTTTGATAATATATCCAAAAACTAGACTAGAAGAAATAACACAACAGGAGAAATTATGAATCATGAATAAAAGATCACTTTGTGGTGGGTGGGTGTGCTCTGAAAGAACGAAGCCGATGCCGATATGAATGAATGACCTGAGGGAATGAGCTCTTCTCTTATTATTAATAGTGGAGATTAATGTGAACACAGGACTGAAGGGAAACTGCTCAAAGTCAAGTTTGACTCCGCGAGATTTGGAAGAGTGAGGAGCCGATTCTCTGATGAAGAATCTTCTAGTCTGTTCCACAGCGACTCCACACACTAGAAGATCAGGAGAGGAAGATCTGGTGCGATCTGTCCTCTGTTGTCATCCAGTGTGTGGTCTCTGAATCGGGGAAGACTGAAAAAAGCCTGTAATGTGTACTGGCCTTTACCGAATGCGGAAGCAGCTAGCAACAGCACGGAGACAGGCGGTAGAGTGAGGTCAAAACGACCAATAGGAGCTCTTCTCTGTTGGCCCCGCCCATTGGGTTCAGTCAGATTCGCAAGCAAAACTTTTGGATTTGCAAGCAAAACTTTAGAATTCAAAACCAAAGCTTTTTTCTGTTTTGATCTAAAAAAAAAAAAAAAAAAAAAAAAAAAAAAAATTTTGGTGGGTTGCCACTTAAATTATTTAGTTCTCAGATCTTTTGTATTTGATTGAACTTTTATTTTTTAATTGCAACTTTATGTTTTTTGGTCTCAACTCCCTTTTTTGTTTGCAAAACCGTTTTTGATTGATTGAATAATAAAGAAACAAAATTATCTCCATACCCAGGCAGATTCCCGGCGAGAGTCCCGCGTGCGCCCAGGGTACGAGCCCTACGTTCACCCCCAGCAGAAGCTCCACCCAGGGCCCCAGCAGAAGCCACACCCAGGCACCCAGCAGAAACCCCACCCGCGAGGGCCCCAGGCCCATTCCCGGCGAGAGTCCCGCGTGCGCCCAGGTTACAAGCTCTACGTTCACCCCCGGCAGAAGCTCCACCCAGGACCCCAGCAGGAACACCAGCCAGAGCCCCAGCAGAAACCCCACCCAGGCCCCCCGCTGAAAAACAATATGTGCACCCAGCTGGAGCCCAACGCACATTCCCAGCGAGAGCCCCGCGTGCACCAAGGGTTTCAGCCCTGCATCTGCCCCCACCAAAAGCTCCGTCCAGGCCCCCAGCAGGAGCCCAAACCAGATCCCCAGCAGAAAAAACATGTTTGTCCTGAGATGGAGCCCCGCGCACATTCCCGGCACCAGGCCCGTATGCGCCCAGGGTTTAAGCCCTACATGTGCCCCCACCAGAAGCCCCACCCAGACCCACAGCAGTAACCTCACCCAGCCCCCAGCAGCAGCCCCCCTCAGCCCCCACCAGCAGTCCCCCTCAACCCCCACCAGCAGCCCCACCCAGACCCCTCAGGCCACCAACAGCAGCCCTCATCAGGCCCCCCTCAGGCCCCTCAGGCCCCCAGCAGCAGCCCTCCTCAGGCCCCTCAGGCCCCCAGCAGCAGCCCTCCACAGGCCCCCCTCAGCAGCCCTCCTCAGGCCCCCCTCAGGCCCCCAGCAGCAGCCTTCCTCCGACCCCCTAAGGCCCCCAGTAGCAGCCCTCCTCAGGCCCCTCAGGCCCCCAGCAGCAGCCCCCCTCAGGCCCCCAGCAGCAGCCCTCCTCCGGCCCCCCTCAGGCCCCCAGCAGCAGCCCTCCTCAGGCCCCCCTCAGGCCCCCAGCAGCAGCCCTCCTCCGGCCCCCCTCAGGCCCTCAGCAGCAGCATTCCTCCGGCCCCCCTCAGGTCCCCCTCAGGCCCCTCAGGCCCTCAGCAGCAGCCCCCCTCAGGCCCTTCAGGCCTCCAGCAGCAACCCTCCTCAGGCCCCTCAGGCCCCCAGTAGCAGCACTCCTCAGGCCTCCCTCGGGCCCCTCAGGCCCTCAGCAGCAGCCCTCCTCCGGCCCCCCTCAGGCCCCCAGCAGCAGCCCTCCTCCGGCCCCCCTCAGGCCCCCAGCAGCAGCCCTCCTCAGGCCCCTCAGGTCCCTAGTAGCAGTCCTCCTCAGGCCCCCCTCAGGCCCCCAGCAGCAGCCCTCCTCCGGCCCCCCTCAGGCCCCCAGCAGCAGCCTTCCTCCATCCCCCCTCAGGCCCCTCAGGCCCCCAGCAGCAGCCCTCCTCAGGCCCCCCTCAGGCCCTGAGCAGCAGCCCTCCTCAGGCCCCCCTCAGGCCCTCAGCAGCAGCCCTCCTCCGGCCCCCCTCAGGCCCTCAGTAGCAGCCCTCCTCCAGCCCCCCACAGGCCCCAGCAGCAGCCCTCCTCAGGCCCTCAGCAGCAGCCCTCCTCCGGCCCCCCTCAGGCCCTCAGCAGCAGCCTTCCTCCGGCCCCCCTCAGGTCCCCCTCAGGCCCTCAGCAGCAGCCCCCCTCAGGCCCTTCAGGCCTCCAGCAGCAACCCTCCTCAGGCCCCTCAGGCCCCCAGTAGCAGCACTCCTCAGGCCTCCCTCGGGCCCCTCAGGCCCTCAGCAGCAGCCCTCCTCCAGCCCCCCTCAGGCCCCCAGCAGCAGCCTTCCTCTGGCCCCCCTCAGGCCCCCAGTAGCAGCCCTCCTCAGGCCCCCCTCAGGCCCTCAGCAGCAGCCCCCCTCCGGCCCCCCTCAGGCCCTCAGCAGCAGCCTTCCTCCGGCCCCCCTCAGGTCCCCCTCAGGCCCCTCAGGCCCTCAGCAGCAGCCCCCCTCTGGCCCTTCAGGCCTCCAGCAGCAACCCTCCTCAGGCCCCTCAGGCCCCCAGTAGCAGCACTCCTCAGGCCTCCCTCGGGCCCCTCAGGCCCTCAGCAGCAGCCCTCCTCCGGCCCCCCTCAGGCCCCCAGCAGCAGCCCTCCTCCGGCCCCCCTCAGGCCCCCAGCAGCAACCCTCCTCAGGCCCCTCAGGTCCCCAGTAGCAGTCCTCCTCAGGCCCCCCTCAGGCCCCCAGCAGCAGCCCTCCTCCGGCCCCCCTCAGGCCCCCAGCAGCAGCCTTCCTCCATCCCCCCTCAGGCCCCTCAGGCCCCCAGCAGCAGCCCTCCTCAGGCCCCCCTCAGGCCCTGAGCAGCAGCCCTCCTCAGGCCCCCCTCAGGCCCTCAGCAGCAGCCCTCCTCCGGCCCCCCTCAGGCCCTCAGCAGCAGCCTTCCTCCAGCCCCCCACAGGCCCCAGCAGCAGCCCTCCTCAGGCCCTCAGCAGCAGCCCTCCTCCGGCCCCCCTCAGGCCCTCAGCAGCAGCCTTCCTCCGGCCCCCCTCAGGTCCCCCTCAGGCCCCTCAGGCCCTCAGCAGCAGCCCCCCTCAGGCCCTTCAGGCCTCCAGCAGCAACCCTCCTCAGGCCCCTCAGGCCCCCAGTAGCAGCACTCCTCAGGCCTCCCTCGGGCCCCTCAGGCCCTCAGCAGCAGCCCACCTCCGACCCCCCTCAGACCCCCAGCAGCAGCCCTCCTCTGGCCCCCCTCAGGCCCCCAGTAGCAGCCCTCCTCAGGCCCCCCTCAGGCCCTCAGCAGCAGCCCTCCTCCGGCCCCCCTCAGGCCCTCAGCAGCAGCCTTCCTCCGGCCCCCCTCAGGTCCCCCTCAGGCCCCTCAGGCCCTCAGCAGCAGCCCCCCTCAGGCCCTTCAGGCCTCCAGCAGCAACCCTCCTCAGGCCCCTAAGGCCCCCAGTAGTAGCACTCCTCAGGCCTCCCTCGGGCCCCTCAGGCCCTCAGCAGCAGCCCTCCTCCGGCCCCCCTCAGGCCCCCAGCAGCAGCCCTCCTCCGGCCCCCCTCAGGCCCCCAGTAGCAGCCCTCCTCAGGCCCCCCTCAGGCCCCCAGCAGCAGCCCTCCTCAGGCCCCCCTCAGGCCCCCAGCAGCAGCCCTCCTCCGGCCCCCCTCAGGCCCCCAGCAGCAGCCCTCCTCCGGGACCCCTCAGGCCCCCAGCAGCAGCCCTCCTCCGGCCCCCCTCAAGCCCCCAGTAGCAGCCCTCCTCCGGCCCCCCTCAGGCCCCCAGGAGCAGCCCTCCTCCGGCCCCCCTCAGGCCCCCAGTAGCAGCCCTCCTCAGGCCCCTCAGGCCTCCAGCAGCAGCCCTCCTCCGGCCCCCCTCAGGCCCCCAGCAGCAGCCCTCCTCAGGCCCCTCAGGCCCTCAGCAGCAGCCCTCCTCCGGCCCCCCTCAGGCCCCCCGCAGGCCCCTCAGCCCCCAGCAGCAGCCCCCCTCTGTATATAATGATTAATGTACTGATATCTTCATTATGAAAATGTAAAAAAAATAAATAAAAAAAAAACAAATGTTGAAGAATGTGTCTTTGAAAAGTGCAGTTTGCATGTTCACATGATCGAAAAGGAGTCTGAAGAGCCTTTTAAGCCCACACCTAAATAGGAAGCCTTTCAGTTTGTTTTGAAAATTCTACATCTGTGTGTGTGTGTGTGTGTGTATGTTTCTGTGTGTGTGTGTGTGTGTGTGTGTGTGTATGTGTGCCGTCGGTTCAACCTGCATCACCCAACAACCCAGCTTCACAACCCTGAATCTAGACATAAAAATTGCAACACAAAGTGTTTCACAGATTAAAAGCAAACCCGCTCCACCCATTCCACCCACCAATACGTCTTCCCCAAAACCAAAGATACAGCACAAGAACACAGACCATCCCTCCACCCTCCCTTCCTCCACCATAAACTAATGAATTGAGTATTAAAATAGAATATAAGGCTGGGCACAGATGAGTTGGAAGAGGAAACACACCCAGGAGCCATCTACATCGAGAGCAGCAGGTCGCCCATGGCAACCAGGGCTCCGGCACAGGACACCCAGAGGAGACGGGGGAGTGATCCCCAAATCTCTACCAAGAACCCACAGCACAGCAGTCTGGCAGACACAAGTGAGCCCCTCTGCCAATGCAGAGGGTTCCCTCAGAGGAAACACTTGAAAATAACAATAGGTAAAAACATAAAAACTTAAGACTAAAAAAGGCTAAATGAGGCTAAAATATAGAGTAGAGCACAAGCATTATAAAATATTAATAGGATAATGAATAAATACAACATAAATAAGATAAATAAAACAGATTAATGAGTAACAAATGATACCAAATCAAGACTAAACTAAAAATAAATATCAGTTAAAAGCTAGACCAAAAAGGTGGGTCTTGGGCCTGCTCTTAAAAATGTGAACATTCTCCGTGTCCCTGAGCTTTCGCGGCGAGTCGTTCCAGAGTTTAGGACCATAGAACTTGAAAGATACCTCACCCTGAGTCTTTAAGTTAAAGGTGCTGTAGGCAGGATTTTGCGAGTCAGTGCTAATTTTTCTGTGTTTTCTTTGGATTAAATGTTAGAGTATCCATTGATAATCCTTTAGGAGTGTAGCATAATTACACTACCGCGAGGGCGCAGCGTTTCCATCTGACTCTTTTCTGAGCTGAAAAGGAATCTCGACAGCTCCAGGTATCTTTGACCAATCAGAAGAGCCCATGAGGCTCTAACCGTGATTGGTCGAGGGGCGTTCGTCGCACGTTCTTGTGGGAGGGGCTTAACTTGCGTGAGGGCGTGATGTCAGAGAAAACAGGACAGGATTGCCTGTGTTGGGTTTCAAATCACCATCTTCGATGGCGGAGATACGGAATCCTGCCTACAGCACCTTTAACATGAGGTATTTGGAGGAGACGCTTGCCACAGGAGCGCAGGGTCTGCGGAGGCTGATAGGGTAAAAGCAGATCTGAAAGCTAAGAAGGCCCAAGACCATTAAGACACTTAAAAACCATTAAGAGAACCTTAAAATCGATCCTGAGAGACACGGGGAGCCAATGCAGCGATTTTAAAACTGGTGTAATGTGGGCCCGCTTTCTAGTCCTCGTCAGGACACGAGTTGCTGAATTTTGTAAAAGTTGTAAACCTTTAATGCTCTTCTTCGCAAGACCGGAAAGAAGCCATTGCAATAGTCAATATGACTGGTGATAAAAGCATGCATTAGGGCCTCCATGTTGGCCCGAGAGAGAATAGGGCGGACTCTGGCTATGTTTTTTAAGAGATCAAAACCAACTCTGCTGATGTTCTTAATGTGTTGGATAAAATTCAGCTCAGAATCGAAGATCACACCCAGATTTTTCACTTGCGGTGATGGATTAATAGAAAATTCTTGTAGTTTAGGCAAAATGTGGCACTGGCAACAGGAAAAGGGTAGCACACACTCTGTCAGCATAGGTTAGATGCTTTCAATCAATCAAGACATCTCCCAATAGAATACTTAAGATTGACATTTTGTCCAACAGTTTTACAGTTTTGACCACCCGCTGCTGTAATGCATCTCAACACTGTCTGAGGGGGTCTTTCTGTATGAAGTTTGCATATTCTTCCTGCGTATGCACGAATTTTCTCTTGGAACTGCAGTTTCTGTCCAAAAACTGAGAGCATGAATTTAATGTAACGACTTGATTTAATGTAATATAATGACTACTGCTTCACTAGAGTGACACATGAGTCAGAATGCAGCTAAAAATTTTGAAAATCCTTTTGTATTGCCAGCATGAGAAAAGATGTACTACGAAGTTTAGATTGTTGGACATTTCCAAAGTTTTAAGTTGGTGTTTCTAAAGAATGAGCTTTCAGTTTTCAGATGGTGTTTCAGATTTTCAGAAGCACCACTGCTATCTCCAGGGGTGCTGCTGTGCTCGTCCACTGAAAGGCAGATAGCTGTGATTAGATTGGTGGTTTGATGTGCTCTCCACTCCATTTAAGTTGCATCTTGTGGTTTTGTACTGTGGCAGAACTGGTGTGGGTGGATTTTTTTTTCTGGTAATGAAGAACGAAAAGCTCAGTGTTCGTGTGGTTTGATGATCAACAGTGAAGGAAAAGTGGGGAAATAATTTTCTTGAAAAAATGAATGTGGACAAGAGGCCCAGCCCCACATGTTGAGAAGGAGCATGCAAGTGAATGTCTCTGAAGTCGAGTTGTTAACTTTCTATTTTCTTTGCATTTTGTATCATATCCTGTCAATGAATAGTCATTCATGGCAAAATCATCACTTCAAAAAGTATAGATCGGTGCTGAATGCAGCAGAAAATATATCGGGATGACTTTTGTGTCTTTTTCACACATGTGCATGAAAAACTTAATGCAACACACATAAACCCATTGGTTCAAATGCAAGTGATTCACAAGTGTATAGATTGAACACACACACACACACACACACACACACACACACACACACACACACACACACACACACACGGTCAATAGAACAGTATGCACACTAATTAATTCTCAGTTTCACTTCACTTCAGGAAACACAATTTCTGAATGAGTGTGAAAAAAATAATGACGCACATAATAGTTCATTAATGTGAAAAAAAGCCCTGCTGCATGTGTGTGTATGTGTATGTGTGTGTGTGAGAGAGAGACAAAAGCGAGATAGAGAGAGGGAGAGAGAGAAGGCAAGAGGAAGAGAAATGTCTTTCTCATTAAATAATACCGGATACACAAATGTACATGTCAACATTTGTTTGATCAGCAGTTATCAGTGATTACAAGTGGAAAATGGAAAAAGAAACCAATCTACTTATGTTTTTCCTGCAAGTGCCCGAGTTTCCTCTGGATACTCTGGTTTCTTCCAACAGTCCAAAAACGTGTGCAGCTGAAGTTACCTGATGACCCTAAATTGCCAGCAGGTGTGTGTGTGTGTGTGTGTGTGTGTGTGTGTGTGTGTGTGTGTGTGTGTGTGTGTGTGTGTGTGTGTGTGTGTCTTGTCTCGTTTATCCTGCGATCCACTGGTGACCTGTCCACGGTGTGTCCTGTCCTTTGGCTCCAGGCCCTGTGACCCTGCACAGGATTAAGTATTATAGAAAATAAAATCATTCAAAACGATTTTGTTTCTAATTCCATTTGTTTGTGATAATATTCAAACTAATCAAATTGACACTCTGATTTTTTTTTTCATCGACTGAGACGATGTGTCAATGGCAAATCAAAGTTAACATAATAATAACATAACCTGACTTTCTGATTTACAATACCACACATCCAATAATTTAATATGTTGGTACTAAGATATTTGAATATTTCTTCAAATAACTGAAGTTGTCCAAAAACATTAGGCAGGAGCTTCTGAATGTTGAAAAAAAAAAATGGACCAACGGCAAAAACATTTTGCAACTGTGTCTTAGTAAGTTGAAACACCTAATTCAAATCAAAAATCATAGAAGGCCGGGTCTTTAGATCTGCACCAACAAGTTACACCTAAATGTGTCAGTGCTTCAGTTTTGATGAATAGCCTTTCAAGAGACAAACACCTTTCAAAATATATCAACCCAGAATCCAATATCTAACCATTCATCACCAGCAGACCAGTCGATGAAGGTCACACCCGAGTAACTTTACTCCTCATGCAATATTTGTTGACTCTCCCCTGTAAAGTATGAAAAATTAACCCTGCCTGCCACCAATCTGTAGGGAAAAATACCAAACATGAAAGTAATGATCTGCAAAAACAGAAGGTGCATGGATCACTTCTACTCAGCTGTAAACATCTTTAGAGAGAGAGAGAGAGAGAGAGAGAGAGAGAGAGAGAGAGAGAGAGAGAGAGAGAGAGAGAGAGAGAGAGAGAGAGAGAGAGAGAGAGTATTTCTTAAACCTGCAGGAAAGAAAATCAGGTCTATTATTCAGTGTGGAAAAAATTGGTTTTGTGTGAAGCACCTGAACACTGGCTTCTATGGGTCGCTGTTGATTTTTATAGCGAGAGGAGGCTGAATGGAGAACGTTGAATCCATCAGGACTATTTGAGCCATATAAGAAACGGAGTCTCCGCTGAACTGGGTTGTGATTGAGCATGAAATTATGGTAAGTGAAGCCGAGAAATGTGTGCTCCGACTTTCAGAAGAAACGAGAGACACTTTGTGTTTATTAGTTGAAATGTGAATTCTATACGAATGAGCACAGTGCCAACAAGGCTCTGGACTAATACTTTGATTTTATGAAAATACCCCCAGTTTCTCAAACTGCTTGTTTTTAAGCATGAATCCAGATAAATCACTGATCAAGAGTCTGCAAGGACAGTGGACAAAGTGGAAGGCAGTGACCAAAAGACTCATAACCTGAACGGACATTTGAAGGGTTTCACGGCAAAGTTAAGATTCTAGATCAAGTCTGCATAAGACATCATTCTCATTACTCTGGTGTTATCTGGAGGGCAGCTGCTGTCTCCTCAATGCCAAAACGCCCAAATGCAGCACACTATGACTGCCTCCAAATCAGTTTTACCCAGGGTGTTGCCACCATCAAGAAAACTGGCAGCGGTTTCCGAAGGAACAAAGATTTCAGACTAATATAGCAGAATCATCAACCCCAAAGCCGCAGATTCACTTCATCAGACAAGAAGGCAAAGTGAAGGACCGCAGCCACAAGGGAGTGGTTCCATCTTTAGGCATAGATGTGAGTGGCAGAAGAGGGTTGACCTCAAAAAACAGCTCAAACTACAAACTTCTGCATTGCCTAATGGTCCAAATCTGCCCGGGCAATGAGGAGGGTGGAGGAACAATAGCATGGACTGACATGATGGAAGCTTCTTTGGAAAGGAGAAATACATCTCAGGGCCTCTGCAGGAAAAAAAAAAAAAAAAACACTGGCAGAGTGTTAAAGAAAATCTATTTAAGTGTTTGTGAAAGTGCAGCAAACACCAACATCTATCCATCTTCTGCACAGCGCAGAGCAGCTGAGGGTCAACAGGGACCAGCTCCAGTCCCAACTCATGACTGGAAGAAAAGCAATTGAAACTGGAGCAGACTGGGAATTTTCTCACTTTGTGCTGAGAGTTTGAACCACTACAGCATTATTTGTGTTGATATCTGTCCACATCTTTCATTTTGCAATATGTATTATAATAAAAAAAACAAAACATAATGAGTTCGACAGAAAGTGTGACTTATAATTTGAGAAATGAAAGAATGGCAAGCAGTCCATCAACATGTTTGCCCTCCGTTCTATTAAAACAGTCTGGTCTGTTATCATCATCTTTATTCATTATTTGTGTATAGGTGGCTTCAAGCTGTGAACCACGTAATAGCAGAGATGTTCTCCATACATCTCAAGAACACAACAAATGAAGCCTGTCAGCAGTTCGGACGGAGCTCTTTGATCACTTTCCTCTTTGTATTCTGGGACGATATGAAGGCAGAACAGGAGAGACAGGCAGACTAGACGATTAATTGCCAAAAACACTGAGGAGAGTCGTATCAGTGCTTCTATTTCCATGTCTGCTTTTAATTCTGACCAGATCCGCTTGAATGTGACATTGAATTGAAAACACAGATGATTCATGCTTGGTATAAAATAAAAGAAAATACAGAAACCAAACATGCATGATATGGCTTTGTATTAAAGCAGGAGGAGCATTTTAGTAGACCAGAGATCCACATTGACATCCACTTAAAAAGACTTTAGGGTCGATTTAGGTAATTTTTATTGACACGAGGCTTAACTCCAACCATAATGACTCCAGATCAATGGAGTCCTTTAACACCGAGCGCTGCCTTCGTTGTTTGGACAGCTCACCTCTTTACCAGCAGGATGAACCAGACGGAGCAGTAATCATAGAATATACGGCCAAATACACACAAACAACCAGGACGTGGAAAATATTCTAAAACATTCTGTATAGCTCACATAGATAACTGGAGGGGGGTTTTTTTTCTGACATGTTAGTTTCTTTCAGCTGCAACAGGACGTCTTCATAAATGCTTACATTCACAGCAGGAGACTCTGTCAGTGCTAGAAAACATAATAATACCTTCATTAAAAAAAAGGCTTGTGAATGTAATTTACATTTTCCCCCTGAGAGTGAAATACGCAAAAAGAAATCAAATAAAAGGAAGAAGAATATGTTCCCAGAAGAATAAGGAACATTAGATCTCCTCATATAGAGCTTCTCCTCTGAGTTTCTTGCTTTGATGCCAAATTCGATAAACATTTATGCAAAGTTAGATCAAAAACTCATTTTCAATATCCAGTTTAGAGCTACAGTAACATAGACCAAAGCTTTTCAAACCTTTCAGCATCAAAGCACTTTTGTCTTTTACTTTGGTGGCCCACCTATCAAAACACACATTATTGCATCTGGCTTTATTTATACGGACTCCACATGAGTCCTGAGCCTGTTTAGATGAGCACGGAGTTTATATTATTGCAGGAATTGATAAAAGACTCACAAATCTCTCCCTCAGCAGCTCTCAGCAGTCCTGGTTTAAAAGCTCCGCTCACATCGATACGGTGATGAAACTGGAAGCAAAATTAAATCAGCTCTGTTTGCAAGAATAAGAAACTCCTTGGCTGCAATTAAGCAAAAACTGTCTAAAGACAGTGAGGAACACTTTGAGCCCCAACTCTGACCCAATTTAATCACATAAATGTGTAAAAATGCACTTAAAAAAAAATCAATATGTTTTTCCATACATCTTCCAACACAGGCATGTCCACACCTCCTAGAGTTGAAATTAGAAGTTTTTGACAGCAATCTTTTGCGTTACTCCGCTTTTGATGTCCGCAGACACATCCTCAACACTTCTGGCATTTGTGCTGTCTGAAAGGAGCGCTTTAACTATTTGTTTTTTCATAGCTTTCCAGGGAGGTGTATTTGGCTCTCAGCTGAGGGATTTTACAGCTGGCGTCAGGAGCTCATCTGTGCTGCTTGACAAGAAATCTGCCCGTTTCTCAGTCTGTTCACAAAGTGTTACAAAATGTTCTGCGGTGTTTAGTTTGAAAATGACTCGTGAGTTTGCCTGGAATAGCACTGCCTTGCCACCTTGAGCTCAGTATGTTGGTGTTTTACTTGCTGCCGATTATTCTTGAGTTTTCATTCAGGTCACGTCTTTGTTCGGGGTCCGTCGTCCAGAGTTCAGTTTTTCCAGACACTTGACCATTATCGACCCACCTTGTGCTCTTTCTCACTGCATCACAAATTTCATTTAAGTGGTGCATTTAATTACTCTCTCTGTCTCAACATGGCAACAGGTACTTTGGACTGAGTGATTCTGCAAATTTGCATGGCACAGTAGTTGAAAATCATTAGTACAGACAACCACAAACTTTTTTTCTGATGTTTTTACTCGACATACTTCCTGAAACGGCTGAATATAAAACATGCTGCACAAGAACATTTCGCAATAACTCGAGGAAGAAACCGAGGAGGAAGAGATACGACATTTATTTATAGGCTGCAATATCAGAGAATCTCAACCACATAATACTCGAGCTCTAACTGGCATCTGTTCTGTCCGAGCAGTTCATCTGAACAATGCTGTTCGCAAACACTAATAACGCTCACATACCGAGCCGCATTGCACTGCAGAGCCGAAGACGTGAAGAAGCTGATTAGAGAGAAATGCAGAATTTACCGTCAAGACGCCGAGTGCCTGAAATAGCCAGAGAGTCTTTTGACCTTTTCTGAGAGGAACTTTACTGTCGATGGCAGAGCGATTTCAAGAGAAGGCCCTCATGTGAAGTTCTTTTATTTCAGTAACTGGTTTCCACATATTTATAGAGCACTGATCATGATGGAAAAAGTCACACAGAGGTAATATCATAACCAGCTTGTATACCGATTAACATTTAGACTCACTAAATCTGACATTGTGTTTATCTCCGTGCATCATGCAAACCACCCCCTCATAAAAGGAGTTTCATAGCCAAATGTCATCTTCGCTCAGCGCAGGGGCTGGAGGCTGGAGGTTATTATTCCCCGAAGACTGGAGATGTTGACATGATCCCTGATGCCGCATTCATTGTAAACATAAATACAGTGCATCATGGAAACTGAAATCCCCATCAGTATGCTGACAAGACTGGCCCCACTGTATGTCGGGGTATTTGTGTCTGCACATTTCCCCCAATACTCAAAGCTCTTCTAATCTGGTTAATATATCCTTTGGGAACAAAGAGCCAGATTTCAATAATATTATAAACTGCAGCTTTGCCAATGTATCTTTTTTTTTTTTTAAAAAGTGCACTGCAACATGGATTAAGAGTCTAATTTCTTTAGTCAGCGAGTGTGGGTCAACGGAGTAAAAGGGGTCTCCGCGAGGGGGCTTTTCTCCATCGCGCTAATTAGAAGAAGAAAAAAAAAGGACAATGGTTTTTAGGCATTAACCCTCCAGTGTGAGTGACTTAATTAAAGATCTTCTTTTGCCATTTTCCACTTCCCTGCACCCTGTTGACAATCTGCAAGCCCGTGGAATTGATACAGACAAGCAGTGATCCAAGAGTGCCCCCTTCAGTCACAATGAGGAACTACAAAGATGCAATTCAGGCGTTCTGAAAAAAAAAAAAAAAAAAAAAAAAAAAAAAAACTATTGAGAAAAAGTAAAAAACAAGCACAGGAAGTACACACCAGTGTGGATATAGTTTTAAAACCTTTTATTAAAAAAATAGAAAACTTACATAAAAAACAAGGTATACATCTATACGTCAGTCAGTTTACACGTTACAACCCACCTAATTACACAGATATGAGCTGAGGAGAGGGGGCCTGGAGTGAAACGACAGCCGACCGCCTACCGGTTATTTAACAACCTGCTGAAAAGCTGCGCTGTAAGAAAAACATGTAGAGTGTTATATTCGGGGCAGAAGCGGTCACAATAATCAGGCCTTGAATTTTGGATCTTAACATTGAATTCTAGACGTTGGCTTTCTGAAATCTATAAAACACGTTTTGGAAAAAGTGTTTCGAGCTCAGAAGCCTTGCGTGGATTGATGTGTAAACTATGTTGCTGTGAAACCTTGTCTTGAACTGACTCTTAATATGGCATAGGAATACCTCAAAGTTATAAGGACCGTATAAACAACTGATTTAGAATCATCCATTGTTGAATGGAGGAAAAATGAAAAAAGAAAAAAAAAACAAAACATGAGATGATGCTAATGGTAACAAACACTGACTGCAATGGAGCCTCGATCTAGAAGCTTTACGGAGAAATAAAAGCCAAATAACTCTGGCAGTGCCTGTTGAAAGGAAGGGAGGAAGCTCTGGCTACGGACAGGAAACCAGGGGGGGCAGATTTGGTCATTTCAGAAGGCAGTTAAACTGTTGCTTTAACAAAATAAAAAGGATATTCTAAGGCAAAAAACAAGTACGTTGCTGGTAATAAGTAGCACCAACCAGTTTTTGAAATGACACAAGTAAACACAGCTAAATGCGCATTTCCCCCAATAGAGTCTCCGGTCTATCATGTGGAAACACAGCCAAGGAAAACTACCGAATACTGAGTGATATGTCTGAAATGAAATGAGAATACTGGTGGAAAAAGATTTGGACAGGCAGTTCGCAAATAGCTTTCAAGTGATCATAATACACTTAAAAATGAAACATGAGTATTATGTTGGCATTGTGGGATTTTTGGCACATTTCTCATGTTACACCACAGCTCTCTCTACTGTCTGAAAGCTGCACACGCATTCACACTCACACACACACACACACACTCCAACGCAAACACACATTCCTTTTAGGCCCTTAAATCCATCTATTGCACAGATCAGTATAGTCTTGGAAAACAAGAGGGGGGGAGACCCCTAAAAAAACAAAAAACAAAAGTGAAATAAATTAAATAAAAGCCAGTCATTATTGCACATCAATGCAACAAAAGTAAAAAATAAGGTGTCAACGTTTACAGTACGGAACAAAATATAGTGCCAATGTGGAGAAAGAAATCCCTCAGTGACAAAAACGAAAGGAACAAAAGGTAACGACCAACACTCAAAAAAAAAGAAAATGCTGAATACATTCAAACAAGTCATCACAGTTTAAGCACTTGAGACAAGGTCCTTTTGTGCCGTCACACAGAAACATCGTCAGCGTTGCGCTGCATAGGTAGAAAGGTAGTGCTTTGCTTCAGTCTGGAATACAATTTTTAAGACGATAGTCCAAGCTTTAAGAATTTGGGATCCAGATTTGAGCTAAAAGGAGTTTCGTTCAGGAGACCAAATGAGCCCAAACCTCAATATAAAAATACGGGCCCGGTCAGCGTCAAGACATGTCGGACTCGATGAACCGGTTGGGTGCTATGGCACGTGATGCTCAAAAGATGCTCGAGCTGCGTGGAAAAGTGGACTCATCAATCAGCCAATCAGCAGGTGCCACTGATGAGAAGATCGATTCCTCAGTCAACTCAAGTCTCTGCTGGTGTGCATCAAATTCAGAGAAAGTTTCTGACTCCAGGTGGATTGTAACAAGATTTTTAAGCCTTTCACAGTTTTCCTACATGTGATGAGAGACTGCTTGAATGGACCTGTGAAGTCTAGCACTTTTTTAGGCGTGTTTTTGAAAAACCAGCCATAGGGAAAAACTAGCGTGAGATCGTCTAATCCTTCAGGATGGGGCTGCGAGAGGTCTGGAACAAACCGGGATGGGTCGGGTCGGGTCGGGTCGGGTCGGGTCGAGCAGTCAGATTTCATCTGGTCTGGTTGGCAGCGGGAAGACTGTCCCTTTTCCGGCGCCGCCACGTGTTGCGGCTGTACTGCTGCTGGTGGTTCCTGAAGCCCGGCGCCACGTTGTGGCCCTGGGGGGCGAACCTTCGCTGGGGACTGGAGGTACTCTGGGAGGGGTTCTGGTGGTGCGCGCCGCCGCCTTGGTTGTGCTTGAAGCCAAATTTGTGCGTCTCGGCAGAGCCGTTTGAAATGGATGTCACGGTGTAGGCGTGGCTGTGCTGCCCTCCTACCTGAGGGTGGTAGAGCTGGTGGAGGGGGCTGGGGGCGGGGCTGGTGGAGTTGGTGTGCTGGGAGACTTGAGTGACGTGTGAAGTGTGACGGTGCACAATACCGATGGAAGGAGGAGACTCGTGGTAGAACTGGCAGTCGGGGAGCGAGGAGACGGCGACTCCTTCCGGTAGAGACATCTGGACCTGAGAAGAAACGAGCGAAAATGACGTCATTACATTATCTTAATACGGCAGGGAAGACGTGAAACTAGAAGATACACCTCGATTTAAAATAATCAGAGGGCTGATCATTTCGCAGCTAACCTGAGGCGATGTTTGGATGAAGCCTGCTGGATGTGCGGCCCTCAGGTCAGAAGCCAGCTGGATCACTGAATGGACCGAGGCCAGAGTGATGGGGTGAAGCTGGATAACAGTACTGTTGTTTGGAGGAGAATCGGACTCCTGGAAGAAAAAAGATACAGCGTTTAACTTAAGTGCAGGGAAAAGGTCAAAACTTTACAGCACATGCTTCTGCAGATGCAGTGAAGCCAAGATAAAAATATTTTTGTCCTCACAGCATCACTCCCAGAAGAGGAGCACAGCGAGCACGCGGATGATGAGGATGAATGGTGCTGAGGACTGGGCAGGAAGACTGGAGACGGCGACTGCGACTCTGCACTGGTGGGGGAGGAGCTGTCCCTCTGATCCTCCACCAGCATCAGCCTGGCGAGGTCCTGTTCACAGGCCTCGATGTCTGTGAGCCAAACAATACGACGATTGACACGGGTTTCTTTGAATTTGTAGCATTAAATCACATTTATCACTTGTGTCTGAAGTGATCCGTCGCTTTACTGGAGCGTCACAGTTCTGAGTACAATTAAGTAGATGCAAACCAAAGGTTACCATTATGATCCATCTTAGCAAACTGCTTGGCTCCCCACTTCTTTATGGTCCAGTCTCTGTAAGCCAGGACCTCTGGGCTCACTTTGATGATTCGTCCTAATGCACTACAAAAGAGAGGCAAGTTCTTTACAAAGACAGGACAGCGCCACCAGACCCTAAATAAAATTACAATTAAGAAGATGTAAAGTAGTTTGCTAAAAAAATAAATAAATAAATAAAAATGAATTAACTGATCTCATAAGTTTTCAAATAAGCCAACCTGTCATTGTTGTCTTTGTTGGGATATGCACGCGCAAGAGGGGACACAGCATGACTCAGCACCATGTAGGCAAAGTCAAACACTTGCTTCACTTGGAGGATTCCATAAGAACTCCTGCCGACGTCGTTCCCTGTGAGGACAGAGGAAAAAAAGCACACCAAACAAGTTAACCTGGTAGATAATGTACCGTAAATCCTCTTATAGTAGCCGGGGCTTTTATTTGCCTCAACTGAAGCTGGCACCAGGCTTTTAATGGAAGGAGGCATGTATAAGAGAGAGGCTTATATTTTAAAATGTTCAAAAAGAGCAGAAAGATCTTTTGTGTTAGTTTGAACCCAGTAAAATGTACTGTAAATGTACTTTTTGCAATAGATGTGAAAAAAATAAAATTTCAACATCGAGTTTAATGTTTTCTGTCCCTTCGCCATTTTTACCGGACGCATGTAATACACAGTCGCCATACCAGGAGGACTGGCGCTGTTGCACAGACTACTGTCAGTACAGTGCTGTAGCGCTTCACAGAAAAAAACAAAAGACCAAAAAAAAAAAAAAAAAAAAACAGGCTTGTATTGGGAGGCGGCTTTTATGAGCTTTCTTCAAAGACGCAACTAGTCATTAAAGGAGACGGGCTTTTAATGGAATACAGGTCATTATTAGAGGATTTACGGTATGCATTTAATCACAAAGTAGTATATTCAAGACAGTCAACACTCTAAATTTAAGGGGCTTTGACACTGGCCGTATTTAGGTGGACCCTAGTTTTTGGCCCTCGTAGGTGTGAAATCAAGTGCCGCTCAAGTTACTCTGTTTTAATAAGAGTTCAGGCTCACCTGGCTGTATGGGATCTTCAATGCAGAGCATAGAGGGCCTGTTTCCATTCATCATGGCTTTCATCATGTCCTGCTTGGACAGGTAGGCGCCCCCATTCTTCACCTGGATCCCGGTTTTCATGTAGTTAAAATCACGGCCATACAGTTCAAAAAACTCTATCAGCAGGATGCCCAGGTTGATGTTGGCACGTCGAGTGTCGATCCGAGGATGTAACTGTGACAACGGAACAGGAAGCACTCATTACAGCCACGATGCAACTCAAATCAATTACAAATCAGTTTTATGATGCAGAGAAAAGGAGAATGTAGAAACTTTCATGGCTTTATTTTAGAATTATTCCTCATCACAGAACTAAAAATGAACTGAACACTTAAAAAATGCAATTTGATCTGGAAAAAAACCCTAAAACTACTACAGCTCATCAAACAGGTCAATACTAGTGTCATCAGTGCATTGCTAATATGGTAGAAGGTTTGAATTTGCATAAGCTGCCTTTCTCACGAGTTTAAAATAGCAGAACACAACACTTCCTATTTAAAAGCAGTCTGAACACCATTGTTTTATATACATACACAACAGTGCCCATCCTCCTATCGTCCCATACCTTCAGCTGTTTTTAACCTGCTGCGTTCCTTTACTAATCCATCAGATTCAGACTCAGATTTAGTAGATGCAACACCTGCTGCACACATTTGTTCCTCCATCGCCCATTAAGACCTGGGTATTATTGAAATTACTGAGTGTTCTGGCAACAAAGAAGGGGATTTAATAATCCCAAAAGACATGCATGCAAGTGTACCTGCAGGAAGCTAATGGCCATCAGGATCAGACTGTATGAGCTGATTCCTCCAGTGAAGACTTCATTCAAGTCCCTCTGCAGCAAGAACTGCTTCAGAACGAAGATCAGAGGTGACAGAACTGTGTACTTCTGCAAAATAAAGGAGAAAGTCAGCAATCGCCGAAAGATTACTAATGTGAGCACAGCGTCGAAATGCCACGAGTTACAGGACTCACTTTAAGGTAGCTTTTGATGAACTGTGCTGCTTTGACCGCCGTCTCCACGTTAAAGCTGATGTCGACTTTCACCTCCGTTTGATGATCAGTGAGCTTTATGATTGGCACCTGCAAAACAAGATTTACTTAGTCTGGGGTTGAATTAAAGCGAACCTGCTTGTAAACAGACAGATTTTTGGTGCCTTACTGTAGCTTTGTCAAGGACTTTAATGGGATACGGCCCAGCCACGTTGTGTTTTCTCAGGGCTTGCTCCAGCTGCTGCAGAGGAGGATGGTTCCACTTCCCAAACACCACCAGATCAATGTCACTGAGGACAAAACCACAAAATAGGTCTTACCTGAAACACTTTTATTCCCTTATGATTTGCTTCAACACCTCCGATGCATTCTGATGCAGACAGCACAGAATGATCTGAGTGGCAGTTTGAAGAGTTTTGAAGCAATGGCAGCCACGAAAAACACTTTCATGAAGAAATACTTCCAAAAGGTTATCAGCTACTTTTTGTTCTAGGGATTAGAAACAGAAATCTGAAATATACGACATATGAAAACTGAAGTGTCCCAAAAGAAACGGTCGCACCAGGAAATTTGTTAAATAAGCAATAATGAAGTTTTGTTTTTCCCTCTAAGACCTTCATAATGTCAGGGCATGCATACAATCCCTATAACAGTCCATGATGGCAGCAACAGAAAATGAAATAAGAGGGGAAAAAAAAAACAAACTGATCGTAAATTATATCCTAAAAAGTGAAAGACTGATACATTTAACAAAAGTGTAAGTTCAGACTATAATGGGAAATGACAACCAACCTCGTTGGAAGATAAAGTCCTGTACTGAAACTGCCAAATATCTCCACCTGCAGACAACAGAGCAAATGAATAAATGTGGTTTAAATAGATCTGGGGGTTTGGAGGCCAACAGGTTGATTCATGTTCATCAAATCTGCAAACAGGAAAGAAAGCAAGCTCAACAAAAAGGATACACTGGACAGTACAGATGGTATAATGTGAGAACTACACACTGCAGGACCATAACCCAAAGTCATTCCTAGATTACACACTGTTCTGAAGCTCTTCATTTTCATGATCTCTGGAGATTTTTTTAAGCACCATCAGTCAGAGTGAAACCCTGTGGGACTTCTGCAGGCCAAGATTAGTTCAAATGTTTACATTGTTAGAAAAAAAATCTGTACCATCGCTGTCAACGACTCTGTTGGCAGGAAACAACGGAAAAATAACACTTGTTTCTTTGGGAATACATAAATAAATGATCATATCTTGGCTGTACTAGGAGGACATATACTGTACTGTAAACGAGACTGCTGACTGCGCCCGGGTGGATTAAAGCTCCACACATGACGTCTGCGTATAGAAACCAATACCACTGATTCACAGGGTGCATCGCAGCTTTGTGATGGGATTTATAAAGCAGGAAACTAAAGTCAATACAAAAAAGTATTGAAGCACAAGGTTACAAGCTGGACTTGAACTGCGAACCTCTCCACCACTGCTTGGACAAGTCAATTTAAACATTTCTGAAACTCAGAGACATTTTCATTGCTTTTTTTACTTGAAAAACTGATACAAGAAAGGGAAGTTGCAACTGGCAGCGCTTTCATGGATTTATGACAGTCACCATGTCAGGGAGCTGCTATTGAAATGGACAAAAGAAGCAAAAACTGAGCAGCATGAGGCGCCTCCAGTAATACCACAAGGAAATTTAAAGAGAGATCAGAGTCTGCTGGAGAGACACTTCAATATCCAGGAGTAGCAGCGGGGGCTTCCCTCTCTGAGCTCCTGCTGATGGAAACTCACCCGGGCTGTGGGCCACAGGTCCTTGATGACGCTCTCTATTCTGTTCACAACGTCTCGTCTCATGGCCTCCTCCTCAGGCCGCGGCGACATGAAGTTGAAAAAGTCGACTATTTCTTCATGAAGACTGAAAATGATAAAGATGTGAAGAGAGAGAGAGAGAAGTGAGGTGAAATTTGAAAGACTGACATTTGACGAACTCCGAGAGTAAAGCTATTTGGTTGTTCCTGTTCAGCTCACATGATGTTCAATCAGATTTAAATGTGTGCACTGATTTCATGCAATACTGATTAGCTGTCATTCACTGATAAAACATTCCCTGTAGCAACATTCAGGCTTAAACTCATAGCCAACTGTGAACCAGAGGTGTCACATTTATTTTAATTTCATTTAGTAGTTGATCCTCAATGGGTCAGACCACTACAATGGGAGCATGAAGAATTTTGGATACGATTTTTTTTTTTTTTTTTTTTTTTTTTTATCAACTCCAAGGAAAGGGGTTCATTTTCTGACTGTGGATTGGTTTCCTTGTAGGGAAAAAAATGTACAGAATGCATGGTTCAATTAGTAATTTATCATTTCCTTTCTTTACCAACCCTTCTTGTTCACATAATATATTTTCATCTTTCCTGAATGCTTTTTTCAGGATTTCCAAGAAAGAAAAAAAAAGGGGGGGGAGGGGGGGTGGCAAAGTTCAGCTTGTGACAGGGCCCTCCACAGTTCCTATGTTTCATTAGAACTGAATGTAATGCTGCGTGCATGGAGGGGAGATACAGTGCGAGTTATTCTCTGCGGATGGCCCCGGTCTGGTTGGTTCCCTCATGCGGGACTGTCTTACCCGTTGATGTCCGGACTGTAGCGCCTGGTCCTCCACAGGCAGCAGCAGGAGTCTCCACAGTGGCCGCTGCAGCCGGAGGACAGGCTCGGGGACGGGGACGGGGACAGGGCCGGGGGGACGCCGTGGAAAGTGTTGGCCCGGCTCAGTGGCCTCCTGCGGCCGGGGGAGTGGTGCTGCCTGCCGTTCCCATGCTGATTTTTCATCCCGGTGGGGGTGTGGCCGCCGGATTGTTGCATGCTGCGACAGTGTTGCTGAGCGGTGCGGGGAGGCGGAGGCGGAGGGGGGCACTGCTGCCGGACGCTGCCGTCGCCCGGATCGCCGTAGTGGAGGAACTGCTTGGCCTCTTCATTCACGTTCAGATTGTCGATCTGCAGAGACGAGCCGGAGGGCGACGAGCTCTCGGCCTCCGAGTCCAGCGAGGAGGAGGACGGCGACAGCGAGCCCTTCCTCCGGACGCTTCCCCTCTCTCCGCCTCCGTCTCGCTTCGCCAGCTTCCCGAACGCGACCCCGGGCAGCGGCGGCGGCGGCGCCGCTCCGGGGTAGAACTCGCCCCGGGAGTCCGCGGAGTTTGCGTTGTGCACGGCCAAGTTGCGCTGTTGGTGAAAGTGGTTGTCGACGATGGAGTTCACCCCGAATCCCTGAGAGGTTTCCCAAATGTGCATCCACAGGGAATTGGCAGGTCCCTTCTGCTCCGGCTGGATCCAAGCGGTCCTGGGATCCATTGGACTCGAGTTTGCCGAGAACCTCCTCGCCGGTGGGGGGGAAACCGCAACCTGCTCGGCAAACTGAACGCGGTTCACTCGAGTAAACTGATGAAGCCAAGTGCGCCGAATTTTACTCGATATCCCCGAAGAGCTTCATGTCCAGAAATTGATCTGGGTTTTTATTTAAAGCCGCTCGCTCAACTCCACTCCCCATGTAAACCAGCCAATATGGCGCAGCCAGCAGCACGGATCAGCCAGTGCGCATGCGCCAGGGATTTAAATCTGTGAGCACGCCCCCTAAACTGACAGGGGCAAGTTACACGCGCGCGCGTGCGCACACACACGCACATGCACGAAAGGACACCCTTTTCCCCACATATCCACACAAATGAGTGCATATGTGATGTTATCACGATATATTCACAAAGTTTTAAAAACATCGAACCAGCGACCACAATTCAGAATGTTTCATAATCAAAGGAATAATTGTGGCTAGAATAAGTGCAATAATGTATCCAGTTCATCAACAATTTCAAAAACTGTCACATTTGACACTTCAGTGACATCTACATTTTTTTTAATGAAAGTCACTTTTACTGATATGCAAATGCAGAAAGAAAAAGTGAGGATTTTAGCTTTGTGGTCAAACATCACATCCGCCGGTGCTCGTATGCAACATACAGCAGCTTCAGATCAGACTAATTTTAATGGCCAGTTCTCACTTTATTCGTAGTTTCGTGAGCAACATGGCCTGGAACTCAATATAACTGAGGAAAAGCAGAAAAAGGAGGACTACAAAAAAAACTGATCACTTTTAATTCTCTGAAACATCAAATGGTACAGCGCCATAATTTTATGATTATGTTACTTGATTATAAACATATATCCCTTATTTACACAATGTATTTTAAAGAAAACATTTACATTAGCACTGCAACCTAATGACTGTACAATATTTACAGCTGAACCTGAGTATTGCAGAGTAGCACAAAGACGTGTCTGTACACTTGTTGCAGTTTGTGGCTGATTCAAATTACAGGGTATTTAAAAAAAATGAACAAGTGTTTCCACCACATCTGAGAAGAACCTACGACTTTGACATCCTTCAGATGAAATGAGCATTTAAAAAACAAGTCTTCAAGTCTGTAAACATAATTAAATATTAAGTTCTAAGATATCGTACAATTTGTAAATAGCTACAAGACAGTGCAGTGAACGCTGCTGTCACACTTGCTACATTTTAAAATGTGGAAGAACAAAGCTTATGTGAGGTTTTGCATTTCCTAGTGTTTGACTTGTCGACAAATGGAGGCTAACTGGTTAATGCAGCTGGTGACTGCAGGAGGCACGCTTTGAGACACGTCTCCTCTCCATTCTGCCAGGGCATCGAGGGCGTGTTTGGGGTTGCAGGGAGACACGTCGTAGATGCAGTAGACTGCTGCGAGCTGGACCTCCCATGGCACACCTGCAGACATATGACACGGCACAGACACTTTAACGTCACGTCTGTCATTTGGACTCAATTTGACAAGAAACGCAATATGCAACTGTGCTTTATCATGTCTAGATGACCTATAAATACTGATTTAATGACGGGACCCCACATAAGTCACCTCAGTCTTAACATCAAACAAAGATAATTAAACTGAAAAAAGGAACAGATTCTGTATTCACTGTGGTCTAGCGTACAACTAATGGTAAATGGTCTACACTTATATAGCGCTTTTACACTGCATTGACAGAGCCCAAAGCGCTTTACACTGCATTAACACATTCACCCATTCACGCACACATTCACACACCGTACCTTCCCTGTGTCCACGCTGACCAAACGTGTTGATGACATTAGCAACTGTTGCCACAGAGGTGACAGACTTCTCTTTGAGTCCAAGCTGGCAAAGGCACCCTGTTTAAAAGAAAAAACAACACAATAAGCTGTCCTTCTGTGCTCTGGTGACTGAATTACTGTTTACAACATATGTTTGAGACAGTTCACCTATAAGTCGGAGTACAGTGGCCACAGTCACGTCGGACACCGGCTCTTGTTGATCTCTTGGCTGTGTTACCCAAGTGTTCATTATTGGCCACACCTCCTTCCTGTCAAAGGTAAAAACATCAAACCTTTTTGTTCTGTCCACAAATTCTCTGAGCAAACTGTACTAAATCAATGTGAAAGAAAGTAAGAGAATGTACCCTAGTAAATGTTCGTAAGTCCATTTCCACTTCTTGTGCGAGCAAAGGAGGTGCAGTGTGAGGACGCGCTCCCAAGCCACTGTATCCAGGTCATCCCCGTACCGACTGTGCTTTGTGAAAGACAGATTTACGCCTGACTGGATCTCAGACAGAGTCCTGGAGATCAGATGGTCAATGTCACATGGAGGACTCTGTGGTGACAGAGACAGATAGGTATTAGATTGCACACTTCACCTGAAATCAGAGACTAACAGGACAGATGGGCAAGAAAAATGCCTCTAAAACCTTAAAATCCCACCAATTAAACTGTATGAAAGCTGTTTCATGTAAAGGCATGCAAGACCCACATGTTCTTACCATACATAAATATTATATTTTATTAATACTTGGTATTGAGAAGTCAGGACAAACTGAATGTATACACTGCACAATACCTTCTCCCAACCCAGGAACGGTGAAAGGCAGCTGAGAACCTCATCTGTGGCTTTCAGCTTTGTGACGGTATGAATGGCCTGGCACAGGGAACTGCTGTGTGAAAGGACGGTGGGCCATGTTGTCACTATAAACAAAACCAGCTGAGAACACTCTGGGAAATCTGCAGAGGGAAGGACAGGATTTAAAAAAAGTACAGCTAAGCTCAAGTCGTCAGTGAGAAGGTGCACGGTTACAGCACTGAGAGCATTTTTGAAACTGAGTGTAGCTTAATGGTCACAATAATACAGAAAGGACACAAAAACAATTGGTTCCTTTCAGTTTCATTAAGAAATTGCAAATCCAGAAAACACCTGCATAAAAGTACAACAGGATGTTTTGAATACCGCTATAAATAAATTGCTTACCTTCAGTGAGAATGCTATAAGCCAGAAGGCGAGCCTTTTCGTGGTCTCTCTTCTGTCTACAGATCCCGGTGTAGACCCGGCAAAGGGCCTGCATGCTGCTCCTGCTCAGCTCACGTTTTCCGGTTTTCAGTCTGTTGAGGATGGCTAAAATCATCTCATCTGCCATGTGCTGAAAAAGCCAATGACGAAAAAGATGTGTTTATTTACACACACAACAAAAAAAAACGAATGCGAAATCTCAGACGCTGACTTTCTAATAAATCTGATAAAACCCAGCATGAAAAAGAAAAAATCACAAGCAAAAAATTGCCAAAGAGATGGAAAAATTAACGCAGCTGTTCGGTGGCAAAGATTAAACTGTTAATTACAAAAGGAAAACAGCAAACAGGTATACTCACTGAGCTGCTGATGCAAATCTCAGAGATGACCTCCTTCTCCTCGTCTCTCAGCACAGGTTTTTTTGGCAGGTTACCGACATGCAGGTGGCTCCGGATCACAGGCATCAGATCAAAGCACTGGCTTTCGATTTTCTTTAAAGAGTCAACTATAAGGTTTTGCTTGGCACGCTCTCCGGTCTCCGGTGAGCCAGAGCTTGGGTCATTTTCTGGCTGCCTGACATTGGGAGTCTGGGACGAGGCAGAGTTCCCTCCACCGTTTGAAGACGGGGGAAGCACATGCTTGCCAACAGCATCAGCTGAGCTGCTGTCAAGCCGGAGACATTTGCTTACAGGTTGGAGCAAACTGTTGGCTGGTCTTTTTTCCCCCCTGACAGTGTTGGTGAAGGCCGTGGAAGTGGAATTCAGAGTTTTAAAGCTGGACACCTGACTATCTGCCGCCATGGGTGAAGATCCACCGTCTGACGGACCGACTGCGAGACCGACGTTGCCTCTGAGAATGCTGAGAGTCCGGGCTCGAGCAGACAGCTCTGGATACATGCTGTCCAGGATCCTCATGGAGTTTTCCTGAGAGTGACTGGTGGAAGATGACTGGGAGGAATTCACTGCCGCTACGGGGAGGCGACCGGGGACTGGAACAGCGTGCTTCGGCGTGGCTGAGCCGAACTGAAGAGGCGATGAGGGGACTCCGTTTGGAGGCACCGGGCTGTTCAGAGAGGAAGAGCTCTGCTGCTGACCGTTGGGCGTCAGGTGGGCTGGCACAGGGGTCAAAGGTGAGTTCAGTGTATCCATGGGTGACGGAAACAACAGTTTGCCAATTGCATGCCTTGGGTTGATCGATACAGGCATCTTTGGAGGAGTGAGGAGGGGGGTCAAGAGAGGAGGAAGAGGAGAACCCACTTCAGAGAGAATCTGGCTCATGCACTCTGTTTTTGAATTTACTGTTTTGTTCTCCTTTTTACACTCATCAGAATCTGAACCCTGCTCTTTACACTTCTCTGCACAAGACTCCAAATCTTTTTGTTTGTGTGTCGGAGCAGCATTGTGATTAAATGAGACAGCACTACCAGAATCTACGCCGTCCTGATGGAAGTCTTGGACAATATTTCTTTGAAATGTGGCTTCTTTCTCTGAAATAGGAACAGGGATTTCTTTATTTGAAATACATTCAGAGTTAGCATCTGTCTTCAATTGTGATGGGTCGGTCTCGCTTTCTACAGTTTGCGATTTTATAGTGGGTGATCCACATGTTGGACTCAACTGCGTGCAAGGAGAATCTGCATTTTCCTTCGAGGATTGACAGTCCAGAGTTTGCTTCTCCTGAAGGTCTGAAAGGGCCGATCCATGATCTTCCATCATCTCTATTTCCATTGTGTCTATGCTCGTGAGATTCTTTGAAGGTACTGACACTATAGCTTGGCCATGTTCCTGATCTTCCTTCAGCAGTGGAGATTTCATGGGAGATGGCAATTTTTTGCCACCATTTGACTGAATAGGAAAAGCTTCCATACCATCTCCAGCAGTTTCTTGTATTGCTTTTCCATTTTCCTTTGCAAGAACCACGGCTGACTCAATGATTTCTGTCCTCTGTTCAACCATTTCATTAGATTCATGATGGTCACTGGCTGCACAAAGAGAAACTTTTGCCATTTCTTGGTCTTTCTGTGAAGACTCAATACTTTTCTGGGTCTTGATTGCAGATCCGCCTTCACTCTTCTCACCATCCGACGTTCTTTCTGTTCTGGGGGAATCGGTTTCCGTCACATCATTTGTAAATGGTGAGGAGGTTGCTAGTGACACTGGTAATGCTTCACTGGACATCGCAGTAGCATCTCCTCCTTTGAGTGACTCTCCATCAGCAGGAGTGACTGTTCTTGCATCAGTGTCGCTGCGATGGTTTGTGTCTAAATCCATTTTGATGAGACTCTCAGACTGATCCTGCTTTACCTCCGCAGTGGAATTTCCTGGTTTAGCTCCAGATGTGCTGTTGGCATCACCGATGATCAAACTATCAGGTACTGAAACAGGTTCAATCACAACTGTGCCGTTGAACAAAGACGCCGACGGTTCTGTTGTGGATCCTGATGGTGCAGATGCTGGCTCCGGCTCAGTCACTATGACTCCTTCAGTATATCCATTTTCATTGATTGCATTCATTTTATCCTTCATTTGAGAACTCGACACACTCTGTTCTAAGTGTTTTGAGCCTGTTTCATTTGAAATGTGTCCACTGTCGTTATTTGTGGCCATCGGCGAGTCCGTGTCCTCCTCTGCTGGAAAAGCAGTAGTGTTCTTCTGACTGGACAGTGGTGTGGCGGTGTGGAAGGACTCCTCTTGTTCGAGAGGCAAACGGTCCTCTGTCAGTGTAGGATGAGTTTCCTTTTCATTGTCATCAATATCCATAGATTCCACCTGCGTGTCCAGAGAGAAATACAGAAAGAAGAATTTAGAGAATGTATTTCAACTAAACAGTGCTACATGAAGATTAATGTAATGGATTTTTTTTTCTATTTAAACTGATGCAATTTGAACAAATAGTAGCTTTTTTTCCATTTGTAAAATATCCTGGAATTCTCATAAATCTATAGTTTTTCAATTGAACAGCAAACCAGAGCTATTGTGACAAAGTTAACTCAGCACATATGTAAGGAAAGCTAAAAATGCAAAAAAAAAAAATTCTCACCACATCTCGTAGGGGCGATAAGCAGGGAGGCACAGGCTTAAATAATGCCAATATCTCCTCGATAGACATTTCCAGGTTGTTCACGTCGGTGACTAACTCATTTTTGTCTTTCTTTGGTGATCGCTTGGCCCTTTTTTGAGAACTTGATAGTTTTTTCCCTCTTAATCGCTGAGGTGATACTTGGTGCTCAATGGCTTTTTGTGCTTGTGGAGATAATTTCCGGGCTGTGTGGGAACTGGAGGAGTCACTGATTTTACAAGAAGCTGGCAGAGTCATTTCTTTCTCATGAGAATTCAATTTCTTTTGTGGTGTAGAAGGAAAAAGCTGCTTGAAGCTGGAATCTGCAATCACAAAAGTGAAATGTGACGGTTACATAAACAAGTGAGAGAGTGAGACAGAGTGAGAGTGAGAGACAGTCCAATGATGATGCTTCACCTGCACAGTGCAACTGGTTGTCAGTCTGCTTCTGCTCTGGCTGTACACATGCCCACAAATTCTCCAACAGAGCCTTGAACTTGTCTGGAGATAAGGGAGAAAAAAAACCACATTCAGTCAATGACCACGTTAAAAGATTTTAGCTGATGAAACTAAACTAATGTAATCAATCTAAAATCCTTCCTGCTTACCTTTGTCAACTCTGGGCTCCGTGGGCGCACTTGCCTGAGTTGTCACGCTTCTATATTCTTTGAGAGAAATAACGATGTTTCAGTCCAACAATAGAAAAACAATCTTCCTCGATCACACTGGTTAGAGTGTGAGTTGGTAAAGTTGTCTTTACAACTACAGATGAAGAAACAGTTCAATATGTCCACAACTTGTAAATGTATAATATATGGCTACAACAAAAACAAGTTTCCACTTGTGACACCATCAGTAAAATAAATAAATAAAAATCTTACCTTTACTCCTTTCTCTTTCCAGTCTCCTCAGTCTCACCTAAACAGAAAATTAAACAATGAGAAAAATTATGTACATATTGTTGGGAAATATTTGCCTCAAACTGAAGCTCTTAATGTACCTGGAGGTCATCAATGTTTCTTTCAAGCAGGTTCTTCTCTTTGGTCAGCTGGGATATTTGCAGATTCTGCTTGCAAACCGAATCTGAAATCATTTCAAAACAATACAGCATTATTGCATAAACATCCAAGACATGCACAGCATACTGAATAATATCTGATTCTTCATACTGACCTTCGAGAAGTCTCACTTTGTTTTCAAGGTCGTCTTTTCTGTTTGTATGAAAACAACATTGTTTAAAATTTCACCTTGAAGGAGAGACAGGTAGCTACGCACCATTGAGCATTGAACTGAGAAGCCAAAAATGTGTACGTTAATCATAAAGTGTGAAACGGAAATGATCTTACATGCTTGTCATCTTGGATTTTTCCTTCATCAACATTTCAACTTTCTCTGCTTGTGTCTGACATTTCTTCAAAGATGCCTGAAAAGTTGAAAATGACATTTTAGAAAAACAGAAGCAGGATTTTCAGTTCAGTTCAGGTTGAAAAAAACTTATGCACAACAAGTCAAATGTATACATTTGCTTTTGCTTACCTGGGTTTTCTTCAAGTCATTTTCCACAGTAGCCTTTTCCTTCCTGAGCTGTAAATTTTCAAGTGATTGTGTTTCCGTTGTATCTAACAATTATAACAACAAATTCAGAGAAAATCAAGAGAAGTATTCACTGTAATGCTTTGCAAATCACCCTAAACACCATGAATTGCAACATTGATGAAAAGGAAAAAAAGTACCTTTTACACCCTTGAGTTGATCTGCAAGCTCTTTATTCCTGAGGGACAGAAAAAAAAACATTATATCCTTTAGACACTAATGCAACACCATAATTTCAACTGACACTCACTTGACAGATGTCATAACTTACTCTGCAAGTATCTTGGCATTTCTTTGCTTCAGGTTTTCCATTTCTTCAGACAAACCCACATAGGTCTTAAGAGCATTCTATAAAACAGATACAAAGTTAATATCTGCCTGATGTAAAAAAACAAACAAACAAACAAAAAAAACCAGAAGCAGGATTTTCATTTCAGTTCAGGTTGAAAAAAACTTATGCACAACAAGTCAGAACTCGAAACACTTGTGGGAATAGTGGTGTACCAGCTACAATAACATACAACAAATTATCATTCCTAACCACAATATTTGAATAAAATCAAACTTAAAAAGGACATACCTTTTTCTCTTCCAGTTCTGCTTGCACACATTCATAATCTGCTGTCTTTGTCTCCAAAGAACCCAACCGGATCTGCAGCTCCTCCAACTGTTGCTGAAGCCTAATTGTGTCACTATGAAACAGGTGATGAGAAAATAAACATATTACCATAGCTGCAAACTGTAACAAGGAGCATAACACGGTCTGGGCTGCACCCAGATACACAACAATAACCTGCGCAAATAATGGATCCGTTATGTGTGCAAAGATCTGTCAATACAAAATAGCTTGCAATAGTCGTAATCTATCGATCGCTATGTATTGTAGTTGTGCAATCTATCGATCTTGCGCAGTTTGTTAATTTTACATAGATCGAGTGTCCCAGAACCCCAAGCTCAGTAAAGATCCATTCATTGCAAATGCCATCCAAAAGCGCCTGATTGTTACTTTGCTATGTCTTGAAGAACATAAAGCCAATAAAAGGAATAAAATGATGAATCAACGGGTGACAACGTGACACAAATATCCCAGCAATACGCTTTAAATAAACAGAGTTTACACATTACATTTAATACTCACTCCGAGACGGTAATCTTCTGTTTCAGAGCCAGAAATGAGGTCACATACTCGGTCAGATTCTACAACAACAGCCAGAAAAGGACACACAAAACAGAAATCAACTTTCAAGCTCAGGTAAGCCCATAAGACAAAGGCACGCGATCTGTGTTATTAAATAAGCCTCCGTGTTAGCAACGTGCACTGACCTGCTGTAGAACAGAGCAGTTCTGACAGTTTCCAAAAGTGGCGTCCGCGGCGATGGCCACAGTCCTGCTCTGGCTGTCTCCCGGCATCATGGTCGAGCTCCACGGAGGTCCACAGTAACACCGAGTTTATGATGTGTGAAGTTACGACCAGTAAATAAGCGAGTATCGTAAGTGAGTAACCTCACAAGTTCAAAACAACTTCACATTTTCGCGTCTCCCACGTTGAGGAAGGACCCAAGTTAGGACCCAACAGGGGCGGCTACTCAAAATGCCAGAACGAAATATATAATATTATTTCTGACATCGTCGTTCTCGTCATAAAATTAATCAATTAATGCAATTTAACGCGATGTCAGAGCGTGAATAAATATTTCAGATGACGTAAATATGTTTTTGTGATCAGTCAGGTTTTGCTTTCAGGCAGATTTTAGTGCGGCAAAATTGAAACGCATGCGTTGTATGTATGAATCAGATCGGGTTATTTAGTTTTATCAACGACATATTAATGATTTGTTTTTCTTCATCGACGACAAAAAATGTAATTCCATGACAAAAATATGAAGTAGTTTAGGTTGAAGTAGTTCGCCAGGTCGTGGCACACGGCCACAAACGGTGACATCTGCTGGACAAGTCGGTGAACGTGAGTGTTTTTACGCTCGAACTCGCAACTGACCATTTATTCCAGACATTTTTATTTGTTTCTTCGCTCAGTAGGATTTGCAGTGCAAATTTATCCTTCACAACATTCATCAGCGTGAAGCATTTTGACAAAAATTAAAAACCGAACACCTTCAACGTGGTCACGTGGTTTTACACCGTCATATCCGTAAGAAAAGAGTTTGTGGTTTTGTTGCCTTGAAAGCAATGTCAAAAAGACGTTTGAAAGAAAAAAATTGCTAGTTGTCTTTAAATATTTAATTGCCTCAAACTCCATATGCATGCAGGCGGTCGAGTGTTAAACAGAATCCTGCTGACAACGAAATTCGTTTATCCTTTCTTCTCTCGCGCATCCCTCTGACTGTTCATCGTGATTTTCGATCCGTAATCACTGCATTTTGCGGATATCGGCGTGCTGGTAAAAGCACCCAAAGCACACGACACAAACCGAAGCCGAGTTAACATTTATTTTGAAATTTAGGTATCTCTCTTCCGGCTTGTTCTCCTGTTACTTAGCAACAGTGAACGCTCCGGGTGCTAGAGGCTACCTCTACTAGCTAGCCGAGGAGCTAAAGGCTTGTGATGGCCGATGATGATGATCTGGACGATCTGCTGGATGAAGTGGAGAAAAAGTTTTGTCGTAACGTGTCCGTCACGTCTCCAGCTCACGTGAACTCGACTGGGGCTACAAAATGCGAGAAAAAGACAGACGAACTGGAAAAACTCAGGTTAACACAACTAGACTGGCTAACAACTCAGCTTCAAGCTAATGTAAACTGTATTTTTCACGTTGACACATTGCATAGATTGTACGAGTGAGAGAATCATGCAGTGATGTTTGACGCAAACTTCTGCCACGACAGAAACACATGATCACCTTCACTTTGTGTTTTGACTCTCAATTAGTGGCGCAAATGTCCGCCACGCTGTGAGCAGTGTCAGTGATGATATCGACGCCCTGCTGGAAGAGTTGTTGGAAGAAGACTACGGAGATTCAGCTCATCCAAAGGTGAAGCTGCACACATGACAAACACAAAGCTGGAGCCCTCCAGAGAAAAAATATTAATTATAATTGTGAACACTTTAGAGTCCCATCTGTTCATGTTTCACATAATGTTGCATTGTTTGAATTAACTTTCCTTTAGTTTTTACCTTTCAAAAAGTACAGTATCTCCACATTAAGATCTCACAATAGATCTTCCTATCACCGACACAGCAATGATCTGAAAATGTGAAGGGCAAAGATTCCTACCACCGCGTGTGGATTTCAGCTTATTTGGAGATGCATCAGCAAAACCAAACACAGCTTTGTAAATGTGACTAAAGAGCAGACCCAAGAGTCAAGGCAGGTACAGGTGTTAATGGAGTCTGGCCTTTATGTTAACAAGAACTTGTGTAATGACAAATTACAGGTTTTTTGTTGTGTTTTGTGTCTTTATTTCAGACAAAACAGTGTTGTGAGGGAAGACAAGTGGACAAAAAGCTGTTATCTCAGCCTGGAGGAAGAAAGTACGTGATTTAATTAACCAGTCAACACATGTTTCGTAATTATGTGTGTGTTATGTATTATGTATGTGTATAAAAACTGGGCTCTATATTCATATTTTTTTAATTCTGATATTAAAAAAGTCTTGATTTATTTTCCATTACTGCATTCATAATATTCTAACATGTCATCCTTGTGGAGCTTGGACCTGATCATGATGCTGAGGCTTGTTCTGTGTCAGGTGCTGTCCTGTTTTCATTGGTGGGAGCTCAGTCTCAAATGGAGTTGGAACGGCGACATCCCAAAGGTGTGAGAAACATTTTTTTTTTTTTTTTAATGAAAACAAAGTTTTTCTCAGGTCTCTTGGTTCTGAGTCAAACACCCACCTGAACTGTTGAGTGTGTTTTGATAAATTGTCCTTTTAATGTGTAAATGACTGATGTAGGGTTGGTTTAATGTGTCTGTACTATCAAACGTTTTAAAACTTTAATAACTGTGCGTCATCAGGTCATGTGACCAGCTGCGGTGTGTTTCCTGTGACTTCCGGGTGCTGATGTTTGATGACTGTGAGTGGGACTCATCCTGTGATTACTTGTTCCTGAGGTGAGTCTGAAGCTTAGCTTTTTCTCCAGTTATCCAGGAGAGGGCAGTATTGAGCCGTTGGAATGCTTGACTGATGTTCATTTCTTCCCTTTTTCCTGAGGGACTCAAGAGAATAATAGGATTTTCAATGAGAAATGAGCATTTCTCTTTACTTATTGTGAAACCTGATGAATCTACTCACATTTCTGACTGACCTTTATTGCAGTTTGTCAAATAAAAAAGTTTAACTTAACAGTTGAAGTTAAGTTGAAGAGACTAAAGTTGGAGATCATTAATGATTTCACACTCAATAGATAGATAGTTTTCTTATCTGTGGTCAGATCTTGTATTTGATGTTCTTATGATCGCATTCAAACAAAGATGTTCATTTTCTACTTTGTATTTTATCTGGATGGCCATGCAAGTGATAAAGAAGTTCAGTGGAGGAGTGTGACATCCTGGCCTCTAAATTTTCTCCTAAGTGTTGTACCTAATGTCAGGATAATACACCTCTCCTCCAGTCAACTGATATAATCAAGATAATCTATTAAAGTGCAAATTCTGTTTTGTTCAATTATCAACATGGTTTATTTTATTTTTAATTTTGATGGACTTCATCTTCGAAGGACTTTTATCACAGACTCTGCAGATGTTCTGATTCTGACTCTGTCAGATGACAATCATCCAAATTTCAAGAAATAAAACTTGAATTATTCTATGTGTAATGAATCTATATAATATCTGGTTTTCACTTTCTGAAATGAGTTAAAAAAAAATAATGAACTTTTTCATGATAATCTTTGTAAATCTCTGAGATCTACCCGCAGCTGCTGGTTGTTTTTTTATGATACATGTTGGGCCTGTTCATTTTTCATGTGTCCAGTCTCAGGCCAATGGATTACATGTATGATTTTGAATGTGAGACACTCAAAGTAGAGACACTACTCCTGTGTGTTGTGGAATTTTGTGAGACAGAACCGGAGATGAGGAGTCAAGGTTTCGATGCCACACAAAGTAAACAAGATTGTTGCAACACCATCCTTGTTTCCAGTCACTTGCAAGTATTATTAATGCCTACATTACTATACCTCACGGACTGGCAGTGGTAGCAAAACAAACAGTCCTACCAATACAACAGAAAGAAATAAAATGTTTCATGTGGACATCTAAACATCCTGTGGACAGATCGAGTCCATCCATCCATCCATCCATCATGGACACAGTTACATTCTCATCTATCATTGCTTTTATAGTGACTATTTAACCTTGACTGTATGTGTTTGAGTTTTGAAGGAAACAGGTGTGAAGTTGTGGGGTTATTTCAAAAAAGTGGTTGATTTTGAATAAATAAAAAATAAAAAAACTAAAAATATATTGAAACTAAACAGCCTTGTGTCACCTTTCCACTTTTCAACATGAAATACAGCCATTAGCGCCACTGACATTTTAACGCCGCCTCATGCTTCTCTCTGCAAGCGTGGAGTTTACCTGAAGTGTGACTCTGTTAAGTTCAGAACACTTTCCAACACTCGGAAGCACTCAGGATGATGAGTTTGCCCTTCCTGTCCACCAAACGTGTTCTCGGTGAAGCTTCATCAGCCGCCTCTCCACCCGCAAGTGGTGAAAGGAAGAAGGAACAGCAGAGAGACAATCGGCTGAGATGATGCACGCGGTCGCTGTTTACTGTTCCTTCCTGGACATGTGCATTTCCTTTCAGAGAACTCCAGACAAACAAGTACGGTTAAAGAACATCTTTATTTACATAGTTTACTTGAAGTCACGTTCTCATTCATCTGAATGTTTCTCCGTGTTTTTTAGCTGATTTCAACAAGTTTAAGAAAGATTGCAGTTTGTATCTCAAACTGCACCTTTTTTTGAAAGTAAGGAAATAGATTTTTCTGTTTTAAAAGATTTGCCAGATGACACGTCAGTGGTCTGCACATCAGTCCGTACTCAAACTCTTTCTTTGTCTGAAATGATTTATTCAGCATTGACGCAAACAGTAGCTTGTGTGAGAGGGGTTTATTTTGGACTTGTTTTACCAATGGCTGAGGCTTTTCATAAAAACTTAAAAAGACAAATGGGAAACACAAGTCTGCTGTGCTCTTGTAACAAACAGAAGATGACAAAAAAACCGAAGCGGATCACATGCATGGTCGTAATTAATCTATAAAGACAATTTGAAAACTGCACAGTATAGTACATGTTACTGGTGTCAGTTGGCGGCTTTCTTCTGTCTCTTCTGTATTGTTGCCTTCATGCAGAATAATCACTCATGCTATGAAGATCTGTTGCTTTTTTTTTTACTATGATGTTTCTTTTTTGTTTTGTTTTATACACATTTATTACTAAAACACGTGGAGACATTTGAACAAGTTTTCTTTGTGTCTTCAAAGTTTGTTTTCTTATTTATTGCTAGAAAACTTTACAGATTTTTTTTTTTATAATCATCAGTATTCATAATGAATCATGCATTAACTTGAGTGTTGGTGATATTCAGTCGAAGTTTTGAAGAAGTCATTGAACTTGATGAATTGTGAATAAGCAGATGGATCAGCATAAAATGTGACTCTACTCTTACTGGTAAAACGTCATTTAAGGCCATTCAGAACCTCATTTCATTCCTACGCCGTGTTTCCTTACAGCTGATTAATAATTAAAAATCACTGCACATTGTTCATTTTATCTCCTAATTAATTTGTAGCTGCACCGTCGGCGCAGGGCAGAGCAGAAAACACTCGGCTTATCTTCAGAAGGGATTAAAGTTCGACTGCATGACGTCTTTCTCCCTCTGTGGACAGGAACAACATGCCGGACCGTCAGAAGCTCAGGAGCAAGTTGCAGAGGAGGACAGGTTTGCGGGCGTACGCCTGCCAGTGCAGCTGGTTCTCCACCCTGGAGCCGGCAGACCTCCGGGACCACCCTCGGCTCCGATGGGTCTGTGGCAGACACCAGGACTGACGCTCACTCCACACCTGCAGAGAACGTATCTTCTCTTTGCAGTTTGTGAGTCTGGAGCTCTTTGTTGTTGTTTTTTTTAAAGCATAATTTCATCCACTTGACTCAAGCAGCATCTGAGATGTCAGAGAAAACAGAGACAATCACCAGGATGAAGATTTGAAGATTAAAGGGCTGATGGGTCAGCGAAACACTGGGTCCGCCCATTCACCATGCATGAGAAATACTTGTTTTATCCATGTCACTTATACTAACCTGAGAAACAGCAGTGTGGTGGCTGTAATAGTCACACTCAGGCTAGTTCGACATCATTTCCTTGGAAAAGACACTTAGAAAATAAAGCAATCATGGAACAGAAGCAGAGTGAATCATTACAGCTTGTTGGGTGTTTTCCACATGACATCTGTAGAGCTGTAGAGGAAAGATGTAGGATTTGGTGTGCTCAATTATGAGATACTTTTGGATTTAAGTTTTAAATGTAATTTTTTGTTTGTTTGTTTGTTTGTTTTGTCTGTTTTTTACTGAATTTCTTTCAAAGGGAGGCTCACTCATGAAAGAAGAAAAAAAAATGCACCAGGAGATGCAATAACCTCCAAAAAATAAGACATCGTGAGAGCTGGATTTATGAGAGCTGTAATCCCGGTCTGATACCTTTTGTCCATATGTCTTGTTGTTATATACGGACAACACCTCGTTCCATTAAAAGAAGATAACTTTTTATTGCACTTTGTGATCCGCCTGCCTCTGAAAACACACCGGAAGAACTGAGTCTAATCCTGACTTTTTATAATTGAAGGACTCTGATTGTGATTCAGTGAGCGTTCGGAGTTTTATGTGCAGATGAGTCCAAATGAAGCAGTGTGTGCTCACTGCAGTGAGTAAACAGACATGGCAGATGTGTTTGTGGACAACAGAAAAACTCTGAGTCACAGAGAATTAAAACTTTCCAGTGAATGGATGCAGCCACAGCACCTCTCAGCACAGTCCACTCAGTATTTGTGTCTCTGCACTTACTTTCGAGACAGACGTCATTCCTTTTTCTGATATTGAAAAGATGACACATTTTACAGCCACCTGTGATCAATATCAAGCCAGCAGTAGTTTACAAAATGTATCTGGGTGTTGCTGTGTATTGTTTCAGTTCTTACAGCTACAGGAAACATGGATGGTTAATGATGATAAAACCTCCGATCGAAGGGTCTAGAAGATTGTACACACAGCTTATTCTGCTGCGGGGATCCTGTTGATGCTCAGCTGGGAACAGTTCCGGCTCGTCTGAGAAGCGATAGTGCCCGAGGGAAACACAAGTCTTCCTGCTGCGAGAGTGAAACGACAGCAGCGGGAAAGACTCAGACATCAGATCTCTGCGATGGAATAAAGTCGACGCCGACGATCAATGCGAAACTCGGTTGCTTTGTTCTGTTCAAACTGAGTCTGTGAGAGATTTACTGATCACCGCTGTAACTTGTTGGATGCATGGGGAGGCTGCTTTTGTCAGAATAAATAAAGTGGTTGGTATGTGTTTTTTTTTTTTTGTCGGTAAATGTTAGTCACCGTGCGTCCATTCATCCAGCCTCTCACTGGATCGAGGTCAGGGTGGATGTGAAAAGCAGAGACGCTCGGTCGATGAGGCCTTTTCCAAGAGTCGAGCCGCTCGCTGGTTGAGTAATCCGTGTTTTTACAAACAGCAGTTCATATATCTCTCTTTGAGCTGCATGGAGGTGGCCCAGTGCACACTTCAGCTGACTGGTTTGTTAGATAAGTCCCTTGCAGAATCAAAATACTTAAACTACAAGCAGATTAAAGTTGTTTTAAAGTTGTTTGAGAAGATTCTTTAACTCCAGATAATGTCCATTTTGGAAACTATCAGAGTATCTGAACTCAAAATTTACATAATATCCAAACCTCTTTAAGCAGATCTATCTCTCTCATACTGCTGCATGTGTAAAGTGCTTAGGCTCAAAACACTGCCAAGTTATAAATATATATATTGTTCTGTTGTGGGAATTTTCCATTTACTGCAGAAATGAACTGAAGAATTTTGCTCTGATGGCTTTTGTTGTAATTGCTTGGTGGCCACTGATCCTCATCATGCAAGCTGTTTGATTCCTCAGAGATCAGTCCTCAACCTGACTACACATCTGGACTTTCTAATCAGCCACGAGTAAATAAAGAAATTGTACTAACAGCCAAAGAGAAAATACTGGCTCCAAACAGGAAACAGTTTTGAAACAACTCACTGTATTATATGGCCCCCTGTATGTAACCAGGAAATAATATACTTCCACTTTTTCAGGTTAGCTATTCAATCAAATTGTCATAAAGCAGTCTTGATCAGCACTGTGTCATTCAAATAAAAATATAAAGGAAAATAATTAGTGATTGATGTAAAAAAGCAGACAGGCCTGAAACTACATTGCACAGCAATCCTATTAAACACATTGATGGAAAGAGGCTTAAAGAAAAAACCTGATGATGAGTCAGAAAATGAGCTGGACTTGCAGAGATTGTGGCTGCTTGCACAGTACCTCGATTGATCCATAATCTTATTTACCAATGAGCATGTCTGAGGGCTGGGCATCATCACTTTATCGGTCTCTTTTAAACTGAATCATTACTCTGTTGCTGCCTTACATGAAGACCAAACAGCCCTGTGCCGAACGCCTGCCTGCAGGTTGTCTGCTCTCCTGCTGGCTGAGTGACAGAGGTATGAGTCAGTTTCTCTCCTGCCAGACAGCAGGATGAACAGAACCACCGAGCTGATGAAGAGGAGGAGAGGAGGAGGGAAGCAAACAGTCTGGGTGACAGACAGCTGCACATGTAGGAAGGAGGTTGTCACCTGTCCAAAAAAGAAAAAGAAAAAAAACAACAACTGAAAAAGAGTCACAGCAATGACTTTAATAGTTTATCCTAAAACTACAAATTATGTTGAGATTACAGTGATCTTGTCTCCGAAGATAAGACCAATTCCACGACATTAACCAAGTGGCTCAAAGCCATTTTCCTTGGAGGGCCTCAGAATGGTCTCTAAAAAGGGTTGTGAACTTCAGCTTCTTTCAGCTAATTTGCCAAAACATCACAGTGAATCCAAAAGCTTTAAAACACATTAACTCTCACAGCATAAAAGCACTACTTCAAGTCTGCTAGATTTTATAAAGTTTCTTTATTCAGATTTTCTTTGCCCCCCTCCAGTCAGCAGAGCAGGTGCTGGTTTGTCATCCGTTTAATTATTTGTCTTGGCTTAAATAACCTCAGCATGATTAGGTACTGGAGGATTTTGAATGTCAGACTTTGTGCTGGCCAGAGTAACGTCTCAATAGTTTAACAAGATGCACGAGGCATCGTGTCGGCACGTTTAACAAACATTTCCAATTACTCAGAACTCATTTACACTCGTGGTTTTTCCATCTATGTGGTTTGTTTGATATAAAGTTGGAGGCAGAGGAGCAAGCAGGCGGGAGAGCGTGTTTATGCTGACCACAGCTGGTTGATACTGTTAGAAAAGCTTTCACTCCATTAGGCTTATCAAGCCATCTGAGAGGAGATTATATACAGCCAACCTACATGATCACTTCCAGCCAGTCACATGTGAAGTAAAAGCACGCTCCAAACTCATCTGCTGGATGGTCGAGACTTGATATTCTGACTTTCTGAGGCTGACTATTCATTTTCATTATTGGCTCCGAGAGTTCATCTAAACTAACTCTGGAAATATTGCTTGTTAGTTTGTTACTGTACTTGCCATAATAGAGAAAACATAGAATAGAATAGAATAGAATAGAATAGAATAGAATAGAATAGACTTTTTTAATCTCACAGCGGAGAAATTTACAGGCGCAGGAGGCTTGTAGAACACACAGTGGGTGTAAAAAGTAATGAAAGGTGCAAATAAAGAATAAGCAATAGTGCAAATCATAGTAAGGATAATAAAAAATTAAAGCAAGGAAGATCTAACTGTATGTACAACATAAATCTTGAAATAAATTGCAGATCAGTTCATTCTTCTTTCATTCAAGCAAATGAAAATTGTCATGTACTGTTGAAGTAATTTGTCTTTAGTGACAACACTGCATTCATTATCAAAGAAACACTGTGCATGGACCACAACGGCAAGAAAATGTCTATCTTCATGTCAACAATCATATTCAATGTATTACTTGAAACATTAGCTTTACTCGTCTCAAAATGGATTTAACTGTTTAATAATGTGTCGCAATTCACAACATTCATTGTGAAGGTAAAACTTCAAACAACCATACTGGACCATTGGCATCACAAATTGAATTTGAACTACATCAGTTAATGCAAAAATTACAGACAATTCAAATGTAAAAATTCGCAACATTTATTTTCAAATAACACTTCTAAATCATGAGTCTCAAATTGGGCGAAAACTGTCAAATTGGAGGGACTGTAAGATTAATAACAGAACTATGTCTATCAACGCAAAACCTACGGAGCAACACAAATTATGTTATAGTAAATCCACGTCCGTCACTGACCGGGTCATGTTCAGGACCGTCTGCTGGAGGCAACAGGATCATAGAGGAAGAGGATTTGTCAACCTGCCTTTAAAATGAGTTTAATATCTGCTCCTGCTCACATATGCGGCTGCTTCTGTGAACCTTTCCTCTCACATATAAGTCTGTTTATTGAATCCTGCCTGCACTCTCTCCTTCACCGCTTTTCTTCACCTTTTTGAACTCAATCCTTTGTCCTCAGTCCACCTTCACCTCTCCACTCAGTGGTGACCCCACACCGGCAGGTGGCGCTGCGGGCTGCATCTCACAAGTCAAAGACCCAAAGAAACAGGAAAGTTGCTTCAACATAAACATTCCCCCAGAAACTCGTGTGGAGATGGAGGAGTCGGAGCCTGAGGATATTTTAGATGACTGGTTCATCGAGTCTTTAAAAACGTGAGCAGAACGTTTTATCCTTCATTTAAAGCACTTTTTTCAAAATAAATATTTCTTAACATTCAAGCTAATCGAAGCTAACTGTGCAGAGCTGACTCCTCTCGCGCGCTTCTGAAACCTCAACCACATAATTCCCTTTTGTACAGAACATGTAGTGATTTTTGCCGCTCTAACCAAGACGAATAAGACAGTATAGTCAGAGAAATGTAACAGTAAAATGACAGTTTGCGATAAAACTACCGACAATTATTCTTAAAGAAAAAAAAAGACAAATCGGGTTATTTCTGTATGGAGTCTGGTTTTGTAGTCGTGTGGGCGCAAATCCAAAGCATCAAAAGTGTTTCTTTAAAAACCACAACTAAGCACTCTATCTCTTCCTCATATGTACACAGTTAGTATGAGTAGATAAGTTAGTGTGTGTGTGTGTGTGTGTGTGTGCGCGCGTGCGTGCGTGTGTGTTATACACAACATGTTAATACCTGATGAGCTGTGTTTCCTTCAGGTATGAAGATCTTCATGTGTTCCAGTTGGAACATCCCACCCAGGTCATCGAGTGGACCTCTGGGAAAAGTGAGTGTGGATTTATATAGTGTGACAATCCCCATCTTCATTTTGTGACATTGTTGCCTTGAGAGGCTTTTGAGGATCACCGCCTGGATTTCTCTTCTCCGTTTCATTTACTGAGTAAATATACATAAAAATTAAAAGATCACAGTCAAGCTTAGCCTTTAGCTTTAGTTCAGAGAAAATGACAGAACACAAAAACATGCAAATGAGATTTCAGACAAACTGCTGCTCCAGTTGTTAGTTACTTAAACGTTTGTAAACATAAACAACATAGCTGAAAGGTCACAGTTTGTTGTTGTTGTTGTTGTTTGTTTTTGTTTTTGCTGGTACTTGTTTAACAGGAGACAATCTTCAGGCCCCTTCTGTTTTGAGTTTGCATGTTCCCCCCTGGATGATTTTAATACTTTGACTTTCCTCTACTGTCCAGCTACATGTTTATGAAGCTCAATGTTGACTAAATAGCCTGGAGGTTTGAATAGTTTCTATTTCTGTATTTGCCCTGCAGTACATATGAAACCTTTCATTACCTTTTGAGCCACAGTCAGCTTCAGTCTCTGTAACCCTGGCTGTATGGATTGTATTGATTACACTAACCTCTCACATAAGGAGACACGATCACTCACACAGTATGAAGCTGAACCCTGAATCTGCAGGTTGTCGTCTTTCAGGTCCTTTGTCTTCCTCTGTGTTTGCAGCCGTCTGCGTCGCAGGTTACAGCCCGTCAAAAAATGAAATGTTGGAGCTTCGTCTGCCGCTGAAACTTTATGCCGATGAAAATCAGGTAAGTTAATGGTTTGAATGTTTGTGTTTTTCTTAAACATGATGGATTCATCAATTAGGCACTCACCGTCTGTGTCCAGGGCCTCTGTGCTGAGCGAGACTTCAAAGTCGCCCATGGGGGTTTCACGGACGGCCCCGTCCGGCACCTCAAACACATCCCGGGAACACGGTGAGTCCTGACGCATGCGAGGGAAACGATTCAACGGAATTCCGCTCTTTCCTCCTTTCATTGATGTCTCATGCCTGTGAAGTGACTGAGCACAGAAAACCCCGGTTTCAACGTTTCTTTTGTGGGATTTAGTTTAGTAAATGTGAAACAATTTGATTACGTGCAGCTACAAAGACATGAAAGCAAAAGAAATTGATCAAAAAATAGCAGACATGAGAAAGAGGATAAAAGCTCACCGTCAGGCAGCAATTTATCATTTTCACAGTTATTTGAAAGAGTTTCTGCCTTTTAATGTCATGAATGACGTTGTTTAAGCTTTTTTTTGTTTTAACTTAATTTGTGTTTTTGTTCTGATGGTAGTTTTCTGTATGGAGTTTGCATGTTCTGCCTGTGTATGCATGGATCCAAGCAGCGTAGTATTTTCTGTCCAAGAAATTATCATGGAAACAAGTGGACAGAAAAACTGATAATAGAACAGAACTCACACATTTACTGTATAAATTGGGGGTGAAACAGTTGTGAATGTGTCACTTTTTTGTTTGTTTATAATCTGATTTAGAGTACGTCATGATTAGTTACTTAGTTAAATGTAACACCTTGGTGTTCTTGTCGTAGGTGTGTTGTGACTAATGATGGGCTGAGCTCTGACCTGCGGCTGTGGGAGCTCGGAGGAGACGACAGCGGTGAGTTTCCTCTCTGAAGCTCCTCAGTAGAGTCTGACTGCAAGTCGAACGAGAAACTGCTTCTGCTGATAGTGTCAGTCTATGAAAACCAAGTTGTGGTGCACCATTTGATTTATTGCAAGTCAGAAGACAGCAGGGTCGGCCTGTTTCCATCCATCCATGAAAATGATAATTCTGACACAGCGTCCTTCAGGAATGCAGTCTTAGCCGTGTTCTCTGCTCTTTTCCCCCACGACTGTTTGTCTGCCGCGTCTTGTTGTCCAACACCAGACGTGATCAGAAGAACAGGAAGCCTGGAGGGCGGGCGGAGCGCTCCGGGCAGCGGCAGCAGGATCGCCGCTCCGCTCTCTTCACCACCGCAGGTCCTCCATGGAGCTCAGAGCGGCGACGTCCAGCTGACCGAGGTGACTTCAGGACAGAGGATTTACCGACTGGGTAACACACTGCTCCATCCGTAATGTACACCTTGCTGTTTAAACACACACCGAGTCGTCAGAATCCAATATTGGGCTTGTTTTCCAACTAAATTCTCAGTGAGCTCCATCAGGATTTGATCAGCTGCTTTTCAGATTCAAACAAGCCAGGGTGCAGTTTCTCTAATAACCAGATGTCTTTTGGACTTTTGTGTGTCGTTTTGTCCCGACAGAGACCGACTCAGCAGATCCTCTGAGTTCATTACAGTTTGTGAACGACTCGGTTTTCCTCGCCAGCTGCTGTAACGGGCGCCTTCACATTGCTGACACTCGTAAACCAGGCGCGTCTCAGTCCTCGCCTCCGCCGCCTTCCCCGGGAGAATCCGTCCTCTGGTGGACAGACGTGTCCGCAGGTCCACACGTGTCCAGCTGCAAAGCCGTCCGGTTGTCTTCTTCGGGACGGGCGGTTGTGTCGGACTTCAGGAACCCAGGAGAAGCCGTGAGTCGGGCTCAGCTGGACGTCCAGACCCGCCGCTGCAGCCCGGACCGCATCGACGTGTCGTGGGCTCCAGCTCTGGACGACTGCGTGTCGGTGTCAGGTTAGTTCACACAGAAGCACGAGTCAGAGCGCACGCTTCATCCGTAATTTAACATCAAAACAGGTTCAGCGCTGTTAATGCCTGATCCAGTCAGACCTGACTCCGCTGCAGCTCTGCTGTTTAGTGCAGTTAGTTTTAATTAAGAGTAGTCGACCATTGTCGAGGGGAAACATTGAGTTCAGCACCGTGTTTTCATGCTCAACATATTTCATTAACCTCCCGAAGCCTTTGCTTCTAACGGAGTGGAAACAGAGAGGCTGCTATGAGGAGTTGCGTTACCTTTTCAGGTCAAGCAGAATCGCATCGAGAGGAGCGCATAGTCAGACTGGTGTGGTCAGCAGCAGCAGCAGCAGCAGCAGCAGCAGCAGTCATTATAATTAAATATCGCTGCACATTCTACCATCAGAGTTTTAGCATGCCAGCTTTTTCCAACACACTCAGTCCTGAATAGTTTTCATTTTTTACTTAAAAGAACTGAAAAACTGCAATTTTTCATTTTTCATTTGGTCAAATCAATTAATAACAGGTTTTTTTTCTGCCTCTTATATTTCTAGACCACATACTTTCTAAGCTATGCGAGCTTTAAGTACATTTTTCTCAGGATTACTAGAAATGACCAAGAAAAGCTTTTAAACCTCCCCCCTTCCTCTCCGTCAGGCTTCAGTGGGGTGGTTCAGCTCTACGACACGTCTGCGTGGACCATGGAGCCGCGGGACGCCCGGCCGCTCTTCCAGCACCGCGGCCACGCTGTTTCCTCGCCGCAGGCCGACGGAGGCACCCCCGTCTTGGTCACTTCGCACGCGTGGCACCCCGAGCGCCCGCGGACGCTGCTGTCCGCCGCCTCCGACGGCTCCCTCCACGTCTGGGACTGGGTGCACCCGGATCGATGAGCCGCCGATCGTCCGCGGACTTAAATGGATGAAATGAATCCCAGCGAGGTTCTGCTGGATTGAAGCCGCAGCGGAGGCCTGGAGCTGAGCGAAGACGGCTTGTGATCAAACGTCTGCAGGAGTGAATCCCGCAGCCTGTGGCTCTGTGAGCACGACCTTTGACCCCCCCCAGCTGCGGGTTATAAATATAGAGGCCAAATTTCAGTCTGTATTCATTCTATATGTGACCAATAAAACATTTTTCTACTGCTTCTGCTGCTGTCATTTCTAATATGAGTGGATTTACCAACCTTGAGTTACATGAAGCAATGAATGTTTTGGTGAGAAAATCCCTTGTTAATGTCACTGCATGTTCTTCATAGGCCTGTGTGGGTTTTCTCTGGTTACCCACTGGAATGATCCCACTGAAGGATGGTCTCTTTTAGATTTATTGATAATCCCAAAAGCAACATTGTTGCCGGGTATGAAATTCAAAAGCATCACAATAATCTTAACATCCACTTTTAGAAACTCACGTTAACATCTGAAAGCTTTTAAAGCTGAATTAATACGACCCGAACATAGGAGTGTGTTACTTCACATCACAGTGGCTTTAATCTTCACCCTTCCTACGATCTGCTGCTTCATAAAAATTACTTTCTTCTTATATTTGACATGGTTGTGAGTCTTGTTTTTCAGTCGAATCCAAATTGAACTGTCTGAAAAATCACAGCAGGCGCATGCAGTTGAGACATGATGTATTTTCTTATAAACTGAAAGTCGATTTGTTCCAGTGAACCGGATGCAGAGCGACTGCAGGCAGAAAGCTGCAGACTGAAAGAGCTGCTGAGGCGAAAAGAACAAAAAAAATACACTGACATGATAAAGATGTAGCAGAGACGAGCGGAGGCGACGCTCTGTTCAACCATTAAATTAAAACCAAATCACATCTTTTGTAGCATCAGCAGAGTCGAAGCTCCTCTTTAAACGGCGGCAGTAATCACCGAGAGGAATATCAGCTGTACTGAAACATGACAGTTCTTCACCCCTCCAGACTCAAATCATCAAAAAGGTTTTGTTATTTATTTTTCAGAGTATTTTTCCTTGAAGGTGCATATTAAACAGTTGTACATTTTTAAAACTTAAAAAAGTCCTCGAGCAGCTCCAGTTACAGCTGGAACTGTTTCAGTGCTTCACTGTTCAGTAACACAGCAATTGCTGGGGCAATTGTCATCTTATTGCTGCCCTGTTGTAAGAAGTCTGGGTGTTTATATTGACAGCGAGTTTAAAATGGAAAAACAGATTAGTTCAGTGGTTAAAACTAGCTTTTTCCAGTTGAGACTTTTGGGGAAGGTTAAGCCTTACCTCCCTCCCAATCAACTGGAAAAAGTCATTCACGCTCTGATTTCATCCCGGATTGACTACTGCAACTCTTTGTATTACGGCCTGGACCAGTCTTCTATCCGCAGGCTTCAGCTGGTCCAAAATGCTGCAGCTCGGATGCTTACAGGAACTAGACGCTGTGAGCACATCACTCCAGTTTTAGCTTCCCTTCATTGGCTTCCTATTAGTTTTAGAATCCAATTTAAAATGTTGCTGCTGGTTTTTAAATCTTTGCACAATTTCGCACCTTCTTATTTAACTGAGCTGATTACGCTGCGTACCCCACAAAGAACCTTGAGGTCCTCCAACCAACTTCTTCTGGACATCCCATGGTCTAATCTAAGAACTAGAGGGGACCGGGCATTTGCTATTGCAGGCCCTGAACTTTGGAATACTCTTCCTATTAATATCAGACATGCTTCCTCTGTTGAGTCTTTTAAATCATTGCTGAAAACCCACTTCTTTTCACTGGCTTTCAATTCAAGTTGATTTTAAGGCTTTTGGTATTGTAATTTTATTGTATTACCAGGTTTTGTTTTAGTCTTGTGTTTAATGTTTATTATAGTTGACCTTTTATTACATAATGGCGGTTTAACAATCATGGAAAGCACTTTGGGGCAGTATGTTTCTGTTTTTAAATGTGCTATATAAATAAACTTGAACTTGAACACAATGAACATGCTCTACTGATGGTGATTTCAGTTTTGTTACAGCATGTTCAAACCTCCACCAAGTGTGTTTGCCACGTTCAGGGAGGAGACTTTTCAGACGGAGCGATTACAGTGACTGACAGCGGGAGCGAGAGCAGAACTAACTCCCTGCTGACCCACAGCTATTACCACACGTCTCCGCCGAGCAGGATGAATGAGTCGCGTTCATTCTCTTCCCCTGCCTCCAAAATCAACCTCTGATCACCGGAGTCTGTTTGAGACCCGACGTACCGGAGGAGACTCCGGGCTTTAGCTTACATGGATTTTAACTGCACCGCATGCAGAGTGAACAAAGAGACAGACATACAGAGGGATCAGATAACCTAAAGTGAGGACAGAGAGTTTGAATGATGGGAGACCTCATCAGACATTAGATGTGATTCAGAGATGTGCACAATTAGTCAGCTAAATGACTCAACATGGCGAGCCAACATCAGTAATACCATTTGGTTAAACAAACCAGTGTTTCATTATTCCCCACCCACCCTGGTCGAGGCCACAGTCGCCCGAAAGTTTGAGGTCCGTCCTCTCAGGACGCCGGGGCTGTTTTTATCAAAGCGCTTTCATCTCGAGGATTAAAATGACGACAAGAAGGCTGCGTCTGAAATAACTCGACTGGAGACGAGCGATCACTCTGGATTTGACGTCGTTTCCTCGGATTTCACCTGATAACGCGGCTCATCACCACTGCGACCTTGCAGGGTTTTCTGACTGCGAAGGCAGAGAGAGCCTGAAGGTTTGCAGGTTCAAATCCCTCTGCTGACAGTTTACCACCGTGCAGTCATGGGATGAATTAAATGCAGAGAAATAATTCCTACCAAGAGGATTAATGAAGTAATCTGTTCTTTAAAGTTTGGGTATTTTTATTTTGTTGACTAGTTTTAATTAAAAATGTTGTTCAGTTGACAGGAGGATTAGTGTGACTCAGAAAGGTCTTTCATGTGCGTTTGAACTATTTCTTCCTGAAGTAATTTGAATTATTTGTAGGCAGAACGTGCCTCTACCCACTCAGAATTCTGAACCAGATTTGTATCCAAGATGTTTTATAATTCAATGCATTTCTGCTCCTGCAGCGTCTGGATGTACATTCTAATTTTATCACACAATACTGACCCATCCATCCTTCACCAACTTCGATTCTGCTCCGGCTCTCAATGATTAGTGGAAGTGGTTCAGTGATCCTGGTGCTTATACGAGCATCAAAGAAGCTCTTGGTTCTAATTTAGATTTATAGCATCTAGATCGTTTGCAGTCTGATTTATAGACTCAATAAAAAACAAAATTAAAATTTTACCAAATAAAGAAACTGAAGGTCTCCTTATTCTGAATAAACAATTTTCAGGAACGTTGGTCAAAAACTAATAATTTCCAAATGAAAGCAGGAAAAAAGGCCACTTTCTTTACCTTGAACGGTGGTGAAAAGTGGACACGGTGACGTACATGCAGAGTCTCAACCACTCAGATTCTCAAGGTCAGCAAAGTGACTAATGCAGCAAATCAACAGGAAATGAAGTGTCTGAAATATATCAGCCTTCTGCCATCACGCTTCAATAAAAGAATGCTTTCTGGAAGGATTACAGCGAATCTTTAGGGGACTCACTCATTCTGCAGCCATCAGATTCACCTTCGTCTCACCAGGTTCGTCTTAATTAACAGATTATTAAACACATACATTAAAAAATAAACCTCTTCTAACTTCATCCAGTTAACTGTGTGGGTGCTGAAGCTTCACAGGAACTCCAAGTAATCATTAGACACTATATAAAAAGGTTACATAAAGCTAAGGATTTATTTTTAGTAAAGACAAAATGGTTCGGGCCTTCTGGTTTGATAATGGCACTAAAAAAAACTTTCAGGGAACATTTTATTATCCAACAGAATGTTAAACACTCAATTCAGTTTCTATTTAATTTACTTTTTTGCCAAGACTGGATTATGCAAGCGGCGGTTCAGTGATGTAACCTGGATCCAATTTGAGATATCTTATAAACTGGAAACCTTCCGCCTGTGATCCGAGCGTCTGGCCTCAGTTTAACCCTCAAACAGCGCCGGAGTAACGCTAAATCTCTCATAATTACTACCATTATCCTTCATTATCAGCTCGCTAATGGCTGCTGCTTTGCTTTGAGTGTCTGTCAATCACGGTGAAGCTGAAGACATATTGACCTTTGAACTGGAGCTGATAACTGAGGAGCACGGATATTCTAAATGTCACAATTAAGGAGCGAGGAGCCGCGGGTGAAAGCAGGGGGGGGTCAACTGTACTGCGGCGAAGCTGAACATCAAGATAATGTCTGCCTTCAGTCTTCAGACACGGACGCCTCCTTCACCCAAACTCTATCTTTGTCTTGCCCTGCAGAACTTTGAGAAGCCACAGAGAGCTGAAGTGCAGATATTTATGGAAAAGAACAGGAGCTGATTCGACAACAGCGGCGGCGAGAGAAAAACACGGGCAGTGAAACGTGCTTAAAGTACACAAGTAAAAAGAGATTCAGGTTTCTAATCTGACAGCGGGCAATGATCGGCCATCCATCATCCATCCATCCATCCATCCATCCTCTCGGTGTAAATGTGTCCAGTCTGACAGGAATGTAGAGCAGAGTGAATGGAGTTATCTTTGCAGCTGTTTTTCAGTGATCCAAGTAACAGAAAGTAGAGATAAAGTAAAGTGAGGAACAGAAATCGTCATGAATGACGAGCGCCAATATTAAACGCACTGCTAGAGCTTGAAATTAGTCACTATCACAGATCAATAAAGCTGATGAAAAGAAATTTAAATAGGGATTTATACAGCAATTATTAGACAACATTAAGAGCTGCATCTTCATGAAAAAAAAGCAGAAATAACAATAATTTCTTTGGAATCGCTGAGTGAATGTAACCTGTTTATATCACTGATGTTGTTTAGTAGGACAAAAAAAAAGCAAATAAAAGTCTCACATAAATTGTGGGGCTTTTTTTCAAATGTAAACCCCTTAAATCGAACATTTTGTTTTCAGACAAAAATGTCCTGAGACAAGGAAAGAATCGACCACTTCTTCTGCTTTTCATCCTCCTGATGGAATTCCTCTAATGAGCTCAGCTGTCCCAAGTAATGATGAAGAGACGGAGGTGAGAAACATCTGATACACGTGACAGCTTCTAATCGTCATCCGATCAATATTTAACTCTCCAGGTTAATCTCATCTGGGATTTATTCTGGTAAAGCGGCGCAGTTTGTGTTTGAAAATATCATCATTTATTCATCATCACACAGTTACGTCTTGTTTTACCACCAGGGAGGGATGAACTCATTCTCTCTTTGTTTGTGTGTGTCTGATTTTAACAGTGGTTTATGTGAATGAGTGCATGAAGCCTGCGGGCTGCTGTTTCTTACATAAAGCTGCTAATTAGACCCAGCTGGCCTTTTACTTTATATCCTACTTTCAGTTTGTGTCATGAACATCCTCATCTCAAAACTAGATCAGTTTGACTCGAACTTTGGAATTACATCGTTTTAAGTGATGCGTGTTACTTTTATCTCCTCTTGCGTATTAAAATGACAGTTATTGTTTTCCACAGAGACAGCGAGATGAAGAAATCGGTTTTTTTTTCCGCCCCCACATTCAGTCTTGATCTCAATTTGACCAAACGCCTTCAAGACGAGCACCAGAACTGAGCCAAACTATTATCGCCAAACTCCGGTGATGAATGGGGCTTAATCTGAGAGGCGGGCTGAAACCTTCTCAACACTGTTGGGTTGAAATAATCTTTTCATATTTCTCCAGAAATGCAGTCGTCGGTCTCATCAGGGACAAAAAAAATCAAAGTGAGGATGAGAATGGCTCTCAGGTGTCTCCCCAGAATCAGCGGGGCTGAAATAACTGCAGTGGAAAAGCATGGCTGCTTCATGAATGCTGAGTGAGAATCAGCCTGCAGAGCTGCACAAAGGCTTTTTCTTTTTTTTTTTGAGCCTTTCTTCTGAAAATATCTGCAAACTGCTGCGTCTGATAAAGACGCCATGAGCGAACCGCTTCAGCAGGACGGCCAAACGGCCTGCTGAAGCTCCATGTGACGAGCCGGAAGCCGCAGGTCAGGCTGGAGGCTCGCTGTTTTTGAGCAACAATTTCAATTTATTGACACTTATACATGTGGTCTTGACTTCTGCACTGTAGACTAGTTTATTTTGTTTAAAAATGCTTTTAAGGAGTTTGTCTGAGTGGAGTTTGCATGTTCTCCCTGCTGCTGTTTATTTATAATTACTTTTTTCAGGTCAGATACGTTAAAGTTAGGTTAGAAATATTGAGAAAAATCTGTGGAGATCCAGTGAGCAGTGTTTCCTACAGCAGCTCCTGTGTGGAGTCTGCATGTTCTCCCTGTGCGTGAGTGGGTTTTCTATCGGTACCCCGACTTCCTCCACAGGCTGTATTCCCTTCAATCCTACAGTGAATGAGGGAGATGATGATTATGTTTTCTTTCCAGACAGCATTTTTTTCTGACGCATCCCTGTGTATACTACTGTCAAATATCCATCCCTATTTTTTACATGTATTAATTAAAAAACTACAATGAATAACTGAACTTCTGTCTTTAAATCTGTAAAAGATAGAATCTTCTGTTTAGAGTATATATATACATTTTCTTGTTTTACCATGTACATGGTTTAAGCACATGGTCAGATTTAAATTAAAGAAAATAAATCAGATCAACAGGTTTTTATTATAATAGTTTGGAGAAATCTGGGGTTATTAATCAGAATCCAATTACTGCCGTTGATATTTCCGTTCTCATGATCTTTCGTTCTGATAAAATCCAGAATTTGGATAATAATCACATTTTCAGGGTGCATGTTCAGGTTCTCCTGATTGATCGGAAAATGATCCCCACTGAATAAAGTAAATGGCAGTGAAACTGAGGTGTTGAGAGAGAAGGAGCATCAACAGCAGTTCTATTCTAAAAAAAACAAACAAGGGGATTCAGGTTTGACACACCGGTCTTTCTCACCCAGAAAGCAATCTGTGCTGAGTGATCACCTTTCCCCATTTATAGATCTTAAAAGAGCCACAGATTATTTGAAGGTTCAATAGAAATAACACAAGACAACACTGACTTTAGGCAGGACATTATTTATATATAATATAAAGATTTCTGTAGGAATTAGTAGAAGATGATATGCTGCGTTACATTCTGATTGAAGCCCTTCTTGGAAGCTTTATGAAAGAATTAAAAAAAACCCGAACAAAAGAAAAAAAAACACAGAAAACCATCAAATCACCACAAGAGAATTCTGAGCAAACGGACACGACGCTCAGACGTTCCATGTCTCCTCAGGATCTGCAGCTCTTCTCCGACTGGAGGTGTATGTGTGTGTGTGTGTGTGTGTGTGTGTGTTCACACTGTGCAAAACATGAGCTGAATTCTGCAACGCCAAGTGGCAAACCGACTATCTTCTAATTTTCACTGATGGGGCCGAATGTTTTGTCTTCACAGGGTTGTTACTGATAAATCTGATACAGCAGCACTCCCCCAGTTTTAACAAGCCCTGTAAAGCCCTGATTGCTCTCAGAGAGACTCTTCCAGCCGCTGAACTCAACGATGTGAGGCGACTCAGAGGGCTGGAGCTGGGCGAGATCGACCTCAAATGGACCGATAAAATGCTGCTGACTGAGAAAACGAGATTACCGAGTTTTGTCTGGATTGTTTTCAGCCTCCTGAGGGCTTTTCGTGGCTCCGCCGCAGCAGCAGCTCATGTGTGAACAAACAACGCTGAAGACTAAAGACCCGGGAGAGGTTACAAGAAATCAGAACCTCTTTTACTAATGAGGACATCCTGAAAGCAGCACAATAATCCATTTATCACAACGGAATATTAATGAATTTAACAATCACAAACCCTACAAGCTGAAAAAGGAGCTCTAATTAGTTGTGTTGGCTTGTTGGGGAAATAAACGGGCAGTGATTTGACCACAGAGCCTCGAGAGTTCAGATGAGCAGGTTACATAGAGAGAATCCCTTCTTTGTCATTCATTCTCAAATAAATTGTCAGATTTTCTTCCTGTTTATATTTTCATTATAAAGCGGCCTTCTCTCTGGGATTTGTTCAATAAAGTTTGCCTTGCAAAAAATCTGCTATAAGTTCAACAATAAAAAACCCAAATGCCAACCACACACACACACACACACGAACAGTGACTCAAGGAAAGGAACCAAACTTTTTCAGCTGGAGCCCCCTCAGATTTCCAGGGCCGGCTTTTGAGTCTCGACTCTTAAAAATCTTTCTGCAAGGCTCCTGGATCCCAGACTGTGGAAGAACTGGATCCTGGATATTTCACTCAGCCTGCAACACGACAAGTCAGACTTAAGTTGTTTAAAAAGCATCGCTTTTTTCATGAACGTCCCGAGACGGAGCCTCCCTCTGGGAAAACGAGTGAATCATGAGCCGACGTGTCATTTCTTCCATCGGGACACTTTTTTTTTTGCTGATACAGAGTCTGAGATAAAACCAGCAGGTCAGGGAAGTTTCCTTTGGTCCCGTTCAGCGTTCAGCCGGGGCTGACGTTCAAATAATCATCGAACGATCAGAGGCCAACTGAGACAGTTTCTGAACATGAAAGCACAAACTTCCACAAATAGAGGCGGTGAATCTCTGACAGCTGCTGAGCTCGAGGAACTTCAGGTTGTTTAAATACAGATGTGCGCCGCTGGTTAATGCCATCAAAGCACCCGTTCGGACTTGAGGAATCATGAGTGATTGGTAAAATCAATTTCCCTGCTGCTGTTTTAAATCGTGACGAGCAAAAGCTGCAGATGTCGGTTCAACGTGGCGAGGAGGAGGAGGGCCGAGCACAAAGAGAGCTGAAACATCGTCACTGCAGAACTGATCAACACTTTACAACAACAAAAATCACCCGAAACAAATCTGTACAAATGTACAAAAAATCAACAGGGTTAAAAAAAACAAAAAAAAAAACACAGAGACTCATTTTCAGAACGTGCACCAGGATCTGACAGCATGTGGTCACGACCTGCGTCCATGTGCCGCCTTCATAGAGTGCAATCCACACCGAACCTGAGGGCTGAACATTGAGCTTCCGGCGTCGACAGCGAGGTCGTCTCCGCAGCCGCAGGAAGGTTAAAGAGCAGCTTGGTAGTCAAAATCTACAGGTTAAAGTCTCCAAAGCTGCTGCTGCTGCTGTAACGAGTTAAACATCCAATTAAAACAACTAAAAACACAATGTTCCCTTCTTCTTCCACTCATGCCGATTTGTGAGGAGGAGCTCAGATGAAGCGTTTCTTCATTCCTTGTCGGAAGAAAACACTGAACATTTGTAGTTAAAAAAAAAAGTGAACCAGGAGATGAATTGAAATCTGTTCCATATTTGGTCTCAGGTAAAGGTTTCCAGTCCTGATCTGAACCTTCCACATTCGCTCTGAACAACAACAAATCTCTGAGGAGTTTCATTCCACAGACCTGCAGCAAGCCGAGTGGGAAACACGAGGAACGAAAGTCGTCCATGACTGATTCAAGAGGGACGAGTCGAAGGTCTGATCTGATCTAAAATGAACCAAAATGAGCGGCATATTGATCTTTGCAAGCAGCTCTGCTCAGCCGTCCCTCCTCATCCTCCGGTGATGAGGAGGAAGATCATGAGTGACAAATGTGAGCCGAATGAAATGAGCGAAACAAGCTTCCAGCAGAGAAGGCATTTCATTCGCCTCACAGTAAACAAATGCAGGATTAGCAGGAGCAGCTCACTTCTTATAGCCAAAGTTAATTTTTAAAGTTAATTTTTTTTCCAACTATGAACAGATCTATATACGTTCAGCTGCTGGTCAGTTTTCAACATCTTCAAAGTGCTGAATTCTAAAAATGGACTTCCCTCGTGCCCTGCAGTGTCAGTGCACTGGTCTGGTAAAGCGACGCCAGACGGAACAGCTGGTGCTCCGCTGGAAGATCAGCATCTCGCCCACAGACGAGGGGATCGAACCAGCAACGTCTGGATTGAAGAAAAGCTGCCCTGCCAAGCGGGACCCAGTCATGTGTGCACATTCCTGGTGGATTAGTTCACGGCGTCCTGTCGTTTATCTCGTGACCCTTTTGACGGAGGGGAAAATAATCCTGTTTGAACTTTCTTGAGCAATAACTGATGTCGCTCAATATCAGAAACCTCAAACACATCCCCGGGTCTAAAATCTGTCTGTAATGATGACTTCCTGCTGTTTTTCTGCCTAATATACCGACTGAAAACAAGTAGCATTTACAATCAGCAGGTTTCCTTCTGATTAATCCAAAACCAGCTGATTAGGCTCCTTCAATCTGCTTCTAGATGAATGACGACTCAACTCAAATGCAGTAAAATGTAAACTACAGACATGAACATCGCCTGAAGATAGAATGTGAAGCAGCAGCTGCGTCCTTGCAGCAGCGCTGCTGTACGCTGTGTGTAGAATGAAGGAATTCCTGCCAAAGCCACTCCTTTAAACACGCCACATCCCCGGTCTTCTGTCGAGTGGCAGAAATAGCACAGCGATGACTGAACATGAAAGTGTGTCCCAAGAGTGTGTCCCGATCTTTAAATGTTGATACGTTAAAATCATTAGTGTAAATGCAAAGTTCGCAACAACTTCAGGCATGCTGCTCTTAAGAAGACGTAGGGAATGAAACCCCTCAGAGACTCGCTGAGAAGAGAAACTCCGGCTGAAACTGATGACAGCAACATCTGTGAGTGTAACTCGGCCTGAAATCTCCGTGCGTTGCAGAAGGTGGCGAGTTAACGTTCCCTCAAGCATCCTTTTTTCAGTTCTCGGGTCAGAGACCGGTCACATTATTTATGCCAAACCCGGCATCACATGGTGAGAAGACCGCGCTTCTTCTCATAGGAAAGATCTGCTGCTGCAGCTGGAAACGGAAGGAAGGAGGCGGGAAGGACAGCCGAGTTCTCTCTCCAGCGTTAAGAGAAGGTGTGTTTGTTTTATGACACGGAGTGACCCTCCGACCTCAGAGTTCCTGACAGGAAGACACTGGTTTGCGAACTTTCATTTTAGAAAACTGGCTTGGGAAGGGGGGGACAAATGACACAACGTAGCGTCACTAAAAGACAAAACGCACACAACAGCCCCAGCAGTTCCTGATTATTGCATTTCCTCCGATTTCATTCATCGCAGGAGGAGCCGGCTGAGCGGTTAACAGTCTCCATGCCCTCTGTGGAGCATTAAATTAAACAAATTAACAATTAAAAAACAGTTAAAACTCTTGAATAAAAATAGATTAGAAAAAAAAAAAGGATGCTTCAAATCTTTGATTTTCCTAAACGATGGCCTTTTCTTTACTCAGGCAGATTAACGCCTCACACCTGCACTTATTAACACAACATCTGTGCTTAGATGAGTGTTGCTCTAAATAACATCCTTAAAAAAAACCTCACGGAAATGATTTATTTCTGCCTTAATATTTCTCAGGGTAAACTGCAGATTGCTTATTTTTGGGAATATGGTGGAAATTTGGTGGAAAGCTGAATTCAGGCATGTCGCTACACATCTGTCAAGATGTCAAGAAAAAGCCAAATGCATTTCTAAACTAAAAGGTGACATTTTAAAAAACATTTCTGTTAATCATAAATAATGCTTTAAGCTGCTATACTTTAGATTTTTCTGATTTAAAAGCTATCATTAACCAACCAAAAAAAAAAAAAAAAGCTATAAACGTTCAAATCCATGTGTAATTAATATGCACTGCCTGAAGTGTCACTGGGAAATGTCAAACCACTGCATTTCACTCGCATCTGTTTGTCCTTGTGGGCGTCGTGTCGGCGGTCCTGAGACGTTCACCTGATACAAAGGTGCCCATAAAGCACTACTGACACGGCAGACCCAGACCCCTGACGGTTCGTTTCAGTTCAGGCTTTACGTCGACCTTCTGGAGGGGAGGGGAAAAAAAAAAAAAAAAGCTGTGAAATCTACTAAATGTTTTTTTTTTTTTTTTTTTTGTGACGACCGATAACTGGCAAGAAAAGTATTTCCAGCGTGAGCAGGGAAAGTCCAAATTGAAGCCTTCCTGCGAGCGGGCCTGTGGGTAATCTCCCTGCTGTTCTGCTGACACACACAGAACCAATAATATCCTCCTTAATGTGTCTGAAAGTCAACCTATCATGAAGTCCCTGGTTTTTCCAGCATGGTTTCGTTTTAACTGTTAACCTCCTTTGTGAAGGTTAACCTCAATTTTCTAACAAGGCAGACGTGACATTAAAGGCTGAGGGTTTTTGTTTTTTTGTTTTTTTTGGGACAAGTGACAAAACTCATCAGTGTGTGAGGCGACAGATTAATAATGCTCAATGTGAGACAAGCTGATTTGTCAGAAGCAACTATATTAGGTTCTGTCATTAGCATAAAAATCTACATTTTGTTATTCATAGAAAATAAATGTCTCTTTTTTTCCAATTTTACCAGACACGACTTTATAAAAATAGTTGCAGAAATTGCCATAATTCTGTTACAATAAAGTCCAGTTTGGTGCCTTGAGGACAGACGAGAAAGAGGCGGAACCCAAACATGTGCTTTTCCCTGCAGAAATTACAAGCAATCCCCTTGTTTAAGTTACTGGGCAGAAGAAGAAAAGATCTGATATTAATGTGAGAGGAGGAAAGAGTTTAGAAAGAGGTTCTCATTAGCACCTTTGCTTTCGGTAGTGACTGTTTGCAGCCTGATTAAGAGGCGAGAGGGAAAAGTAGAGATTAGCAGAACGGCTCTGATGAACAGTCAGACTTCGTCCCAGAGTTCTGCTGGTTAATTCCACGATTCACTGATTAATCGCTGTTTTTCAGGAAAGTATTCATCTAAGTGGACAAAATTAAAGGGTTTGGTTTGTAGACGAGACGGGAACTCCACAGTGATTTCATGAGCGTGTCCTCGGCTGTTCCCACAGTCGATTCTATCGTCTGAGACGAAAGAGAAACGATCAGCAGAGTATTTCCTCCTCGCGGCGCTGACCGGCCGGGCCGCGGCGGGGATCCGGCCGTTCCTTAGTCGCTGCTGTCGTCTTCGTCGTCGTCGTCCGACAGGTTGCCGAAGCCCGGCCGGCTGATGGAGTCCGAGCGCGGCGCCAGGCTGCCCGACGTCAGCTGCGAGTAGCAGTACTCGCACACGCGCACGGGTTTGGACGACTGGCTGGGCAGCAGGTACTTCTTCTCCGAGCACGGCCCGCACACCACGAAGCCGCACTTCCTGCAGTGGTGGCGGCGGCTGACCGGCGTGAACTTCACCTTCTGGCAGCGCATGCACACCGACGCCTCCGAGTCGGGCACCCACACGGCGGCGTGCTCGCCCGTCGGGGACTTGCCGCTCTTCTGCAGCAGGTCGCCCACGCACTTCCCTATGTGGTTCATCCACTCGGACTTCTCGGTGGCGGTGGCGGCGTACACGGCGAAGGACTTGGTCGGCGTCTTGATGAGCCAGCCGTTGCGCAGGTCGCCGTCGTCGGGCATGGTGTCGATGGTGACGCTCTCCAGGGGGATGATGTGCTGCTTGTTGTACTTCTTCTTCTGGATGACGATGTTGCCGTACACCAGGATGTCGTTGAAGAGGAAGAACTGCCGCGCCTTGGGCTTCTTGCGGCACAGTTTGGTGAGGACGCCCTCGCCGATCAGCACGCGGCCCGGGATGGCCAGGGGCTGCCCCGCGGCGCCAAAGCAGCTCTCCACCACCGCGATCCGCTTGGAGTTGGCCTCGCTGTTGGCAAGTCGGTCCACCATCTTCACCTCACCTGGAGGAAAACAGACAGACACAAACCATTTAAATAAACTGTTCTGCAATCGGTTTCTGCATAACTGTCCTAAAGAGTGTTCAATCAAGTGAAACGAGCAATAAAAAGCATCAAAGTAACAAACTGCACACATGTGAATGTTAGGTTTCACAATGACGATTCAAAGTGGAAAATTTCAACAATAAAGATGAGTGAAAGTACACCAACAAGAATGAATTACGGCACACACACTGGAAAATACAGCTGCAATTCATTTGATTCATAAGTTCTCACTGAGGCCATATATCACCTGATGAATACTAAATTATTGCTTTTTTTCCCCCTTAGGCGAGTAGATCTGACCTTATACATAATGATTTTAATTACTGGCACCAAAATACATTTTTCACCACCATGAGAACAAAGCTGTGACATCTTGAAAAACGCAGGAAAAATAATCCCAACATAATAAGTGAAGCGTGTTGTGTCGGGTATTCTGCAACCTGACGTTGTTATACTTTAAAAAGTGAATATATTAATGTGAATAGATGTTCTGATAAAGCTAAACCATGACCATGTCAGAAGATAAACTAGATGTTACTTTTCATGCTTGACACGGAGAAAAAAAAAGGCCGGGGTGCCATTTAGAAGTGTTTGAGTCCAATGAACGATTCATCTTCTGCTCAACAGGTTACAGTAATTTTTTCTTTAACCTGATGATTCATGGCGTCAAGGTCGTGATTTTTCATTTCTATATAAATCCATTTTACATAGTTGACTTACGGTTATGCGCACCTTTCAGAGTCTCTTGACCCACTCTGAGAACCACAGTGATTTATTAAGCAGATGCTTCAAGAATGTATTTTATTCCCACACTTCACACAACTGTTTAATCAGCTGTGAAAGTCGAGAAATCACAAAATTGCTGCATGATGACATCTCCTGGGAGCCCGAAAGAAGAAAATACTTCAATGAAACACTTCCCATTGCTCCAATTTTTTAATAAATTATCCAGGCCTCCATCAATAATTCAGGAGAATGAAGAAGCGAAGCGCTGGAGAATACCAAATGAGTCAAAGGGTTACTGGTGTTGAATTTATTTCCCATTATTTTCTTTACTGGGAAAGCGTGAGATGTGATGTTTGTGCTTTGTACTCCAGCGGTCACTTATGCAAACATTAAGACAAAGACGTTGCATCTTTCACTGGAAGCTAAAACCACGGAACTGTTCATGCAGCATCAGCCGTGCCATACTTTCCTGTCAGCTTCTGTAGATCTTCTTATGAAAAGTTAAGCTGATAAGACATTATTCCACCTCTTCTCCAAACCATGAACATTCCAACGTTTCCACAGTAATTTGACATATCTGTCACATGTTGATCTGACTTTACGGCACAAATCGGTGTGGATCGGACTGGAGCTGAAGAGTGGAACTTCAGGCAGTAATCTGCTGAGCGCATAGTTACAGTACGGATAGAAACAGGCAAAGGTTAACAGCACAATTAGAGCAGAATGATCACTATAATGACTACAGCAATTTAGGATATTTTTCTTTTTTTTATTTTCTTTACATCCATTCAAGCTTGAAAATGTTCTTATTGAACAGCTGCTTTCCATAAAACTACAGAATTTGAAGAAAACTGTGTGCTAAATGTTCTAAATAATTGTAAATAACATGAATACATCTGTGAAAATGGAGGAAGAATGGTAAGATTTCAAGGCTAGTACTCAAGTTACAAGCATATTTTTATGCTTCCTTTTACTTTAAAGAAGATAGTATTAATAGGGACGATCTGAAAAAAAAAGCAGCCTTGAATGACAGACGTTTGGAAATAGAGCTTTTACTGTGAATGACCCCTCTTTGAAGTCGTCGAGAGAGATTTATAAAGAGGGTGAAATAAATGAGAGCAGGTTTATCATTGCTGCGGTGACCTGGATGGCATCACAGCAGGACTGGTGGGTCACCCTTTGGCTCCGCAGCAGCACAGTAAAGGGGGTCAGAGGTCACCGATGATGGAGATGAAACAGTGACGGCACTTTCTGGCGAGCCCAGAGGGTCAAAAGCAGGGTCTTGACCTCGGAAATATGCTCACATGCATGAGGATGTACACAGTGCTGAACAGACCAGCCAACAGAGGCCAAGTGGATAAAAACAGTCCAACTTTACCAGTGAATCTCATTCCTGCTTTCCTAAACGCACTGGGATGCGATCCACTGACCTTTACAAACATATGCACATTACCAGATGCTTTCCAGCTGACCTGAGGAGAGCATGTCTTGTGGCTGCAGTACTCTACAGTATTTCCTCCTGATGTATGAAAAGTAGGGCTGCAAAAACACTGCTTAGACGTTACATGTGATAATGTCATTTTTGGGGATATGTTTCCTTAATTTCTGTCAGTCAAAAGATTCTGTGCTTCTGATTTCTGGTCTGTTGCCACCAGTTTTGATGTAACGTAATCAAGTGAAAATATGATCCCACTTCAAGGCAGTCTAGAGCCGCAGGGGGGCATCTGATCAGACAAATACGTTGACATGCAGCCTCAATAAACGGTAAAATAATTGTATTTTGGGGTATTCCCTTTCACACAGGGTGGACTGAAATCTCATTAAAGGCAAACAACACTCAGTATTCTGTATTAAATTCTATTCAGTTCAATAACCCACTGTGCACCAAATACATAGGACAGCAGAAAGACATTAAAAGATTGCCGATGTGACTCATTGAGCACATAAAGAGTCTGATCTTTTCCTCGAGCACTGGCAGAATGAGAAATAACGCTGGAACTGGTTGAATAACATACATGGTTTCATACAAAAATCTCTTTATGAATGAATAATCCCATGTTCTTGTGTCAGCTGGATGTGGAAAGAGGCCACATGCTTACAAAGTGAAATTGAATTCTAAACTTCAAGGCTCCTCAGATGTCTTTACGCAAAATTCTTTCTGGCGATGTTGAGCCGGACCACATTAACAGACCGTAAAATGAGCCTGCAACCAATGCTCCCATCTCAGCACGTCGATAGATCATAAAGAAACACAGTTAGGCAGAATAATTAATTATTTTCAGTGTTACGGTCTCAGCTTACTTAAATTTATCTTAATTATTATAAAATCCTCCATCATGTAAGACCCTCTCAGACTGAAACTGTCTTCATTTACACGACACCTAAAACACTAAGTACTTACATGAGTCAAGCTAAAACTCGACTGTAAAAGTACACGTAATCCTGATGGCTGGAGAAGTACCAGGAAGTTGGACTAACACACCCAGGTAGTGTGACTCGGAGTGGATCTACTGCGGTCGGTATGCAGAGCAGTCGGACTGGTAAAGTGCGAAACGCTGTTCATTGTTGTGCCTCTGGGCTGCTAAATTGCTCGTGCATTATTGAAGACTGTTGTTTTCTCAGACAGCACAGATTCACCAGAAATGGCACAATAGATACAACATGAAAGAGCGCGGATCGCCACCTGTCACAGCAGAGGCGGCATGATTTCAACAACAAATCGATTACGCTTCGCTGCACGTCTACCACGAGTCCAATTAAATAGCCGTATTTGAGAACATATTGACAAAAAACAAATTAAATTTATTCAAACGATACACGAAAGATTCCCCCCCACACACACACAATCTAAAACTATTGTTGCTCCAATAAAACTCTCCAACATTCTGTTAAAAAGGAGTTACAGGACCCTTGCTCTGTAAACAAGCCTCTGACATTTGCCAAGAGGCACTGGCTTGTTTATCAGTGTGTGGCTCCATAGCTAAACCAACACACAGGAAAAACTGCAGGTGCGATTCCACGTCTGGTTAGCTGATATTTAAATGACAGCAAAAGCCTAAACCACAGAGTTAAAACCTGATGTTAATTAGCCAGCAGATGCCAGTGAAGTCGGGGCTTGGCTCCCCAGTGATCTGCACACTAATAACCCGGGTGAGCTGCTGTGGAAAGCCCTGGAGAGTACAGAGAGGCTGCTGACATGCCAGCGCCGCCGGCGAGGGCTCGGAGCCCACTGGTGAAACGACCAGGCAACCCAATCCCGTCAGCTGAGGGCATAAAGAGCGCGTCTCCACAAAGAAGAAGAAGAGGAGAGAGAGAGAGATAGCAGCATAAATACAGACTGGAGCCTCTAAACCCAGTAATCAAAGTGAGACAGGACTGGGTGAAACACACTGAAGAATGCACTGAAGGTACCGGAGCAGGGAAGACTGGGCTTTCTTTCATCTGCTGTGTTAAACGAGCAGCAGCAGCAGAAACGTAACCAGGAGGAAACAAATGCTAAAACGCACAATCTGCCATTGTGTCTTTATGCAAATTCTATGCAGGGAGACACTGCTCATCCAAGAAAATTTCATTTCTCTGTTTAGGTTCACAAATTAGGAAGAAATGGATGAAATAACACCAGGTATCGAGTCACAAATTAAACAAATTTAATTATTGTGATCAGAAATTATTGGTTCATAATTTCGCCCCCTTGCTGTCCATTTTCAAAGATCTGAAAACATTCTTATTCCTTGGTGTTTTAACTCGGCCTGAGACTCTGCTTCTGATTTATTAATGTCTTCTGCTTTTCTTGTTCTTGTTGTATAGATCTTGCACTTTTAGTTTTTATGACGATGTGCAGAACACAGTGCCAACTGTAGTTGTTTCAAAGTACTTTAGAAGTAAAGCTGAGTTGAGAGAAAGTAATGTTGCTTTTATCCAGTTAAAATTAGATAATCATTAATGATCATGTGCATTAGGTCGACTGAGTGATTTGTGATTGATTCCAACTCCCACACAATCTCCAAACAAGTAATAGTTCAAATGATTTATTTGATGATATTTCATTTATAATTCAGCCACATAAAGGTTTAAAGCCCTGAGCTGTTTAAGGGCATGTGGATTTTGTGGTTGCAACAACAATAAATGCTTTGTCTGTTAAGCCTGGTTTCACATTATTTATGCAATTAAGTAGTTAGAAAACAAAGGAATAAAGATAACTGAGTCAAATAGCCACATATTCACTTCAAACCTGTCATTATATTTGATTTAAACACAGGCTATTCTTTCAGAATTAGCGAAAAATTCTGAGTGAAATGCCCAATACTTATTCTATAACCCTGAAATATTTTCAACCTGTATGTAGAGCCCATCCATGTACATTTATTCTTTTTGTCTTTGTGTTGTTTCATGCGATCGTCTGATGCGGCCGTGACTGCTCATCTGGGCTTTTTAGCAAGAACAGCGAGTACAAAAAAAGCACCACTCCACAAACTGATTATACACTACAGAGCAGTTTGGAGTTATGGGGTACAGTACGACTCTAATCTGTGAACAATGACAGTGTTAGAAAAAAAAGAAGAAGAAACAAAAGAAGAAAAAGGGAAAGCTACAGGCAGACAGAAATTTTAAGAGAAACAGAAAGAAAAAAGCTTTTTTAAAAAAAATGTACAAGTAAAATATGCAGAGCCAACCTGTGGAATTGCATCTATTGAAATTTCTGCTATCTACTAAAAACAAGTATTTTTTTCAAGAAAAATAAGAATTTTGAGGCTGTAAGAGAGAATCACAACTGGTAGGTTCCAATTTCTTTTTCGGATTTGTTGTTTGAGAAACCTCCGCTTTGCTGGGATACGTAAACAGGACAACACCGCCGAGATCTCACACATAAGCCCTTTATTTTTTCAAACCACGCATACTGGCTCGTGGTCCTCCGAGGCCTGTTTGGGGCTTCGGAGGAATGACTAACCGATTTCCTTTCCGCCAGGCTGTCAAACTTTACTTCAGCGAAGGAATGAGGAAAATTCCAGAGGGAAGAAGGTATAGAGCCTGCTGGTATGCGGATGTGCGAGAGGACCAATTTACCAGCCTCACAAACACTGAAGAGATGTTCGTTCACATAAAGCAGTGATTCAGGTTTAAATCACCCGGCTACATATGCTACAAGCTGGTCTGCAGGGAAAAGGAGAACACTGAAGAGACTTGGTGTTGGAGACTACAGCATCGCCCTGTAAATACTTGATATTTTATAATATTAGGCTGAGGAAAATGTGTTATCTCCTGCATTTTAACATCTTTCACATTCTGGCCTTTGGCAGAGGAGACACATTTCACTAGCAGAAGCCGTTATTTATCTGGATTAGGTTGACCTCTGGTGTCACTTTTCCACCTTAGAGACTGATAGCAATCATCGGCCATCTGGAGAGCGGCAAACTGGACGCTTTGGGCCGCCGCCGCCGTCTGTGGAGCTAAACTTCACCAGCTGCTGCTTCATACGAGACAATAAATGCGTCAAGCGTTCATCCATGACCTCAAGGGCACATTCAGCTAAGGTTGAGCAACGTGAAACATTGAATGAATCACCCATCACTCTGCAGCAGCATCGTGAAGATGTGGAGACTCACAAACTGTCCGACAGGATCTGAATTCTCTTAGAGAAAGAGATACTTGCAGGAGAAAGATATGTAATTTGGTACTAAATATAGGGACGTAAGGGGAAATTCCTCACACTGTGTTTTCGATGTTTTTGCTATCTCAAAGTGTTCTTTGCCTTCCAGAGGTCTCTAGGTTACATTTTGCATACGTGTAATCAACTAGTTATTACAGACATTGTTTACATGTCAGGGCTTAAGCTCAAGTTTCCCCTCTTCGAAGTGCTCAGTAACTGATTCAAACACTCTACCCGCTCACTTGAATTTGCATATTTACAATCTAGATAGTCTGATGCTGGAAGTCACATCACCTACCAAATAGATTTTGTTTTTCAACAAAATGCTTCATAAATAGTGAAAAAGGGAGAAGAAAAAAAAAAAAGCTGAACATGAGAAGCTCTTCAGTACATGTGCAATCTTGGTCACGCTCAGCTGGAGTTTGTTGTTTTGCATATCAGTGCAGGCTGGCTGTGCTACCTTGGTTACAGGAACAGCAGCGGCTTTAAATAAGACCAATAATTAATTCATTGAGAGTGCTGTCTTGTCTCTCTATCTCAGTTGACAAGATCTGGTCAATTACAGCAGTAGAGAATCACACTGGAACTTCCCAAAAAAAAAAAAACTCACTGAAAGCAAGTGTTGTCTTCTCCACACAAGATTGGAAAAACACTTTACATAAAGTGCAGAGTGCAAGGTTTTGTTAGTCAAAGGTATAGGAGAGCGTAATTTAATTCCCTCAGAAAACCTATGCTGTCTTTGCGACTGTGTGCAGACATCTGGCAATAAGCTGAAGTTAACTGTGTGAAAATAACATCGTTTGACACACTTGAATTGGGTTATTTATCTATTCTATAGGTCATATTTAAAGTGAACGCCTCTGTGGTGAAGCTCAAAAGGAGCAGCATGGTGCTTCCTCAGTTGCATGCAGGATGAAAACTCCTCCTTGTATGCAAAAGAGAGGTTTTCTGCTGTACATGAAAGAGATTACAGAAAGTTCACCTCTCACTGGGTATGCAGCTGAAGAAGGAAACAGCATGAGAACTAAAGATTACTTCCACATTCTTCTGAGTTTACAGTGTCAATGAAAGTTACGACCTTTACAGGTGGCATACAACATAAAGTCTACATGCATACTAGTCTAGCTTATCATGGTGCTTTCCCTACCTTCCAAATGTATTCATGAATAGCAGTAGAGCTTGGTTTGAAAACAGGAGACTACATGTGGCCCTGCATTTTTTTTTTAATTGAGTCTATAAACTATTGTTTTGTGCATTGCTGGTGTTGCATGAGTTGTCATGTTATATTCTGCTCTATTCCTATTGGTTGTTCATAACTTAAACTACTTCGAGATGTAGCAAGACGGCGATTGTGCTGACCAATTTTACCGTATTACGTACGAACACAGATTTCAAACCTTGACCGATCAGTCATTTCCCAAGCAATCACAAAACATCGCCAACCGTGTTTCACTATACACTGTTACATGCAAAAGCAATTCCGTCACGGGAAATCAAGTTATGCCCTCTTGACACAAAAATCACAAGTAACAGAGCATTCAAGCCTCTAGGGTCTCGGGGTGAATTGGCCATTTTTGTCCACTTTTGATTTTCCCTCTATATTTCACCTTAAAACCAGGTCACCTTGCCTTTTTGGTGTCTTTTTTTTTCAGCACAACCTCTGTGTGAGTCTAACAATATTTATTTTGATATAATGTATGAACACATTGGATCTATAAAAAAAAAAAGTTTTTCTTCTTTGCAGCAGACTGAAGTTCAGAATCGGTTGTTTTCACCATTTCATCCTGCACAAAAAAAAACACCCAAATGCATACAAGAAAAGAGCATTGCGTTTATTATCTATCTATTATCTATCATTAATCTTAGTTTCAAACCCACGCTTTCAACACAAATTGAATTGGAGAGTCAACAAGGCTGCGATTTCCGACTAAAATCTTCTGCCTTCGTGTCAGTCAGCTCTTATTGAACAAAACAATTGGCTGCACTTAACAGCCACAAATCTTATATTTTTACATCAAATGAAAATACTGCAGGTAAATTTGTCAAAGTCTGACATGATGTAGCAATTGGACAGTTTTGCACAAAGGCTTAAAAAGACTATTTTTTCATCTGTTGCAAAACAATCAAAAAAAGGCCTTGAATTATATGGAGGCTTTCAGTTTGTGAAACTGTCAGGTAACTTCAACCTACACCGTGGATACCTTAAATGTGGTAAGTGGGGAAGAACATAAACTCTGGCTCTGAAGGGGAGAAGCCACAAACTTATCAGTCCTTCAGTATCATCATCCTCCCCGTCGAGACGTGGCTTCGGTTTAAAAATGGGACGTCTGAACCATCAAAAAAAATGAGATCCGTGGAAAAGCTTTCTGAGGACTGTGGAAAAATATGATGAGCGCCTGTCAACTTTTCATCAGGACCTGCAGTTGGACCTTCAGTGATATCACAGTGGGGGGGGGGGGGAAGGATCAGAGCAGGAAGGGAAACAATGAGTCAGACGCTAAAGGGAGAGAGTGCCGATGACAAAGACGGGGAGTGAATAGAGAAAGGGCGATTCTACAGGCTGTAAACACTAACCACACGAACAAGGACACCCATTTATCCTGAGGGGGTAATGCGAGGCCAGATGCTGTCTAGGATGAGGCAGGGTCATTGTTAAGAGCTGTAACGCTCTTAAGCTGTTGTCATGAAGCAACTTGACACAGAGCATCTTCTTGCACTATGTCTTCGAAGGACCTCTTTTCTTGTGTTGTGTCTTTGAGTTTACAACATTCATATATATATATATATATATATATATATATATATATATATATATATATATATATATATACAGCGATTTGCTTTGGCTATGAAGTGTTTTTAAAGTGCAATTGAAATAAAGACAAGTTGAAATAATCAATTTCAAAAAGAAAACATGTATTTAAACTGAAATGGACACAAAACACCAGATAAACAGTTCACTGGTGTAGCTTCCAATAGTGTAGACACTTCAAACTGAACAAACCCTTCGTTCATAAAGGCGGTAGTTTCCTCCTCAGGTAATTTTGATATACTCCAAAGTTTTTGTTTTCATTTCAGACAAGTTTTGCTTTTTCGTCCTGAAATTACCTCCGATTCTATCGCAATGGCAGACATGCTGAAAATGATGTAGTTAGCAACACAGGCCACAAGTTGGCGTTGCTGGCTGTTTTTGTAAAAAAAAAAAAAAAACAAAAAAAAAAAAATCACACACAAGCGTGTAGACATACACTACAAACATAACAATGGAGAGGACGTAAAAAACAGGCTATTAGGAGCAAATCTCAACTATAAAATTGCCAATATGGGTGTTAAAACTAGAATCTGGACTGGAGGTCATACCGCTCCCGGGGCCACCATGTTTGTTACCGTCTATCTACTCACGCATGTGCAGAAGAGGTATTTACCACGGCAAAGGTGTGCATGTGCAGCAGCAGTGCTCCCGCTGTTTCCTCGTTGCATTTTCAGTGACAACAACCACCGTTATCGTGTAAAAGGACATCCAAATTACAACGAAGCTTTCGCATCTTCTTTCATTTTCGTTATCGTGTAAAGGGAGCCTTTATCAGTTTCTGGCTGACCTGAGCAAGACTACATGTCAACAGCATGCCGTGGTTACTGTACAAAGGATTACACAGTGAACAGAGATAAAGGGATTGGAGTCCAGTCTGTTGTGAGATGTGACGGTATGGACGCTGAATAAGTGTTATTTTCTGATAACCTGGACCTGGAATTGTACTTTTCTTTAATGATGACTCTGTGTTTATATATAAAAAAAAAGAGCATAAGAAAATTACAAAAAAGCTGCTCTCTTGGTGAAAGCACATTTATAATACTCATGCTTGTTGCAAAAGATGCCAGACAGTAAAAATAACACAAACTGCATAGATAAACAAGACTGGTGTGACTGCAAAGATAAACTAAGCTACTGACCTACAAATATGTGTAGAAAACTTCTTGGTGCAGTTTGCAGCATTTGTAGGTTAGCACACTCAATGTCTTTGAACTTTGGTCATCCTGTAAAGATAACAGCTGTTATCATCAAAACAGTTTCTATAGACTTGGAAACAGTGATTAACCTGTCTTCATGTTGTATTTTGTATCATCCGACAAGATGTTCTAGGTAATTTCCCACTCTTGATGAAAATAAGGTTGCACGCAGCTTTGAATATTTCATCAAACAGCTTGTAATATTTCTATTTTGCATTTCACAAGAAGAACCTAAAGAGAAGATCCAATTAAAGGATCTAAGACCGCTTGCAAGTCGGAAAACTTTTAGTCTAGATTTATTTCTCAGAACTTGAAAGAGACATGCAGACGTACAGGAGCCTACCTCTCTCAACCTCACCTACTGAAACTCTATGTAAACACTAATTATAGTTTGTTGTGTAACCCATGTAATAATACATTCGTCCTTCAAGTGTGTTGGGCACTGCATGAAAGAAAGACAGAAAACGTATGAGACAGTCGGCATCTACTGTAAAAACTGGGCTCAATGAAACATGAGAAATCACATGATCCTTAGTGGCAACTCAATTTCGCTTTTGTACACTTGCAGCAGACAAACCTGTTACAGGAGGGCGGTATGATCTTTCCACATACACTCAGAAGAACACAGGCTTCTGGATATTATACTCAAATAATTAAAAGACAGAACGACATATCGTTTTCTCTTTTCAGGCAATTCAAAACATGGAAAACTGTTTTATTTAGGTCACTGCAGTTACCCCTGATCCCATAAACACTCCCATAAACAAAATGAAAGGGAAGTAGCAGAGATTAGGAGCCACTGTGATCTGAAGTGGGTTGACAATATGAGCAAGCAAAGAGAAACTTTGTGACAAATTCCAGTTCACTATCAGTGAGTCCAAATTTTTCTATTCAATCTGTGCTCTTTATTTCAGACTGTCTTGTGTGATGATTGTTAGTTAAAATACGTGAAGAGGCACCACACAAGTTATGTTATCTCAGTGATCTCAGAGGAAAACTGCTCTCAGCAAACATACGTTCCAAGACATTACACAAATATGTACACAGATACATTTCTCTAAGGCTTTCACAAGAAGAACACTACTTCCATGACCAGACAAAGTTTTTTAGTCCTGATTTTCTTTTTGTCCGCTTAATAAAGAAAAATGCCTCAAAACAAACAAGCAAGCAAGCAAACAGGTCATTTCCAGTGGTTTCTTCCCATCTCCACCACACCCTGACCTCAGCTGTCTCCAAACGCCATCCAGCAGAGTGATTAAACCTTTTCCTGGCAGAGCCTTTTCCTTTTAAGGTCATATGGTCACATCAGCAGAAAAATTTCCAACAGACACAAGGGATTTTTTTTTTACAATAAAAAGATGACATGGTGAAAACTCTAGATCAACTTTCAACAAAAAATATGATTTCAACACCACAATGTCATGGTGTTAGGAGCTTTTAACTTCAACCGACCTTTGAACTATCATAGCTGAATAGATAAAACCTTAATTTACATCTTTACATTTCCTTTCCCTTTTTTCTAACAAAGGTTCCAGGCAGCCGTTTAAAACAATTGTGTCCAAGAAAGAAACACACGTTCTCGCTAACCAATATGAAACATTTGTGCTGTACCGCTACACACTAGACATACAAGAATATGTTGGGGTTTTTTTTTCTTCTCTATGTAAGCTGGTCACAAATAATTACCACATCGAGGCAAATGAGAAAAAAAAAAAAGCCTGGGTTTGTCAAAAAAAAAAATCTGCATCAAAATATCATGTGTCTCTAAGCATGTTGAATTCACAGTTCAGTTGCTTCAGATGCCAGTTAAAAAAACTATACTTGAACACTTCAATAACACTAAAACTCTCTGAGAAAAAGTGACTGAAGAAGGTGTTGAGCTGTGGTAGCGTTTTTTTTGGATTAAATTTTTGTTTTGCCTGAGAAAACTGCACACTGAGCAGAAAAACTCACTTCTGTCTTCAAAGTGAGTCTCATCAGTCATCATCATTGCACACGTTCAAACAAATTCAGGACGACGTGAGGCGATCCAACTGCTGATTAGTGGAGCACAGGTTCGAACATGCAGATAAATTTAAAAAAAGAAAAAATAGAAAAAAGATCAAATCTATTAAACCAAAAGAGCAGTCATAATGTTTCACATGGATTTTCCAAGTGATCTCCTGCTCTCAAGTCCTTTTATCCTTATGCCACTGAATCAAGCAAATGCTAAAATAAAATAGCCATGAAATCAGGAATGACTTTTACTTTTGAGGCTCAATGGGTTAAGCCCAGATTTGAATCAAGTTAGATGTGTTGCAGGAAAAAAATGCAGCACTATTGTAAACTGTGCTGACTACCGACTCATTGTTTTTATACTGGACTGAAAGCTCCAAACAGGCCCTGAATTTTAAGCTGCAACCAAGTAAAGTCAACCTATGACAAGAAACTAGCTATAAAGTTTGCCAGTAATCCCTACCCATGTTTGTTTTTGGTGATGCAGCAGAGTTAAGCCACCCACACCCAATCTATTTGAAATGTGTATGAAGGTTATCCCTCCTGGAGTTTTGTCAAAATTTTAAGAATGCCATACAGCTCCACAGTGTGACAACACAGTCTTTGTTTTATCATACGTCAAATGTACATGTTAAGGAAAGTCGATGCCATTTAAATCATTTCCTTCAAATCAAGAAAAGGGTGGATCACCTTCTTACTTTCACATGATGCTGAGTACACGCTCAAAGGCTGTGTAAACGCATAATAGTCATCACAATATCAACATTTGCAATACACATTACCTAAAAAAAAACTTTGATAGAAAAGCAATAAAATGAGTTTCCTTGCATTCCTGCTATGCATGACAATCTGATATGGCTACGGAAATAGTTTCAACATTACATCATACCTGGTGGCAACGTGCACCAGGAACACTGCTTTACATGTAACTGCTTAATGTCACTCTTCAATGAATCCCAGGTGAGGGTTACTACCATAGATATCTTATAGAACACTAGATGCCTCGTCACCGCTGCTGGCCAATGAAGTCGGACGTCCGCAGAGGTCGGCCATCTTTGTAGGGGAATCTCGCTCGCTCGTTACATTGTGTTGATGAGACATGAACTGTTTAACAAGCCATGACTTGCTCAAATTTCAACCGATTTTCAAACGGTTTGGTTTGTAATAAACATCAAATCTCTGTTAATGACATGACATATGTTTGATGAGTATGGCATTCCCTAAATATATATAATAAATATATATCATATCCTGAATATTCAAAATATTCTTCACATTAGGCGCCATGTTCAAATCCTTATACTGAGATATATTTATAGCACTTATGAATAATTTTGACAAACCATACATGTCCATATTTCTAGTTTTGTATGAAAATATTTTAAGATGTGGCAGGGCTGTAGTGGAGGCTGAAGATAAACAATTTACCCACCTGAAACTTCAGAAATACTTAAATCTCATGAACCTCATTATATTGCATACATTTTATTATATCTATTAATATATAACATTAAACAGTAACCTTTCACATTATTAAATCTATTGTGAATGTATAATGTCCCCCTATAGATTATTTAAACATGAAATAGTGTACCAGAAAACACATTGTTAAAAAATATTTAATTAGGCTTTGTAAAAATGTATAAAAGGAGCTCAGAATGTCTCAAGTCAAATAATTGAATTACAGTCACAATACAATTAAGTAAATGAATAAAAGGCAACTGAGTGAATCTCTTGATCAATCAATTTTTATATAACTCAGAGTCACAACAGCAATTGCCTTTTAGTGCTTTAAGATGTACAGTATTGAAATAAGAGTATAAACGTCTGCACAGATCACCAACCTTACGTTGCGTTCCACAGAAACTCTGACAGCTTTCCCGTACCAACATGGCCGACCTCCGCGGACGTCGTGGAATCTGCTGTAAGGCTACTAGTGTTCTATAAGATATCTATGGTTACTACGCCATACACACGGACAACAAAGTGACATCATCAGAGTGCGCCCCGGTTCAATCCCGAGAGTCGTCCTTTTAACATACAAGATACTACAAAAAAAGGAAAAGCTCAGTATGGAAGTAGACAGAAAATGTATTTTTATTTAATTAAGAATCTGAAAGCTATCGTTTTTATGAAACACTGGTTTGATTTCTATGTGACTTAAAGAAAAAAAGCCATTTATTTCTATTGGTTGTTAGCAGCCTTGAAGCTTACACATACTCCAGGAGAAGAACGAAAAACCTTCTGACACTCGGGGGAGCGAGTGAACAAGTGATGCCATTTTTTCGCTCAGCTTTGCCTGTTTGAAAAAATGTAGCTTCTTCTGCTGTGTGGTCCACAAACTTTTGTGTGATTGGTCTGATTTTTTTTTTTGTTTTGTTTACTTCCACAGTCCACTGGCTTGCAAACCAAAAGTGATGCCACCCCTATCACCATTTCTTCATCTCAATGCCAAATTTTCCTCCTCCTCAACATCTGTTTTTCTTTTTCGTCCTCCATTTCTTTCATCAATTCATATACGACACTTTATGCCACTGTCACCCCCTCTCTCGCTGTCAAATGCGAAAATTGTCAAATGCAGATCAAAAAAGGAAAGTATGTAAACCTATCAGGACACATGGAAGTCTAAGATTTTAATTTGTTCTAAATAAATAATACGAAAAAAGCTTTCCCTTCCTTCACAGGAAACTTATCACAAAAGCAAAAGGAAGCTACAAGGTATGATTTAATCAGCGAAGAACAAGTCAGACTGCATTAACTACCAAGGAAAAGACACTTCCCCTTCTTTGATGGTGATTTTAAAACGAGCCTATGAAATGCTGCAGCGCTGCCAACATAACAGGAATTCCACACTCTGAAGCACCGAGTAAGCACTTTCAAATTCTCACACCGCGGAGAGTGTTCTGGAGCGGTCTTGTGTTTTAGGGATGGAAACTGTTTCTCAGTATTTCTGGAAAGCTGAAACAAAGAGATACAGCAGGCGTAATGCGGACATGGTTTGTTGCTTCAAAGCACACACTTATCAGTGGCACAGTTTGCAGCGAGGTTTTTAGGCATGGTGTGTGAGCAGAACAGAGCTTCTGAGGAATGTGCTACATCTGTTCCTCTCATTCTGACGAACTCGTGTGTGCAAGCTTTGAGCTTTTCCAGTTCAAAACAATCAAGTAGCAATGAGCTGCAATGCTGTCATTGGCTTTATAACCTCCATCACATTTAGTTAGATGAAATACAAAAACTATGAAATGATGATGTGAATGTAAACTTCAACAATGATTCAAAAGGTTTTCGGTGTCTCAAACCAAACATTATTTCACAGCGCATCCAATGGAGAACAGATGACTGACACAAGTCTTTATAAGTTTAGAGCTGTTTAAAGTGTGGCTTATTTAACCTGCTGAAGGAGCAAATGACTTCTCCAAATCTGTTTAAATCTGTACAAATATTCTTGCTGTACATTTACTTCAAAAGAAAAGTACAGCTCTATTCATACAGCTGGTATAGGTAGATATACAAACAAGATCAGAAAGAAAAATATTAACTTCAATTGAATACTGTATTTATCTGTATATGTAACATGTTACTGACAGCAACATACTTTGGAAAATTATTATGAATGAATGAATGAATGAATGAATGAATGGAGTCTGGCATCTCTTCGAAGAGTCAGGAATGATTAGGTTTTTTTTTTCTCCTTGCTGATAGGGGTACACAAAATATTCCCTTCCAATTAAATGGATCGCAGCACTCATGAAAGCCCCGAGGCTGGAGATGCAAATATCAAAGTCAAACATTCATTACATGCTTGAAACTCCTACAAGGCTTTCCCATGCATCAAGGCCAGATTTACAAATGTTGACGAATGACAGGAAATCACAACAAATGACTTTCACATCATCTCAAAACAAGCAGCACGCCAATCAAAACCAGGAATGACAATACACAGAAAAGCAGTATTAGCTTTCTGAATCATATTGTTTCTCAGTGTAAAAAATGAATTTGAAGAGTTTTCATTTTGACTGGAATCTCCCAATTTTTTAGTCTCCAAAAGTTTATCTTTTCTTGAAGTAGCTACTGACAACTTCCTCTTCAAAAAGCTGAAATGTTGCAAAAATGGAAAATGTCTGATAATCACATCCTGGAACAACACTTTCAAAGAGTTTTTCTTCCATTCCTACTCACTACCTGGCTGCTTTAAAAAGCAAACATCTGTTCACCTAAAATGACAGTTTAGCCTTTTATAGATAACATAATTTCCTAACGTGGTAATGTTTAAGAAGCAGCAATAAAACCAATGTCAAAACCACATTTCCAATATTGTAGAAAGATACCAACAACAAACCTTGGGACAAATGGGAAATGAAATTTACTAATGTGGTAAAATTAAACAAATTAAATGTATTTTTGGGTGAATTACCATCTGTTACACAGACAGTATATAAAAAAAAAAGCAATCAAAAATATCCTGGTCATGGTCACGCTGGCCAGAAGATTACATCAGTAAAAATGTGAAAAGAAACGCATGCTCATGAGCAGAAATTCCACACACAAGAAAATCTCTTTCAAAAGAGAATACACCCAGCTGAGGCCACGTGAAAGACGAAGTGAAACTCTGACATATTCTGAAACACTCAAATAAGTGTTGAGTAATGAGGAGCATTGCCTGACATGAAAATGAGAAGTGCACAGTCTCCTCTCGAGATCATGGGGCTAATTCTTTGTCTAATTGAGATGCTCAGACACTGAGTGAAAATGTGAAGCTTTTAAAAACAAAATGATATTCAAAAGATTAAATTGTGCTGATCAAAAGAAAGAAGAAGGGCCAGTAAGACAGACAGACTCTCAAGGTGTATGAGGAAGTGGTAGTAAAACTAAAGCCAGATCATGTTTTTTAGGGTTTTTTTTTTTTTTTTTTTTTTTGCAGCTGCAGACTTCACCTCAAAGGAGCCAGAGTAGCATGCACTATTATACATAAGCAATATTTAACAGGCTAATGGTCACGAATACTTGAAGGGCTGACTAAGCCAAGTGTGACAGTCAAGAACACGGCTTGGAAAAAGTTATTCTTTAACGCTAAGCCAATGTTGAGGTCTAAAGCAAGTGGGAAGCAGGACTGGTTACGTGTCACCGTAACGAGGACATTCAAAGAAGGAAATGCTTGGGTGTCAAACTTGAACACAAGCAAACTGGGGGTCTTTAGAGAACTCTGACAAATACGATTGGCATCACTCAATATGGCAGCACGTGTATCTTTTTAAGAAAATTGAGGAACTTAAAAACACTAATCTAGTGAAAACAGACATTAAAGTGTGTGGGAATTGCAATGCGACACAAGGCTCGACGCGAGCTAGCTGGTTAGCTTGGTAGCCCTATAGTCAACTGTGAAATAAAAGCCAATTATCTGTGTTGGGTTAAATGGAACATTTTCCACAGGTGGTCAAATTGCATGTTGTTATAAATGCAGGAATACTGGGAATTCAGAAGAGGGTCGTTTCAAATGGGCGGGTTAACAAAGTCACAGCTGCCTGGATGCATAATTGCTACATGGGCAAACATACACAGTCATGTAACACTTAACACAGCCTCACACAATCTAAACTGGGTGTAACTAGAATAAAATAGCACTTTCCAATCTGCTTCTGCTTTACCCATCTTTCTGTTATGGGTTACTGGACCCGATCACAGCTGATTATGAGTGCAGGCAATCTGGAAAGCATAAACATAATTTAAAAAATTTAAAATTCAAGGTGAGACTTAACATCAAATGTGATTGAGTTGATAATACTGTTTTTGTGTACACAAGCAAAAGCACAGTTTGTAAAAATATTGTGAAAATTGGCTGGTTTCATTGGAAAATGTTTTGTCCTCTGCATATTTACTGGATTACTGCTCTCAACACAAGAAACTCCACCCGAAGAAGAAGCAATGTTGACTCTTCTCCTGCACTAACCACATGTATTCTAGTCTGCCTCGTGACCATATCTCAACCACTGTGTGGATGTGGCTTGGGTTGGTCCCTCAATCAGAATGCTGCAGGTTCATTTCAATATCTGTCCACATCTCAAAGTGTCTCTGAGCAAGACACTGAATCCCATCTGCTGGAAATGGATGGACTGAGCACTTTGCATGGCGCCCTCCTCCACTGGTGTGTGAATATGTGAATGTGACGATATAATTATGCGGGGAACTGCTTCAGCAGGACACTCATGGCTCAACATTCAGACCAAGTCACCCTGTCCACAGCTAATCTCCTTGTTTACCTGTTCAGCTGCTTGATGTGTCTAAGAGGAAGTAACCTGCTCTCCTTACGCATCTAATCTGCATCCATTTTTAAACTGAGACACATCGGATTATACACTGCTGTGCCTTGGATTACGCATGGAGCCAAACCATACATGCTGTGCTTCGAGAGTGAACTGACTGGAGGGGGGGGGCTGGTTGGCCTGTTTGCTAATTAATTTTCAAAAACCTCGCCCTCGTCTGCTCTGGCAGAACTAGTTTTACCAGACGAATACAGACAAAGCGGGGGAAGAAGCCTCCACCGACGCGCTTTCCAGGAGGAAACTCAATGTCTGGTCAGACTTCTGAAGCAGCCGATTAACAAGCAAGCATGCTGTAAATTATCAGAAAGTGACGGCATTCAGCATGAAATTACTTGTTAGTTCTCCATTCATGACTAAGATGAAGAAATCTTCCCTGCCAGCCTCTTACTTTCAGCGTTATAAGGAAGTACATAGTGAAAAACGCCCTGAGTTGGACAACACTCTAGAAACTCAAAAGTAAAAGTAGGACCACATGAAGCTGGGCTGTTTTATCGATCAAAGTACTGAGACAACAAATACAAGGATTTGCAACTTGTTTCAGTCCATTTTGGCTTGTTAGATTTTTAGATTATCGGTGATAAAATTTCAGTCACCTGGTAACACATCAGATGAAGTCTTGCCTGTCAGAGTGGGGAAAAGAATTTCAACCTAACACTATCAAGTTTGTTTTGTTTTTTTTTTTTTCCTGATGAGATTTCTGATCATCATCAAAATGACCTTTAGGTGCATATATTGACAGATCACAAAAGTGGCATCTACCACACATAGCTTTGGTTCACATCTTTCCAGTGTCATAGATGAATTTTCAGAAGTTGACCCGGATACCTTGATAAGGACGTGCTGATGCTCTCAGTTTGCAAATAATTTCCTGTTCTTTAGAAGTTGTGCAATCACTGCTGCCTCAGGGCTGCACCTTTATGAGCATTCTCTTAATGCACTACCGACAAAATTTTCTCATTAATTATTGACTATTTAAAAAATTACACATCACTTTTATGTAATAATATGCCAACCACATTCTTTAAATGTTAAATTATTAAAGAAACGTGCAGTCCTGATACCAAACTTGTGAGGGTAAAATGACATTCTGAAAGTCACAAAAATCACCTGATGTGATGACAAAATAAATAATTCTTAGATAGGATGGCCATTTAGTCCAGTCCACTAATAGATTCTACAGAAAACAAATGACTATACTCCAAATTGATAAATGATTTTTTCTTATTCTGTTTGTAGTAAGAACCCAAAGTATACCGTACTTTTATTTTAGATTCATAAATGAGAATTGCTAACCTTTCATCAAATTTTAAAGCAGAACTATGCAACTTTTTTGCCTCAGTAAATATTTTTCAGAATCCTGTGGGGGTAAACAAAGACTTGGCACGGTGATTTACCGGTCCCTCCACTCCCCCCGGTGTCTGTGTCCTGAAAACAGCACTTGCAACTTTCAGAGGAGCGGACCCGACTACATCTCGCGAGAACAAACCTGCTTTACGGCACTCATACGGGAGTACAAGTATAAAAGCACGTAAAACAAACATGAAACCCTCGCCAGTGTTAGCAACGCCACCCTTAGGTGCTCACGGATGGCAGAACCAAAAAGACAGAAAAAGGAGAATGTTTACGACAGTGAGCTTTCACAGGAGACCAGTAGGGGGAGCGCGAGAACAAATCTTGCATAGTTCTGCTTTAATTGGGAAAAAAATTATTTACTTTCTATCTGAAAAAAAAAAACCGCTTGGTCTCAAACTTGCCACCAAAACAGCAAATAATGCTGATTTATTAATGAAGAAAAACAGAGAACTGCAAAGCTAAAATAATGAAGCTATTCTGTGATAAAGAAGAAAGCAAATCTGCACTTACTTAGTATTAGTGAATTTATGCACAATTGAAGTCATTATCAAGACGGAGGAAATAAAATAGCACATTTATATATTTCAAACAGTTGATACCATGATATATACATTTTGTAAACAATTATTGACCTAATTAAAGAAGAATTCTGTACACTGGCCTCCTTGGTATACAATCTTCATTTTACAAAGCAAGTGCTGTGTTCACTGGCATCTTCTAGAGATTCATTAAAGATTAAATGAATTGATTATTGCAGGCCATGAAGACAACCAGTTGGAACTATTGGATGCTGCCTTTAGATTCAAATCAGCTTTACAAGCTGTAAAGGATTAGGAATTCCTCACTTAAAGAAGGAAGCAGGTCACTGGTTGTCAATGGATAATGAGCCGATGACCAGGAAGCCGGTCATAGGCTCAATGACCCTTAACATCCAATGCAAGTACGCGATCAGGAACAACGTAAAAAGGAAAAATCAATAGAACAGAGGTTAAAAACAGGAAGGGAGGTAGAAAATTACAAATGCATAAATTGGTGTGAGAACAGGTCATCTGCACAGGGTGGTAGTTCAAGCCCTCATTCTGCCCTGCCCATTCCTTCAAATTGCAATGAGCAACAGAGGTCGAACTAATGGACACATGTGAAGTGTTGTTCATTTACTCAAGTACAATTTACACCATGCAACCTTCTTTGCTACTTTTAAACTCAGATTGCAAGTTTATCCACAATGTGAACTAACACTCCAATCTTCCCTGCATGTTTGTAGCCTGTAAGTTGATAATTTCATGAGTAAAAGTTATGCTATGTATCCATACTATGTAACATTTCGGTGTTTCAGTACCGTTTCCACCTCCGCAAAGGGCCTAAAAAAGTAACTCCAAAGTAAAGCTGACTCAAAAGACATCTTGCAGCTTCCCTTTTTGTGGCAGAAAAAGTTTCACCAGCCGTCTGGATCAAACATTCACTTCCACAAGGGTGTGATGACAAGTCTGGACCGAGGCTACCTGTGCGGGGAGATTACCAGAAGCTGGAGGAAATCCAAAGCAAATAGAAGCTTTGAACCGCTTGGAAAACGCCAACTCTCCATCACACGACAGGCTAAAGTTACATAAATTCAGGCTTCCTTGATGAACGGTGCGTTTCCAGCCCGTCCTGATCTGCCGTTGGTAAATAAACCACAATGACTTGATCACGCTCAGGGGTCAAAGGAGTCGACAGAAGCGAAGCACGCAGGCAGTCTCGCTTTAATCAGCGTGTATATCAACACTTGAAGTTGTTGATTCGAGTCAGAGTTTCTGCGACTTTTCAAGTCGTCGCCCAACTTTGGCAGCCTGGTGTCAGCTGGCAGCGTTAGCCTGTTAGCTCAGAAGTTAGCTTCCCATTCCCGACACCATTCATCTGTTGCTGCGCGTTCAGCCAAGAGTTTCCCGGTAGTTTGATCTTATTTGCCAATTGGAAAGAGCGGACGATGAAAACTATATTCTAAGGGAAGGTTTAAGCTTACTTTGTTTTTAATATCCCTGTATGCAACAGTTAGCAGGGATGAGGAGGAAAGTAGCAGAAAGCCGCAGCTTAGCTCGTCTCAGCAGAAGTAATGACAGAAACAAGTTTCTAATGGACAACACCAAACGTACCCGACGGCAGCTCTCGGCGTCCAGTAACTTTTGCAGCGACTTGAAGCTGGTTTGTATTCCAAGTAGTGTGGGTAAAGCTGTGTTTCTCCCTCACAAAGTGTCGGCTGTGTCCACAGACAGTGGAGGCAGCTGGAAACTCCGCTGCCCCGAAAATAACACAACAACATGGCAGCGCCGCCGACGCCCTTCACGGAACACTGCGGCGTCGGGAAACACACAACTCTGGATCCTAAAGCCACTGCCGTGCCACACAAAGGGAGGATAAAACAATGTAGTTATTCACTGTCATATATTTACTTTTTATCATAATAGTTAACACAGTATAATGGTTTTGATTGCTTGTCACCAACTTCTAAGTAACTGGTTGAGTGATTGTGTGTTTATGTGGTCATCTAATGTCTATGTACATTAGTAATGCTGGCGTTTGTGTACATTCTGGTTTTATTTTGTGTTTTACAGCTTGCTGATCGATTTGGTCTTGTTGCAGTTTTTCATCACATATAAATGTGGAGTGCATCCTGTAATCAGCTGTCATGCTTTAAGAGTGTCATGCTTTTGTTTTAATTTTTGATCATTTTGATATTTTTTGTGATTGTAGCTCACTTTGATTATTGTTTGTCTTTTTTTGTCAGTTTAGTAGCTGTGTGTTGCCGTATTTTGTAGTGGGTTATGTGTCTTTGAGGTTTGTTTAGTATGTCTTTGTGGTGACTTGGGTCACTGTGGTTTTTTGTCTCAGTTTGTGGTCTGTTTAGAGTCATCGTGTGTGTGCGCGCGCACATGTGTGTGTTTGTTTTTGTCTCATTGTGGTAAATTCTGGTATTGTTGCTTTAATTTTTGGCCTTTTTATTAGTCCTTTGTCTTTTAGTCTCCTTTGGCAACTCCTGATCTATTTTTTTAAATGATTGTCTTTTTAGTGTAACTTTGGATCCCATGTGGTCAATATATTTTACATTTGTTGAGTCAATTTATGATTTCCCGTCACTTTGTGAACATCGCGATTGCTTGATTCATCTTGTCTTTTTTTTTTTTGCAGTTGTTTGTATCACTTTGTTGTAATTTTTTTATGTTACCTTACCTCAGTGCTCGATGCGCATCTTTTTATGTTGGAGGTATGCAAGGTTTTTTTTTTCCTCCCCCCCCCCCCCCCTCATCTTATGTCTTGAAGTACAGTTTTGCACTAGGACATCCCAACACACACAAGCAAAGACTGGTCTTGACCGCTTTTAGTTTCTTTTCTTTTTTTATATCGTTTTCTTATAATATTCTCCTTGTTTATCACATTTTGTCTCTTTATAGTGCTTTATGTCTTTCTGAGGTTATATTCACAACTTTTCACCAGTAAACAATTCAAAAAAAGTTCCAGGATACAAGGCAGTGACGTTACGAACACAAGCATGGTGGTCGAGCTCCTTGCAGTGTAAATTGCGTCAATGTCCTTTTCCACGCCTGTTCCCGAGGGCCTGTCTTGTCATGACCCGCCCATGCTCGTGCTGATTGATTCACTGTTGAACAGGACTTTAATATTGCTCATACAAGAACCATTGTGGAAGCATCTCTTAGACAAACAAGTCTTAACTAGTGGGAATTTTGTCTTTACACAGGCGTTCATTTTCTCAAGGATTTTGGTTGTTCCTACAGGCAGTGAAGGCAGCATGAGCTGGGCAAGAAGCTGTGCTGCAGGGAGGAGACCTGAAACAGGACAGGGCATGCTGCAGCTCACCAGGGAAAGGATCAGTGTTACCCAAGCTGTAAAACTTGTTTTCCATTTGCTCACATACAATCATGTTTTATCTATATATCTTTATTTTGGTTTGGCGGTATATTCTCGGCATTTCAGGAAGCCAAAGAAAATAGGAATCGGTGTCTTCGCAGTCGAGTAAGAGCTGACCTTAGAAATCATTGCCTGTACTTATTAAATCCTCAAGAAATTATTATCAGATGGTTTGAGGCATTTGCTCACACCAGGGGTCTGTAATATTCATAAATTGATCCAAAACTTTCTTCTTGACAGTGGAAATAGTTTGAGACAAGTCTGTAAGACAACCTTGACCAGAGATCAGTTGTATCCTCACAGATTTGTGAACTCTGTGCAGTCATTGAAACTACATCGCAGTTATTCTCCACTAAATTCACATGGTTAAAGGAATTCTCCGAAGATTTTGGACCCACGCCCTATCCCTATCATTTACAAAGTGAGATAAGCTCATAAATACCTTTTTTTGTCTCTGTGCGTCCAGTGGCTGGCTCCCAGCTGTTAGCATCGTAGTTAGCTTAGCTCAACTGCGGGAGGTGAAGAGGAGACAGAGCCGGACTGACGAAAGTGGATAAAATACTCCTTCCAGTGGTCCAGGGGATGGCGTATTAGCACGTGAAGTAAATCCAAATGGTTATAAAATATTTTAAAAGACCTGTTTTCTTTTCAATCCGTTAAAATAACGTTTTGATACACACAGATCTGCACAAGCAAAATGCTTCACAGAAGGATATACCGGCGCACAGCAGCTGAGTCTATGGCTGCTACTGCTGTGCGCCGGTATATCGTTCCGCAGAGCACTGCGCATGCGCAGGTCTGTGTGTATCAAAACATTATTTTAATGAATTGAAAAGAAAACATGATAGGAATAAGACGTGGGTCCAAAAGCTTCGGAGTATTCCTTTAAAACCTCTGTAAAAATCTGGAAAAGCATCTGGACTCATCAAATTTTATAAGACATAAGGCTCCAATGGTAAAATGAAAGAATTACTTTTAAACAGCTATACAAACAAGATATGCTATTCTAACGAATCCTGTCGAGAAAAGAAAAAACAATGTACTTTGATTTCACATAATGCGAAATCAAAAATAGACGCAAACTGACTTTTTAAATCTTCACAGTCCAGATGTTATAGGCCAAAGAATTTAGATTACAGCAATTGGGGAAATTAAACATACTCAAAAACATTTTTGACAACAAAAATATTGTATTTTGCTAAACACCATAAATATCACTTTTAATCTGAAGTGCACACATTACTGGACTTTAAAAAAGTACAAAAAGACTCTTAGTGGAATTGAAAAGAAAACAAATTGAAGGGGTCAGGACACAAATTCATTTATTCAAGTATTGTTTTTTTAAAAAAAAAAGTTACTTGGATATGGTTAATAAAGCTTCATAGGAAACAGCTGAATATATATTTTCATTTCAATATTCATCTTGCAGCTTGTATCTTCTTCATCTGTGTGATGGCTTTCTCCTACAGTCTAACATGCATTTGAGATTAACTGGTGAATCCAGATTGGCTTGGAGCTGTAGAGAGTGACAGCTGGGATCACCCTCCATCACCCATGACCTGTGTTTAGATAAAGCAGCATAGAATATGGACTTTCTGTAACTATAACTAAGTCACATAAATGAAGGAATTTCATCACACTCAGAATGAGACAAACTGTATAGCAGAATTTCATGCATGAAAGGAATACATGCTACATATAAAATATAAGTCAGAAAACACATTTCAAAAGCTTTCTGAAAGATTAAAGCTGGGGTCGACGATCTTGGAAAACTAGCATGCAGCACGAATGTAGCATCTCCCCAAGGCTCCACCCAGCTCCCACCCCATTGGAGGAGCTCCCGTTGGCAGCGAATGCACTGGACGCGGAAGTGCTGCGCGCGCGCACGGAAGCACCACGTGCACGAAGTTTGTGATCGCCTCCAATGTCATTAACCTTTCTGACTGCCCGCACACAACGCGCATAGGAGCGCAGCGCGCCCGCTCCGCTTCCTTCTATTTTTCACGTGAGCCGCGAGCACCGAGAGCTCCTTGGCAACGCGCGCGCGCTCTGAACCAGGGCCAGTGCACGCCATTGAAATGAACGCGCAGGGGGCTGGTTGAACGGCGAAGGGATTTGATTGGTTCCTTAAGAGTGGTCCGCGCGATACGATTGGTCGAAGTTTTTACACTCCTGTGGCCGCTACAGTGGTCAGATTTTTTCCGCACCTTTTTCCGTCCACATAATGTATTGACTTCTCCCAGGGGGCAAGGAGCATTTCACTCAGTATGACAAAAAATGCTTTTGGACAACATCATCTACCCTAACTTTAAATATTTCTGCAGCTGAAACTCACGTCACAAATGTACTCTAGTTTTACAAACTGAACTTGGGACCAAGAAATAATTAGATTAGAAATTATTATTAAAGTTTAAAGAAACTGTCACAAAGTATTTTTCATGAATTTGGCTCAGAAACAGAAAAAACAAACCAAAAAAAAAAAAAAACAGAATTCAGAAAACATGCTGGATGAAACCCAAAGCCATTATGTGAATGAAAATGTAAAGGAAGAGGAGAAACACTTTACATTACATGCACATGAGAGTTAACTGAGGAATACTTGATGCACGGAAAAGACATAGCCATGCATTCATATCAACTTGTGTCAGTGAGGATCAAGCTGAAAACAACCGATTAGAGGTTTGTAGATGCAGGATGCCGCTGTTGAACAGGCAGCTCTGACTTGAATATGAAATATAGTTAGAAAGATACTCCCGGCTTTTGGGGTCACAAATGTTAATACGAGCTGGCTTGCAGCAGCTAAGCACTAATTGCATCATTGCTCTTTGATCAATTGATGTCTCCTTCTGTCAGGGAATAAGAGTTGTAATTAAATCATTGTGAGTAGGATGCTTACTACCATACAGAGAGAAATGCAACAAATCATATAAATTGAATTATAAATATATCATGGAATCTTCAATTTAAAAACAATTATGACTCTAAGAAAACTTGAAGTTTTAAAACACATTTGATGATTAAAAAAAAAAAAAAACTCTGTTCTCCAAGTCCAGATACAGCTATAAGATACTTCCAGCTGGTAAAAGCTTTCCCCAGACTACCTGCGAGGAGCTAAAGAGGATCATGAGACTCCTTGATCGCCCTGGCCTCGTCAGTCCATATATAGAGCGCAGAGAGCTGGAGTGATTACTCCCCTGAATCGTCACAGATCTTCATGCTGCACTGAGAAACCAGACTTGCTCACTATCATCCCTCTGGTGCACAGCCTCCACTACAGTGGACAGCTACTAAAAGCTCATTTTCTCTTAAACACAGTGGTTTCTATGGTGGAACGGCATCTCAGCCTCCACAGTGCTCTCTGCTGCCCTGCTCCACTGAGGTCTCTATTACTGCCGTTAGTTTCTCATTCAGGGCAAAGCATTGCACCTGTTGAACATGTATTAAAAATGTTCCTCTGCTCCAACACACCTGAACTGAATGAATGAATCAGGAGGAATCTGAAAAGCCCGATAACGAGCCACTCATTTGCTTTCAGGTGTGTGGCCCTGGAGGCCCAGGACTGCCTGACCCTGGCCTGTACAGTGTTGACGTTTTCAAAAAAAAAAAAAAAAAAGATAAAATTTTTTCCAAAGCATAAAAAGAAGCCAGTGTTTGTGTATTTACAGAAGTTTATTCATATTATAGTAAGTTCACAATGTTTTATGTTGAGGTCTCTGGTGCATATGGTCCACTAGAGTGGAACCTTTTGTAAGGTCATGAAAAAAAAATCATATTTTTGAAAGAAAAAGAGTTGAAAATGCTTTTTCATGTTCTGAGAAGACTAAAAACACTGCAGAAACTAAAAAAAAAAAAAAAACTTAACCAAGGTTTCATAATTCATACATCAGAGAGTTCAAGCAGCACTGATCCCAGCAGTTAGAAACCCACGGTTATACCAAACATGGATGTTTTATACTTCAATTTATTTTAGACATTAGGAGAAAATAAAGAGCCAGAGGAAAATAAGAAGTAGGATTTTCTTGCTGTTGGGGGCTGGAGTGCAGCCCTGCTGATGTGGGAGAAGCTTGAATACACCCTGGACAGGTTGCAAGTCCATCACAGACAAACAAAGAGAGACGGACAATCTCAAACACTGTCATCATTCACACCAACGGGGGAATTTGGAGTTGGCTCATTTTTAGAGTGTGGGAAGAAACCAGAGTTCCTGAAGAAAATCTGTTCTCAAATTAGAAATAGTCTCAATGCCAGGTCAGATTGCTACTCACCGTGTGCTTCAGGGACTTATTAATATTATAGTATAATTAAGTTTAAGTATATAATGAAAATGCTATCTTTAATATAATGAGTGTTGTCAAAGTTTGAGGCTAACTTACTGATTTTTTTTATTGCTGATGGAGAGAATAAAATCTGTAGCTATCCTTTTCACAGAGATGAAATTCACATCAGCAGGAGCATTTCACTTCCACGCAGTTAGTTAGATATGGTAATATCAGTGAATTATTTAGAATGTAGAGAGATTTCTGGTGGAGTAAGTACTTAGCTTTGGCCAGAACTGAGATGCTTCTGGATATTTTATTTTGGATTTGATTTTATATGAGGTTTCCTGCAAATTTTGTCATTAATCAGAACTCCTAAAAAATTGTTTTACACCCTCTATCAGTACACTTAACTGATTATTTATTTTACATTTTCCAAAAATCATATTTTTGTTTTACATAGATTTAATGATAACTTATTATTATCAAGCCATAATTTCATTTTATTCAATTCTGAGGAGATTGATTCAAAAAGTTGCTGAACATCCTCATCAGTCCCTAAAATACTTGTGTCATCGGCAAATAATGTAAATTTCACCATCAGAAACTTTACAGATGTCATTGATTTACAGAATAAACAGCTGAATTGAACAGCGAATTTCACCAGTTAGATCTGAATCCACACTGAGTGTGTTGTGTTTGTCTATGAATTTATCGAATCTCATATTAAAGATTTTCTCGAGGATTTTGAAGAATTGTGGGAGAAAAGAAAGAGGTTTGTGAAATGGTGTCCCTCACCATTCCTGTTCAGAGGTGTGAATTTGGCTGTTTTCATTTTAATTTGAAATTTTAAATAACAATATTTGTTTTAGCAAGAAGCAGGTATGCTGAAATTACAAAATTGACTTAAATGTCAGAAGGTGCACATACAGTCTCAGTATGTGCCAGCAAACTTTGGTTGGTATCAGGCTTACAAGGTTTAGCAATGATGATCTCCATAATTTATAGGTCTGCAAATGTCATGCTTATTTAAGGTTTGCATTTCATACTATTCTATTATGAGTAAGTCAATATTGCGAATGCACTTATGTTGCATTTACGTATTGCTAAATAATGCATCATTCATAGCACCATCTCACTCTGATTGTAAGCTGAATTGCATGTTCTTTTAGAAAGAGCAGAATTTGTGAAAAACTATAGAGCACAGCAGAAAGGCATTAATGCACTGTGTATAATCTTCCTGTCCTGAGAATGTCGGTCCTGTTCAGTTTGGAGACTTGAGTCGAGGTGACCATTTATTTTTGAGATCATTGCACTCAAGTAGCTCTCTGTCTCTAAAAGAGACAGAAAAAAGGAAGAAAATAGTCATTAATGTTGGTGCAAACCTCTTTAAATGGTACATCCAACTTATCTCTGCTGAGGGCATTCGCTGAGGTTACAGAGGTGGAGGGAGAAGTTAAAGAAAAGGACAAAAGTGATCTTTCAGGATAAAGTGGAGTTGATGATAGAAGGTGGAAAAGTGATCATCTGTGGGTTAAGTGTTGACCTTTGAATCTCAGGAGGCATGTGCTCTGTCTCTGTCACACAAACCAGCCACCTGAGGCATCTGTGTGAGTGGAGTTGATCTGCTCCTGGAACTGGATTCTGGAAAAACAAGAAAAGCAGTAATGTCAGTCTGATCCAGCCTCCAGCTTTAGGATCCATTGGTGCTTCAGTGAGAGAATGATTACTACTATTTTAAGTCAAAATACAGGATAACATGAAGTATTTCAGTTATATTGTTTATAATTTCAGTGGCTGTATTTAGCTGCATGGATCATACTGTATGTACGGTAATCTGATCACACCATGTCAGTATCTCTATCTGACTACATTGGCTCTAATCAGAGGAGAAGGTGTCCCCCTGTTTTTGAACAAAGACCAGGCAAAAGCGTTCAGCAGATTACTTCCCAGTTCCCACCAACACAGCTTTTGATCTGATCTTAAACAGGTTATTGTTGGAGAATCTTCCGCATAAAGGATATGATATAGGATCATGTGTAACGACGCTCCACTTTGACACCAGATGTGTCCAGTCAGGAGCTGGGGGTCGTCACCTTGCTGAGCTGCACCTGCAATCTGTGGCACAGCTGCACTTAATTGCCCTCTCGTCCAGCCTAGCGTGGGAGTCTCTGGCTGGATCTGCTTGTGGCTGGAGCCCAGCGGTCCGGTGCTGGGGTTTCTGTTGTGTTCTGTAGCATATGTTTCTGCCAGTTAGTCGCCATACTGTTACTGTCAGAGCATGGTCATAAAACATGTCACAAGCAGCCACCGATGGCATGCAGAGCATTATTTGATTGATCCACTAACGGAATCGAATTAATTTGTTTGGATTGTTTCATGCAGTTTTCATGTAAAAGTTACAATTTAACTATGAAGAATTCAATTACATTTGACAAAAACTGGACTGAATCGCCAACCTTGTGATTAAAAGAAAATCCACTCTGAAGTCAGAGTCACCCCTACTAAATTATTATCCCAATCTGAATGACACTTGTTTCTTTCTGGCTGATTTTTCTGCATTTTATGTGTTTTTCACAGTTTGTCAGGCAATGGATTTTTTCCATTTTGGACACTGTCATCTGTATGGGAGGCAGATCTCGCTGGGTCCATAATCTAGTTTATTCCCAGTGAAAGAAGGAAAGAATTCGAAGTCACGAGCTGCAGCGACACTTGAAAGAGACCATGAAGGATGAAGGCCCTTTGTGGGAGCAGATTTAATTGGGATCAGGATGGACTGACATTCTGAAAAGCTGACATTCTGAAAATTCTGTAAATGAAAGGTAACAAGGTCAGTCTTGACGGCAGCTGAAAGGCTCAATCTGCAGCTCTGTGACCCGGAGCAAGGCTTCACACTTTCTCATCATGTTATACACGCCACATCATCCAAATGCAGATGGAGTTCCAGTGAACCAATCCTGATACAAACATGATCTCAACATTTTGTGACAACGTTCATTGTGCAAAGGGCCCTTTGTATTTTACATTATTTACAATTTGAACATTTCAAATACAAATACAATTGATGGAATTAATGTGGAATTTATAATCTAAATGATTTATTTTCTAAATGACAACATGTCACACACAAACCTATGGCATGCTACACAGAGCTACACTTCTGATCCCACCAGGTGTTCACACAGCTACAGTTAAAATTTAATGGATTCAACCATAACATTATGTTAATGCTGATGAATGAAGTCACAAATTCTCTCTCTGCAGCATGATCTCAACTCTTATTTGATTAATTTATCCAAATCCTAATGTCATAATAGTATGTAATATAATGTTATAATAGTGGTGTGTTTTATTTTCACATTGAATTATATTATGATGGATCTTAAAAGTGAATTTTTAAAACAGTGGGTTTTTTTGCTGACAAAAAAGCAAAACAACCACTTTTCACTTTTTAGAGTTTGTCACTATTAACATGCATGTCAGTGACTAAATTGTTTTTTTTAGTCATTATATCCCATTTTAAATCAAAGAGTGTTAAAGACAGAGATGGTGAGCCCTGACAGATTTTAATCCACATTGTGAAAACCCCTGTGTTACATTACAGTGTAAACAGAAACAAGAATTGATTTTTTAAAAAAAACAGATTTGTACCCAGAGACCTGCCCTCCACATTCCTGCTACCTTATTCTCTCTGCCTGATGACCTTTCCAGGTTTTCATGATGACTGTAGGTTTTAGCTCCTGGTGATTGACCTTTGCAGCACAGCACAATTCAACTGTAAGAAAGGTAAAGAATCTTAGCTGTTTCTTTTATTTTGCTTCCTGCTTAAAAGTCCACTTCCTGCTCATCTTCTCTCAACCTCTGGGTCAGGAGTGTGAAACTCATCTGAGGTCAGAGGCCTCATACAGCACAGGTTGGTATCACTGTGGACGGGAGCAAAAATACTGTAAAATAATCTCATGAGAACATCTTAAATCATTTACTTTAATTGCAGATGCATGTTAGTCCTCATGTCTTGATGTTCTGTATTTGGTTTATTTCTAATTGGTCATAAACGCAGCAATGTGCCCCGTAGTGTGAAAATTAATTGAAATAGAGGTAGGACTCTAGATGTACAGAAGTTTAGTGTTATTTTGTCCATTTTTCAGATTAATTTGCACTTCAGTTGCTCCTTTCCTTTCCTTCTATCTTCTCTGTTGTCTGGTGAACTTTAGAAAAGAACTGTACTTCATCTCAGAAGTACTTTTTGGGCTCATCAGAACTGCAAGTAAAGTTAACATTAAAGGAGTGCGGGCTCATGACTGAAGAGCTGCATAGGATCACTCTTCTTGTTGTTTTCTCAAAGTGGAGTTGGTCATTTTAATCGTGACTCAGACCTGTGTCAGGTGGATGAACACTTGATGCTCTTTGTCCTCTAGAGACATTAAAATCGATGTAGTTTTAAGATGCAGGACATGAGTTAATGTGTTACAGTCAGGCTTTGTGAGATGGTGTGTGTGTGTGTGTGTCTCATTTTAGTGCAGCACTCCTCATTAAAGCCTGGGGCCTGACCTAAATCTTGTATTTAAGGACAGACTGTGCCCTTTGACCCCCCCCCCCCCCCCCCCCCCCACCCCCCCCCCCTTCACTGTTCCGTTGACGAACAGTCCAACTGCTGCTTCTCCTCTCCCTGCTCTACTTTCGCCTCTGTCACCCGCTCACATTGTCGGGCTGGAGATGAGAGCTGACTCATTCGCTGCAGACCCACGACACATCAGTGCAGCTGTCACTCAGCCTGTCTGACTGCTGGACAGAGAGCTGATGCAGGGAAACAGTGTTTTGTTTTCTTTTACAGGAGCTGAACTGTGCAGATCATTGCTAACTGTGGAAAGTGACTTTACAAGTTCACCTTGTGTGTTTGTTCCCTGTTCACATCACACACTGCCTATGTGAAGTATAGATGACAGCAAACAAGCTTATAAAATCTAACTTCCTACACCGACAGCTGTAGATGTGTAAATAATTATTACTTATGCATCGTGTAATGTGTCTCTTCAAACTCAAAGAAGACAAATACCTCAGGAAGGAGTGATAATTATTATGTTTATAAAAGAACATAGTTGACTGCTCTTCTTTTTTTGATTAAAATGCCAATTTTGACAAAACCAATTTTCCTTCACCTTCTACAACACAGTTACGAAGGGCAACATCAAGATTAAACACGGGTGGTTTGAAGGTTTGTCGATTTTCCTTGATAAAAGTGTTTCCTTGTCTTATAATGACTATTTTACATATTTATATTGAGTCTTACACTGTAGAAAAAGCTCCACACAGCATGCGGAAACATCCACACACATACACATACATGGATGCTTTGTGTCAATAGAAATGAATGCACAGCATTGCCAAATGTATTCAAACTCAGCCAACTGTCACATTGCGTTGGACTTTTTTTTTCCTTCATTTCAGCCTTTCAGAAGCAGTATGTGGAAAATACACTGAATTTGCATTTAAAAAAAAGCAATCATAACATTTATTATTATACAGTCAGTGAATAGGAATCATATGAATCATGTAGAAATAAACTCCTGACATCTGAATGATGATGACTTGTGCCGTGTGACATGTGTTGCATTGGTGTGAAGTGACACTTTTAATCAAGGATTTAAAAAATTGTTGATAAGGTAGGACACCTGAAAGTCATAGCTTAACCTTTTGATCTAGAGTTTTTTTCTGAGTTAAATTATTAAAACATCATAAACTAAAATTCTTGTAAATGTATTTATTTATCTTCAGTGAGTGTTAAATGCTGGTTATATTGAATTTTTCTTAGTATTTTGTTTTTTCATTTCTGTTGCCAGATTGCTGTCATCAGGTTCACCTAAAATAAAGACTTGTCTTGGGTATTACACACGCGGTTACATAAATTTAAAGTGGAGCGTAGAGCCAGCTGTTGAGGCCCAGCTGTGACTGTTTGTAATGATCTTATGGCAGCAGCTGAGGCGGCCTCTCCCACAGCCCACTGCCCCGCTCCTCCCCCACCCGCACTTGGACACGCAAGTCCAAATAAAGATGACATCACTCCTAACGTGACTCGGAGCGGCCGGGCCCGAGCCGGCGGCTCGTGAAGCTCAGCTGCCTGCGAACTCACCCATCTGTCACCTGAAATCCACGGCATCAGCCCCCAGCCGAGCTTCATCAGCGCTCCAGAGATTGACCCAACAGGGTGGGGCGCCGGGGGTGAGCTCGGAGTAAGCCGTGAGGAGGGTGGGGGGAGGAGTACAGTGCCTGTCTTTCCCCCCCACAGACAGTCGAGCACATCACGGTCACAGCGAATTAATCCGACACGCGGTGGTGGCGTGCCGACAGCCGGCTACAGCTGTGGGATTGGGCGCCCTTGCCTCGCGAGCCGCTGCTGTGTCATCCTCCCCCACCTCTCCTCCCGCCCGCCACTCCACAGCTATGATCTCCATCTCTCTGGATACTGTATGATTTCCCCCCCCGGCCTCTACTCCAGTGTTGTCATTTCTTTGCTCTGCTTCTGTGCAGCTGCAGTGACAGGAAGATGTAGATCCTGAATATGCGAACTGATCAGCAGAATTATCATCAGTCTTAACTACGTACATTTGAAAATGGGTGTTTCAACAGGAAAAATGTAGAGGTGAAAAGACAAAACATAAATTTAACTGCAGCTCAATGTTTCTCGGATTATGATAGTTCTTTAGGAATAAATATGTCCCTGTCTTTTAGCTGTTAGGAGTTTTGACAGACAGATTAAGATATTTCATATCCAGGGATGTTGGAGCAGGGAGCTTGTGCTCAGAGGTTTGCAAGTTTGACTCCTACTGTCGACAGGTGAGCAAGACCTTTGACCCCTAACTGTAACCTGGGTGCAGCACAGTGCCTACAGAATGGTCCTTGGGTAACAGGTGTCAGGTGTGTCTCAAACAAGTATCGAAGTCCACTCATGCACAGTGCGCCCCCTCACTGACTGCGTCCTGTGCCCTTGTCCTCATCACCCACATGCAGCAAAATCCGCTCCTGGTCGACTGATTTATGAGCAGAAGAAGCCTGAAGCTTTTCAAGGAACACAGTCTCAGCAGGCCTTTCTTTACCAGAAAGATGTTTTTTGTCATCCAGGTGAGGTCGACTGAGACTTTGACCCCAATGAAATTGAAGTCGTTCACCCTCTCTACCCCTTCGCTGTCGACATAGAGGGCAAAGTGTTCTTTTTATTTGGATGATCTGAAGTGTAATATGATTTCCCCGGTCTTATATGGTGTGAATGTGGTTATAGTCAAGCATCATCTTATCAGATATGAGTATTAAGGTAGATGGTTTCATTGTCATGTGCTATCATTTCCGCTGTGGCAGCGTCATTACCAAACGTGGCTGTGGCGTTGCTTGGGTGGACTGGTGAACCGTCACAGGAGACGGCAGAGCATGACATGATCAATGGCTGTATTAAAGGCACAACTAGAGTCTGCAAGCAGCATCCTGACATGGATGTTCACCTGGTCTGGATGTCTGAGAGCTGTGTCAAAAGAGATTATGTGTTTTACTTCACTTTTTGGAAACTTTCAAATGGTTTTCACTTCAATTTCCATGCATTAATGGCAAGAACTTGTGACAGTCACCCATTTGTAGACGTGGATGAAAACTGACTTGACACGTAAGCTATTTTGAGCAACTTACCAGACAGACAGGAGGGAAAAAGGAGTTTTATAACTAATAGTGAATTTGTATGCCGATCTTTAAAATCCTTTGAACTGCAAGAATTTGTTTATTTCCTGTTTGTCTATTGTTAAACTCATTCATTTTACTACATAGTTGTCTTTTCTGGCCAATATTGAAATGTCAAGCTCACTTTGAAAGATGTGCTTCAAATGCTTTTCAAAACATAGACGAACTCTTTGAATGTTCCACCCTATGGCAGTGAATGACAGGTCTTAATAATAAATACTCAGTTTGCTTTGACAGTCTGTGACACAATGGTGCATAAATCCTCAGACTGTGAATTAATTCCTACAACACCCGACGACTAATTCCAAGTCAATTAATTCCTCAGAGAAATACTTATCAGGAGCTTGTTGCATGTTGTTTTACATGTGACTCAGACACATGAATGTATAAACTATGCAAAAACTGTAAATGCAGAAGACGTTGCGGGGAGCCAGATATACATTTTGGCTGCATGATGATGATCATCATGCTGCAAAGTGACGAGGAGCACAAATATTCTGCAGAAATGATGACGTGAAGAGACTCCAGACTGCACTCATTTCTCCCATGAGAAAAAAAAATTGGAAAGACCAACAGATTTATAAGACATCACAGACCACTTTTCTGGCATTATTTTCTGAATACATCACCATTAATTTTCAAATATGTGAAAATTTAAAACATCTGCCATGTTTAGGGCAAGGAATTGAAATAAGAATCACAATCGTTTTAATCGTTTCTTTCTCCCTTCTAAATTGAGACACGTTTATAAGGTGGACTGGGCTTTTGAGACATTATGATATGAGGCCACTTATTATACTGTATTTGCATTGCTGTATTGATACATTCCTGACCGGTGAATGTAGAGAAACGAGCAGTTGACTGAGATAAGTATGTAAAATCTATAAAGAAATTTAAATAAACCAATCAGACAAAACTTTAGGACATGCTAGATATATAACATTGATTATGATTATACCTTAATGCCTCTTGATGGGTAGGAAATAGAGATCCAGTTAGATACTCAGTTTCAATTCAAGTAAAAAGAAACAACCCCATACAGCAGAAAAAAGCCTTTATACACCAGGAGATCATATACACATGAAATCACAATCATTCAAAAATGTGTTCATAAAAGAAGCACAGCTTTTCAGTCTTTTTATTCTAACTCTGGGCATCAGGTATCTCCATTCAGACAGAGGCCACTGAGTCTTGTGGTGATGTGTGTGTCTGTCCGTGACCTGCCAGGATCAGTCTTGCTTTATTCACTGTTCTCTATTCATTCAGGGCTGTGCCAGTGTATTTTACTGCAAACCTTGGAAATGCCCAAAAGTCTCTTATTCTTTGCACAATAAAATCCAAACTAACATCACAAGGTAATGGAGAGTCAATAGAGCAAAAGTAAAGCATTTTCATAAAAAATAGGATCCATGTGAAGCCATGCAATACATTCGCTGATGAGCCTCTTTATCCACACGAGCTTCAGAAATCAGTCTGTCATTAAGAACTGTTCCCAAGACGTCACGCTGGTTTATGATCTATTAATAGACATACTATCAAGCAGCAAGAGAACATTTCATCCTATTCAAGTTGACTGCTAGAAACCAGGAAAGTACAGTCTGAAAAATCCTTCACACGGTAAGTTTGTGTTTGCAGTCTGTATGTTATTTATGCTGCTTGCTGAAGTTGCCTTTGCACTGGTTGACCACAGCTGCATATTATCTGTGACTTTTGAACCGATACCTGCAGTGTTGACATTTACACAGTTTCACATCCCTGTTTTGGGGGCTGAGAGGTGAATGTGCTGCTCTCATGATAAAATGGCAACGTGACATCGACAGACAGACGGTTCGGAAAGCCTGTTACTCCAAACATGTCGGTGATAATTGGTATCATTTCTTCTTCCTTGCTTCATTTTTTTCACTTGAAAGAAAAAATAGGAACAAAAGGGGCTCATGTCATGAGAAATAACTGAAGGCATCTCAAAAAATTATTTTGAAAATGAAATCACTGCTTTTAGATTCTTCTAGTCAGAAAAAGGAACAAAGCATGCATCCATCCATTGATCTGCAGTGGCCAGTGACACCCAGTTTAAATGCAGAGGGACAGTAGATCGCATGTACTCATGTTCACATCCATGGGACATTTGAGAGTCACCAACTATTCTTAAATCCTACTTTTGGACAATGGAAAGGAGGCTGAAAATGCACAGGGACAATATGCAAACTCCACAGAGAAGGCTCAGGCCTGGACTTAAGTCATGGCTCAAACTGAGTGGCAACCTCTGGTCCATCCTGCATAACAAGAGTTGTAGAACTGAGAGAAGAGGCTGAAAGAAAAAAGTAACACACGCACACAAAGCTCGAATTTTAGTGTTTTTGTCCATTGATGGAAATTTCAAATATGTGCACTTCAAGAAATTCGAACTGCTCATCATCTGCAGGTTGGAATTTGAGTAGATTTCTCAAAATTCTAAGACACATTTTCTGGCTCGTGTTTCCCAAGGCCACTCTCTGCTGCTTTTGTCACGTCTGTTGAAAGCTTTGCCGATATTTCACTCTGTGTGATCTCTCTTTTCAAATACCCAAGGCTGAACAGACTGTTTAACGCCGCTCACTGAATGTAAAGTTCAGACTTCTCAATGAAACTCCAGCTGTGGCCACATGGCTGCTGAAAGCAACCAGTCATGCTGTCCTCCTCCCGCAGCGCATGCTGAACTGATGGGAAGTAAATTAGAGATAAAGGCAGACAAACTACATGAATCAAGTCAGTCGTGAATGATTGTGAATCACACATTGTTGTTGTTTTCATGTTCTCCTGGCAACTGTGTTCAAATACCATGAGCCAAAATTAGGTATTATTCAGCCAAAGAAATCTAACAATACATCGACTGCAAGATAAAATGAAGCATGGAGCTCTGAAATGGAGCTCTGAAGAACACTGAAGAAGGCCTAAGTTGGAACAGCTGACAACAATCAAGGGAAACAATTTCACAAAACACCTGAGGTGAATTGAGAGACGGAACACAGAGAACATTAAAAAACAGACAAGAAGAAACACAGTAATGATGACTCAACATGAAACGTGCAAAGCATGAATGAAACAATGAAGATAATGAATAGAATGAAACTGAAAGGCCAAAGCATAAAAATTAATACAAGTTAAAAGTTATTCATATTTTCATTGAATAAGTATTATTTCACCTAGCACTGGTATCCAGAAGTTTATGTTCGATTGTTTTGGATATTGAAACTGACTCAATCGACTATAAAGATCATAAAGCAAAGCCGCACCTAAAATATTTTTCACAAGCCACCACTGTCGGTACTGTACTCACATTAATCTGAATAGGCTCCCGGGAACTGGCTTATTAATGCAAGCGGTGGCCAGAAGCCAGGGTGTGCCCTGGTTACATCCACGGCCCAGTTGGATCATGTTATTGACAAGACATATATGATTTCAGTCATCTTTTCAAATACATTTCTATTGAGAACCCAATGTATACCTGCCTTAAGGTTACACATCTGACATAAAAGCCAGGATTGAGGTTGATCTAACCTGCAGGAATGATTATTGGGTTCTCACTGTGATCCCTTGCCAGCCCTGACCATAAAAACCTGCTGGCCAAATCAACAATCGTTCTAAAAGACCCCCTTCTATCAGGGAGAATATACTGCAGCCACTCCCAAACAGTCGGGTTCAGAGGACTTTAATAAGATGACTGAAGATGTTGTCCGATCCCTGGCAGTGGAGAAGAAAAAAACCCCTTTGGCTTTCAAACTCGCAGTAACCTTCCATGTCCCATCTGCTGCGTGCAGCAGCTGATCATTAGTCATATTCATTACTGTTCCACTCAGCTTTTCTTGAACTGTTAATTTTTCGTGAATAGTGTTTGTACCTTTATCTGTCTGGTTTTATCTTTTTCGTGAAAGTAGTTTCCTGAATGAATCCATATCTGTCATGTACAGCAAAATGACAAAGGTAATATTGAATCCCAAGGTTTAGTAAGTAGTTATGGCTAGAGTAGAGTCAATCTGCTGGAAATGAACCGAGCGCTCGTTTGGTCCTAACAGTGAATTTTAAAAAAGAAGCAGACCAAGCTGTCTTGTAGCCGGCGTCAGCTGGAAGTGCTGAAACAGCTCCGGTTGTGTGTTGAAGAGACATGCTCAGATTCACTTTGTGCTGACACAGTAATCTGTCTGACACTCACTCTGACTGGAGGTTGTAAGTCAAGCTTTTTAAATATTATGTTTAAATGCAAAAGTTGCATTCTGTATGGCGCCGTTTTATTTTGACACCAATAAACAGTCAGAGAAAGTGCTTGGCAGAGCTCGAACACTGAAGCACTCTATTTAGACCTAATAGTTGAAGGTGGTGGTGATGGATGTGACTTTTCAGGCCGACACCGGTGTTAATGAGGATGCTGTTATTTCGGTGCGTCTGCTCCACTTCCAAATTAGACGTCTAATAACCTGACGGAGCAGCGGTTCTCCGTCTGTTTGAGCCATCACGGCGCAAGCGAGTGACTACATTTCTAGCAAATTTGTGAGATATTATCAAAGAGTATCTTGTCGGAGAGAAACAATCACAGGATGCATCCCATTCAATTTGACACAGACAGACGAAAGCAGCGAGTGGAAAACAAACCCAGCTGGAGCGTTTGTTAGATCGTGTTTTTCTCTTCGCTGAAGGGAGGGAAGATGGGGAACTTCATGTTATTTTTTCCCCATCCTCTGAACTTTAAATGATTTGTTTGAGCTTGTAAAAGGTTGTTTGATGGACAACAACTGCGGTTGGAGCTATGAGCCCGGAAGTCTGGCTGCCCCATCGAAATCATAACAGGAGTGCAGTCGCAACTTGAAAAATGTTCACAGGTCAACGTTGATAAAGATGTTCTGAATAGGGCTAATTTCCATGCTTGAGTTTAAATACTGATTTCACTGCTGTCCTTTCCACTGGTCACTGAAGCTACTTGCACCATACTCGGTACTATTTTCTTTTTCAAAATAGTGTAAAATGTCCTGTCAGCCTTTAGAATGAACTGAGTCCTGGACTGTATTTCATATGTAAAGTATTATAATGTAAAGTATGTGAAAAGCGTTTCCTTGTAGAATCCTTAAAGAAAACAGCAGTTTTCAATAATAACAACAATAATAAGTGCATGTCCTTCAGCAAACCCAGGTTTCCCCACACTGAAGGTCAAGACTTAACCCGATGTGCAGATGTCAAAGTCTAAAGACTTTACTAAAACACATCTTATTTCACTTACTGTACAGTACATTCCATCCATCCATCTTCTTTACCACTTTATCCAGCTTATGGAGCGCACTGTTTAAACATGTGCCTTTGCATGGTTACAAACAGAAACGGGATGAATCCCGGTTATTACACATGCATGTCTGAATCCAGCACACAGCTCCTTTACATCGAGACTGACGAAGTATTAAAATAAAGCAGCTGACATGTTTCACGTTCCCGGCCGGCCGAGTAAAGCTCCAGAAACAAACACCCCGTACTGTGATGTAAAGCATCAGACCCGAGCCGCCCGCCATGACCCCTGGATTAAGGATTACCCACCACACACGGAGAAGCACCAGATTATGCTTTTGTTTTGTAGTGGTCACCGCCGGACCGATGCCAAACCTGCAGTTACGTGATACTATTACAGCACACAGCACATGCAGAGTTTGACACACTGCAATCTTTCTGAAGCTTCCAGGGAGTGAAACTGCACTCTGAAGAAGATGTAAAGGGAAACAGAGAACTGCAAGCTCAAAGAGGAAGTGGATTCAGAGAACTGTATCGACTGTTCACTGTTCTCGGCATTTTATTGTACATGTGTGATAAGCTCACAGGGAGTTAAAGGAATTGGACTGCAAGTTTTCAGTAAATACATGAGTCTGACTAGTAAATGAAGAAATGCATCGTTTTCAGTTTACTGCTGGCAAAATTGCTTTGAATGGTCACTATTGAACTGCAAAGTGATATAGTTTCCCAAAAGATGTTTTGACATAGACAATCAAAGATAAACAGGAGTGGTTTAAATGTATATGAGGTTTAATTATAAACAATTGCAAGGTGAAGGATTTATCTGTCATGTTAGACAAATCTGTGAAGAATGCATTTTAACCCATGCAGTTCAATGTAATTTAACTATTACTATTACTATATACTACTATTACTTTTTTTGCAATTTGCTTATAATTAGTAACTTGTTCAGTTGTGTGTTTTAAAAATATAAAAACTAATAAACAGACTGTGAAAAGAGTTTTTCATTCAATCTATTTATTAATCTAGAAGATATTGCAATTGCAGCTAAAGGAAGCAGATAGACTGAGTTTTGCTGAACCGTTTGCTAGATTTCCACAGTGGTGTCTGTGATTGTATCACGATCATGATGTTGGAATGTGGGATAAAACCAGAGTACCTGGAGAAATGTGAAGGAAAATTCGAACAGTGCACCACTATTAAATCCATCACGAGCTGAGCGAAACATTGTCTTCATTTCCCGTGCATTGATTGAGTGAAAATCACACATCTGTCCTCTGCAGGCTTTCAGTTGAAAGATATGGAGTTCAACACACTGCACCCCCATAGGTGGATTTTAAAATGTGCAAAAATTCTAAGGAAAGGATCAATAGAACTTTATTGATCCAGAAGTACCTCAGGGAAACCCTATTCCTCATAACAGCAGAATATCACTACTTCGGGTGTATTGTTGCTGTTAGGACCTCAGGAGAACAAATCAATATTGCTTGTTCCGCCTTCATTCTATGGTCTATTAGTGTGTACTTAGTTCCTCTATGCTGCACGTGATTTGAATTCACAAAACTGAAAACCAGACATAAACTCTTCAAGGTGTCATGGCAGGAACTGGTAATAGAGCCAGTTGCAGGTAATAAATGTCCCAGAAGTAATTGAACTGTGGATGAAATAAGTCTGAACTTAATTTGCTGTCAAACTTCAAACCTGTAATTGAAGCAGTGAGGGACGTTTCTTGACCCAGGCTGAGAGAATGTCTGATGTACTGATGGGGTCACATTTGTAACGGGGAAAAAAGGGTATATTGGACGGTTAGAAAATGAGTTCCGGGTCAATAATTCCTTATAACAGGAACTCGCGCGCAGTCAGATAAATGGACCACTTGGATACAGGGAAAGGATTCACCAGCCTCATCCATCCTCCAGTCTTGGTGTGCAGTAGGCGTGATGCTATGGGCAGTGGACTCTTCTGTCATCAGCATCCTCAACCAATGGAGAAACTCGTGGAGGAGACACTTAAACAGTTCCTCCGGAGCGCAGCGGACCAGAGAGAGCGCGCAGCGCCCGGCGCTGGAGATCCATCCTCCCATCCGCCTGAGTTTCCCCAGCTCTCATAATGGACTCTGCTCGTTATTTATATTCGTTTCGACGACCGCAGGATGTTTGAATGAGAAGTGGAGGTCCGCTGAATAGACATCCTGCAAGAACATGCTGCTTCACGGACCACTGACTTCTGCGTCTCGAGAGGAATATTAAGCTGAAAGTGAGTAGAGTTGAGGATGATATCTAATCCAATCGCACCGCGATTGTCCGATTTAATAAAAGTGGAAATGTGATTACGGTTATAGATTGTAAAACTTGGAAATTGGCTTTGAAGATGTGTTAAAAGAATATGAAATGCGCTAAAACCTGGAAGACCCACGCGTTTTTCTCTTTTCTTCAAACTAACGATTCAGTTAAAACAAATAAAATAAAAAAGGCACTGAACATGAAAGTGACTATATTAAAACCCTAATGGTAAATTTTATGTTTGAAGTGTTGAACGTCCAGAGAGACACATGAGCTGGCTGATCTGTGCGCGCAGGGGCAAATTTCTTTCTCCATTTTTTTTTTTTTTTTTTTTTTTTTTTTGTGGGCATCTCTTTGCATCCAGAGTATTATTCTCTGCATGACAGCGCGCCTCAGAGAGATGTACAGTGAAGGAGGAAGAAGAAGAAAAACCTTCAGGGGTTGACATCTGAACCCGGAAAGCAGAATAAGTGATGACAGCAGCCTGTAGAAACTCACATTAGATGTCTCAGAAAGAGCGTTAATTGTCACTTTCTGATATTCGAGTGATCATTATTAAAGCCGAATAAGGCGAAAGCAGACTGACGTCTGTGTGTAGCCTTGATTTTTTATCTAAGATGTAAACTTTGGTGTCCAGGAAACTGCCTGACAGCAGATTAGAGGAACCGCGAGCGTCAGATGGGTTTTGTTTACTACTGCAGCTGTTGTTGCTGTCCGGTCAGATTATGATGTCACCGCTCCTCGCGCTGGAGTTGTAGTACCCTCCTATTGGTCCGCACCGTCCATCCGTCCGTCCATCCGTCACTCGGCGTCCTGCTCCTTCTCACGTGCGCGAAAAAAGAGCGAAGCCCGCACGCGCCAAATAATACCAAGTAATACTGCTGACATCAGCTCGTCCTGCAGGTCATGTGGTGGCCGTGTACTGTCCGAAATACTGTTTTTTTTTAAGTCTACATGTATATTGTACTTATCACATTTATAGCATATCAGTGGCACACTTGTAAGTTATAATTATTATCATTAGTAATAGAAGTACTTGTATTAGTCGTGCACCCATTTGAGCTTAATTCTAAAAATTCTATATTAAAAAAAAAAGTGGTTAATTTAATTCAATATTCCAAAGCATTAAATGTGTGGGTCTGAACATGTTATTTGGCTACATCAGCATCTGCAAGAGACTAAAAATTGGAGACAAAAATGAGCAAGGAGCTGCTGAGTTAAGTATCTAATGTATAAAATTGCAGCACTTACAATTTGTGCTGCATTTCACATCATCTATTCCCGTGGCATTCTGGGCTTTAACAGTCGCATCTTCTTATCTGTGCTTTTCTTCTGTGGATGCTGCTTTACATCTTCAATTAAGACCTACACTGTCTTTGTACTCCCCCGTCTGTGTTGCTGTGCACTTTGCAGCCTCTTTTCAGCTTGTTTGTATTTTGTCTGTTGGATTCTGTTTACTGGTGGCATTTTGCATTGTGTTGACCTTTCAGGCCACATTATGGTTAGGGTTAGAAGAAAATTACAGTGCATGGAGATTGTTGGATATTTCAAAATTCAGTTGCTTTTGTGCCTGTGTGACTATACAAACAACAAAGGTCCCTGGGAGAGTGTGATAATCGTTAAGGGTGCAGGGCTAAAAACAAACTGAAAACATCTCAAAAAGCTTCCTATTAGATTCAAAACAAATTTCCACATCCACTATAATACACTGGTATCCAACAACAGCTGTAATATGTTATTCACAGAGAGATAAGCCTCCTTAAATCTGCATTAATATTGATGATAAAACTGCATTGAAATGTCATTTCATGTGGCAGCATTGACGTGTTGATCCAGGACTGAGTGATTATTTTACCTGACGATCAAGGTGATGATGATGATGATGATGATGATGATGATGATGATGATGATGCAGTCCTTGATTTTCTCGGCTCGCTTTTCTATAATCAACCAGTCTTCTATAATCAACCATATTGTGCTGTACTGTGAGATTTCAGTGCATGTAGCACATTATAGAGCTATTTCACTGAACGTTTCTGAAAGACACCTTGAAGCTCGTCCACTCTGTTTGTTCAGTGTTTCCATTCACTTTTATTGTGACTTTTTGTCAAAAAAAACAAACAATTTCTCACAAATTCTCATCACTAACACTTGAAACCCACATTGTCTGAAACTCAAACTTGATAAGTACTTTCAGAGCCCCTGACAACCTTCATCCCTCCTTTACCTGTTATTGTACGTTTCATGTTGCTTTCTCTTCTTCAGAAACACTTCAAGTCTGACATGTTTTCCTGTTTCAACTTGTTTTAGGTCATGATGTGAATGTGCTGCATCCGATTGTCCAATGATTGAGTCCAGCGCCGCGACCATGCTGGACAGAACTGAGCCGGCACACTGCACCGTGTGCTGCTGCACTCTGACCAACAAAATCCTCATGGTGCTCTTCATGGTGCTCCTCATCTTCGCCATCTTGTTTGGGAATCTGGTGACTCTGGCCGTGGTGCTGGGGACCAAGCATTTCCACACGCCGCAGGGCTACCTGAAAGCCTCCCTGGCGGTGGCTGATCTGGCGGTCGGGATATTTGTGGTGCCGCTGTCCGTCTACGCTGAAGTTTATCTCATGGTGACGGACTCCGCGCCGGAGTGGACGTCATACAACTCTCAGTCGGTCAGCTTCCATCCTTGTAACATAATCGGGCCGATCTTTGCCGGGTGCACCTTTGTGTCCATCACAACCATTTTCCTGCTGACAATCGAGCGGAGCATCGCCGTGCTGAGGCCGCTGCACAAAGACTCTGTGATTACCCGGAAAAGGACCACAATCCTGATCGTTCTCTCCTGGGTGGGGAGCTTCTTCCTGGCGGTGTCTCCGATGATTTTCAGCAGTGAGATTGCTCTGGAGTACAACTCCTGCAGCCGGATGTGTAACTACGCCCTGGGGACCATCGGCGAGTTCCCCAGCCAGGCCTGGAACATCCTCCTCCTCTTCCCCGCGTTTGATTTCACCCTCCTCGGCGGCACCGTGGTCATTAACATCATCTCGCTCTCCAGCATCAGACAGCACTCCAAGCGCAGAAAACACCTGGCGCAGACTGAATGCCAAAACAGCACCAAGCCCACGTTCTCAGACATTAAAGCCGCCAAGACCATTGGGACTTTAACAGTGGCCTTCACCGCGTCGTTCACGCCCATTGCCGTCTTTGTGGTTGGGAACGTTTTAGGTAATATATGGTGCAACTTTTCATTTTTTGCCTTCTGGATTTTGGCCTCAAACAGTTGCTGGAATGTCATTATTTACAGTGTGTGGGATCAGAAATTCAGGCTTCGTGCACACAAACTGCTTATGCCTTTTCGGAGAAAAAACATCACCAAATCTTAAAAAAAAAAAAAAAAAAAAAAAGACAAACCTGAGGTGGATACCATGTTTTAGATGTTTGTTTGTCGTACAAACTCCTTGTTCAACACATTGTGAGTCTCATTAAGAGACGTGTCTGCATGTCCTGTGGATTGCTGTTGTGGATTTCTTTCTTTTTCTTTTTTCTACAACATTAAAAAGCATGGCGTGTTTTCAAATCACAAATGATGGAATTTAATGTCCCTCTCTGTGGGAATTTATCGTACGCCAATCAGCCGTAACACCATAGCCACTGATGGTTAAAGTGAGGAACACTGTTAAGTTACATGAACATTTCTTTATCAGGGCTGGTGATTTTTACATGGTTCCATGGAGGCCCCACCTCACGACTTACAGGAATTAAAGGGTCGTCTAGCATCTTGGCGCCAGATTGTACAGCACACTCTGCCTCAGTGATCACTATTGCACCAAAAGGGGGATCTTGAGAATATTCATGTGGTGAGAATGTTACGGCTGATTTGTGTATTCTATGCGATGTTAAATAACTGAGGCCTGTTTCAGTCTGATTGTTTGACATGAGTGCAATCAATTAAAACCTGACAAAAAGTAAATATGTTTGGTTTTTGCATTGATTAAAGATTTTTTCATTGTTGGTCAAGAACAAATAAATTGAGTGTATGGGTTTGTTTTTAGCGTTTACCGTCATTTACTGTGATGGCAGATTACAAAATAAATCACAATTATTAAAAAAAACATGCCACCAAATACAAAAACCGCGACTGGCAGAGCAGAAACAGTAGCTACTGTGCACAAATCGGCTATACTGTAGAATTCATATTCAAAAGAACTGAGTACAAGTTATGACTTGACTCTGCACAGAGCATTTCATTTCTCAGTTTCTGAATTGATGTGGACAATCTAGTAAAGTGTTGAAACAAGCTGTTTTTGGACTTCCACGTCTCAGTTCTGCTTAACACACAAACCAATTCAAGATTGGGTGTTGGTTTTAAGTCAGGTGGTTCTATTTTCTGTCAGTGTCGCCTCTGCTACCAGTTTTTCTTAGTGTATAAAACACCAAATTCAAGGGCGATGGTCAGGGTCTCAATATACCCTGTATTGTGGTGTGACAAAATGACAACCTTCAGCATGAAAGCATCAAGACTGAGTGGTTTCAGGTGGAAGCTTGGCTTTAATCTCTGCACTCACACAGCTCTCCCTTGACCACCTCCACAATTTTCAGGGAGAGACTTAACAAAAAACACTTTTCATTATGTTCTGTCACTCCACAAAAGAACTACTGTACATCCTCCATTTTATACACGACAGAAACCACCGGCTGAAACCTTTATCCAGACAGCGCAGATTCAAGGCTGAACCAGCATCAAGAAGACATGTCTTCTTCACCATTCAGTCCACATCATGGAGGAGAAGCTGGCCGAATTCATACACTTTTATTCAGACATATTTTGCGATGAGGCTCAGTCACAACAGAGCAGAAATAGGAACCATGCCTCTCAAATCCCGAACTACATCAAACATCAAACAACGCATCCACAACAGCTGTCAGGAGACATTTTCTACTTTGCCTAGATTTGTTTTTTTGTTTTTTTATGACCCCAATGTGATTCATTTATTAGGCATAAAATGGATGACTGGAGTTGAATCATTGTTTTTTTTTCAGTTTGATCTATGGATGAGTTAAAAGGTTCATGAGCCTGGGGATGAACGAAGTAATCAAAGTTCATCCACTGGGAAGTACCTGAGAAGCACAAAAACAATGTATTAATAGCCACATCAAAATGTCAAGCATGGGAAGAGAAAAACAAGCAACTGACTTAATGTCCTTATACAAAACCTGTGAGTCTATCTACGTGTTTATAGTAAAAATATAAAGAGGAGCGAACAGCAGCAGGTAAGATCAGAAAAGAAATGCAAAAAATTAACCTGAATAGGTGTTTCACCTCATATCATCATACATACTAGATATGCAAAGAAGCGACGCCACATTCATTCACTGTACAACACTTGTAGTGAATTAGGAGATCCCACCTTTTGTATGATGTCAGGTGGTTGAATACAGGAGTTCCTGTGTTTTTCACATTATGAAGTATTATTGATGATGAATGCTGGGATGTGAAGACAATAAAGAGAATCAGTTCTTTCAAAGGCATCGATAGGTTTTTATTTAGAGTCTGGTGTTACACATTCGTGTTGAAGCTTATTTTGTCTTCATTAAACTGAAAACATTAATGAAATGTGTCCTTTAAGAAAATAATTTAAAAGGTTTTTGCTCTTATCATTTTGTCTTGAGAGTTTGTGTCTATATAAAAACCAAAACCTGAACATCAGAACAGTTTAATTGGTTCTTAAGTCTTCTATCTCCAACATGTACTTGTTCCAACTGTGACCTCTCGAGTATTGTCACGTAACTGTTGTCCTTGAGATGCCTCCATCAAACCCAAGCAACCAATGGAAGAAGAAAGAAGGAACAAAAAAGAGTCGCCACTGTTGGATACCACATCCTGGAACACACACGGACAACTGTGTGTCATAACATGGACATAACTCAAGGAACAAAGTCAGAAAGAAAAGGATGAAAAAGAAAGTGAGATGCTGGCATCACTGTCCTTGACTGAATTATTATTATTGTAGCCCACTGAGTGAAATTGAAAAGGTTTTAGTTATGTAAAAAAAAAAAAAAAAAAAAAAATTCTGAATTAAAAAAGCACAAGAAAAGAAGAAGAGACGAGAAATGAACCCAAAACTGTTCGATGTGTCAATCTTGTGCTGATGTACACGAGGTTATACACAAGATTATACAAGGTTATATTCAAGGTTTACCTTAAAGAAAATGAAGTAAAAGAAACTTTTTTCCTAGTAGATGCTTAAATAATAATAATAATAATAATAATAATAATAATAAACACTTTTCATGACAATTCCAACCATTTGTCCGCCCACTCCCACCCCGTCACTGACAGTCTCATGTTATTCACAGTATCCCAAAAATTCCACTGGAGCTCATTGATAACTTTCTCTGGAAAACTGGTGCTTGTTGTGAGGACGTCAAGGGAAAATGATCCCTCACTATTTCTTAAAAAACTATTAGACTTGTTGTAGCTGCTATCTGAGTCACGTGCCGTATTTTAGTTCATCATTTAATCATTCAGTTAAAAAAGGCATTAATGCATAATAAATAATCATCACAGTAAATTTATGTAGATATATTTTGTCATTTATTTTGTTAAATGGATCTTGTAAATAAGAGAGGAACTTATTGTTTTTGTTCCATGTATTCATATTGTTGCTTGAGGGACTACATTAATTGGCACAAGCATTAAGAGCCATGCGTGCTGTGTGTGCAAGGCCTACAAGAGATGGATCAAAACAAGTTTATTAAAAGACAATAACTGTCTTTTCTGTTAAGAAGAAACTGTATGAGTTCAACTTTGTTCCCCTTGAGATCATGAGGCCAATGAGGTACGAGTTTTTCTTTTTCTTTATTATATGAATACATGTGACTCAAGAAGGTAGTTGAGCCTGTAAGTCACCACAATATTTGGTTTATTTATTTCGTGCGCTTGTTTTACAGTGCTAATATAAGTTTTCTATTTTCTTTCACAATTCTGACAGCATAGTAAAGGCTAGTTAAGAAAAGCATCTCGTTCAAGCATGTGCAAGACTGGTCCAGCAATAAATGCCCGTTCAAAAACCAAGAACTGTTCTGAGGCTCGATTTAAACTCGAGGGGAGTAACACTTGTTCTAGTTTTTAAATGAATTATATCTCTTATCTAAACATTATCAGTTCAAGTGAGGTCTTTGCCTCGACCTGTTGGAACTGATTTTTGTAGATGTGGCTATTTCTCTAGTTTTCTTTGGCTTTGGTCTGCATTGACCCATTGTACTCGTAATAGGCCACCTTCCATTTAACAACATATCGTGAGTTCACACTGTTGGCCTGCAACCCACAGTTCTCTGCTAAAGAAATAATCAAAAAATGATTTAGAGTGACTTTGTGTCCACACAAAGGCTCCAGCTCATTTATGTCTTTAAGTAGTAAATAAAAAGCAGTTTTACACAAAATAAGTTTACTGCTTCAAAATTAAACCGTTCAAAACAACGGTGGCATTATTTTTCCAGGTTACGATGAACTGACTCTTAATATGGCACAGTTACGATGCTGTTCTGGCTAAAGCGCTGCTCGTGGTTTAGAAACCCAGAATCCAGCGTTGCCTTCATGTAAGTCAGTCACACATATGCAGGTTAACCTTAAGAGCAACGCCATGATGAAATGATTTACTGCCCAGTGACAATATCCCATCAAACTGCATTCCTCGAGGGCCGGCGTCCCGCATGTTTTAGATGTTTCTCTGCTTCGGCACACCTCAGTCCCTCATTGCAATCATCTGTATTGCAACTGGGCGAAAGCTGAAACATGCAGGATGTCTGCCTGCCCTCGAGGACCGGGGTTCGCTGAGTGCAAGACCCTCTTAGTTTGGTTTTCCTCAGGTGCTTCAGTTTCCTCCCGCAATCCAAAAACATGCATTTGAGTTTAATTTGTGTCTCTGCATCGCCTGTAGGTATGAAAATGGGCTTATGTGACTATTTGACCTTTGTTATACTGGCGACCTCTTCAAGGGTGTACAGTCAACTTCAACGACCATGAACTGGATAATGTGACTGATAGAAGCTGGAGAAATGAATTGAGTGACTCTGATTGTCAGAAACTACTGCTTAACAATGCACTTCCACCATAAACCACATCCTACTGGAACTGGAACGTTCAGGTGATTGGTGCTGCTGATTCTCTTAGTGGCATGGTCACTGATGATCACCTACCAGCATGAAAACTTAGAATCAGATAAGCGACAATCTCTTTCAGCATCTTTGTTGAATTTACAATCTATTATTGGTGTACCTTGCCCACTTAAGCAGCATCTGATCCTTATTTTAATTCTTTACAGTTGTGGAAGTTGTGAGCTGAAAACTGCAAATATATAAAATGTTTTTTACAGCACATCCTACACATGCTCCATCAAACCATCATCTGTATTCATACCTGAACTAAATATCAAGCTCCTCAAACCACTCCTGAAACATTTTCATGATACAGATGTCAGATTTATTAGGCAAACAAATCCAAAGAGGTGACGCAAACTACAGTCATCGACAGAACAGAGTCCAATAATCCAGATAAGACACAGGCACAGCAGAGCAGATCCTCCAAACACACACCGGCAGGCACATCAAACACACTGAACAGATCAGAAGACCTGGAGAAAACAAGACTCAATACAGTGGGAAGGAGGAGGAGACAAAACACTAAAGGGTCATTGGAAGTGAGAGGCAGCGAGGTGAGAGAAACGGGGAGGGACCCGGACAGCAGCTGGGGGTGGGAGACACAGACAGAGCTGGACAGACAGGGTCCTGACAAGAGGGGGTGAGGCTGACAACTGCAAGTATAATGCTTCCTACTGAAGGACGAACTTGGTATTATTCAATTCATATTTTGAAAACTTCTATATGACAAGAACTATGTAGAAAATGGAAAAACAGAGGAGGAATGGCAAAACTGGTAAACATAAAATGCTATTGTCTTCTGCTTTAACAAAATAATGTGACTGTGTGATTCAGTAACCAGGAACAGCAGCATGTGCCTTTTTTATGTCCATTTTTTTTTCTTTGGTGGTCCTAATATGTATCTGACATCAGGTTAGTCAGTCGGATTTTTTTTCTTCATCTACGCTTGGCTGTCTGTATTCTATGTTGTTCTTCAACATAATGGCAACAATTACTGTTAATGGATTTAATTTATGGTTTTGTAAACAGATTTTTGCGTAAATCTTGTTAATAATCAACCCAGTTCATCCAAAGTGTTCACGGAAAACACACTGCTTTGTTGTCTCAATCTATTTTGTTGCGAATCAGAAAGAGTCAGTTCCTCCCTGCCAGGATGCACACAGCATGTCATTTCAAATATCGACATTGAAAACGTTGCACGTTTTGAGACCTTTTCCGCAACAGGCAGCATGAAAATGACAGTTCAATCCCTCTTCTGTGGGTCTACCTTTGCTTCTCATGTGCATTTGCACAAATACTTTGAGAGTAAATTGCTCTTATTTCAATCCTCGAACAGGTTTATGTCCTTGTAAAGCTTTTAACCTCACTATATTTCATGTTTCAATTAGGGCCAATCCCAATTCTACCCCTTACCCCTACCCCTTAGCCCTTAGCCCTACCCCTATCACTCTCCTACCCCTTTTAGAATAGGGCTGAGGGCTAGGGCTATCTTTGCAGCACTATGAATTGGGATACCCCTTGGCCCTTTAAGCCCCGCCGCACTCCTATAACAACAAAAAATTATGGATATTAGAAATGATAGAAATTACATTAGAAATTACTTTTATTTTTTAATAATGGTATTATTATTTACCTTATATTTCTTTTTGAGGTTCTCCCACTTTTTTGAAGCTTGCTGGGCTGTAACTTCCCCTTCCAAGCCATTTTCTTTTATGAATTTCCTAAAGTAATACAGATATATTTATATAAACACGTTTTATTACTGACATATTATAGCTTAGACGAATAATATAATTTACTCCCAATGTGTTTTGGCGCTGTATTTTGATTTCAAAAACTTTTCTTCCTTTTTAACCTCTAAACCAGGGGTCCTCAAATAGAAATCTTGAAGGTCCACATTTGCTTTTTATATACAAGCATGGGTCCGGACTTCAGCGCCCTGGGGGAGGGGGGGGAGGGGGGGGCGATACCGAGGACTGCCGAGCAGTGCGGTGCGACGGAGTGCGCTGGACACGCACAGAGCGGCGCGGTGCAGAACGGTGCTCACACGGAACATGGAGCGTTTAAAGAAAGATTTTTTTTTTTTTTTTTTTCCCATACATTTGCCCTGGGTCCGCAGCGAGGTGTGCCGCGGTCCGGTCGTGGACAGCGGTCCGCTAATTGAGGAACCCGGCTCTAAACTGAATCAGCAGTCGGGTTTCATCGGGGGTCCCTGTGTCTAACATATTACGTTAAAAACATGATAAAGGATGACGTTAATTCAGTGATTAGTGCTCTTCAGAAGTTACAAATTCACGATTGGAAACGGTGCTGCGCAGCGCTAAAACGTTAATCCATGACTGGGACACTGTCACGCTAGTTTATCTATAAATTCAGTGAAGCAAATACACTTTTTATAGCTTTTTAAATAGTATACAGAAAGCAATCTTACATTTGTGCGACTCCGTGGTGGGCGCCATGTTGTTTTTTTCTGGCCAATGTGAAACTCCGCCTACCCCTATAGAGAATAGGGAGCATCGATGCAGACTTCGCTGAAAGGGGTGAAATAGCCCTTCCCCTTTCCCCTACCCCTATTCAAAAAGGAGAATTGGGATAGCCCTTAAGCCTCGTGAACGCGCATATCATAGGGGTAGGGGTAAGGGGTAGGGGTAAGGGGTAGAATTGGGATTGGCCCTTAATGCTCAGTTCTCGCTCCACTGGTTAAATTAAAGATAACTTTCTCTAATAATTGGCAAATTGGTTGAATCAGTAAGTCAGTCTTTTTGTGCACACATACTTTTTAATTCTTTTACTTACAGAAAGCTGCTCTTATTCATTCATCCATTTTGTCGACAATTTGACACTTCCAATTCATTACCTTCAAAATCTGAGCGTCCCTTTGATACCGAAAGCGTTCCACCTTTGAACTGCTGTAAGTGACTGACTTCACCTGTCACTTTGTTTAAATTGTGTGAGCTTCTGAAGTTCAGCGTGTTGTTCAGAGCTATTTTCTCCACAGGAATTGAGCATTAGTCACTCATAGTCACTGTACAGCGGCTTGTATTGACTTTAGCGGCTGTTAATTAGTTTGATTTAACTTGTTCTCTTTGTTGTTCCTCGGTGACTCAAGTTTCCATTGATGTTTCTATTACAGGATGGTTATTCTCACATGGCGTTGTCTCTACTCTGCCTGAGGCTGATTTATTGCAGCGCTTCAACAGTATGGCTTTGGTGTTCTGCAGTCAGGCGAATGTAGAAACCAGGCATGTTTTCAGGCAACATTTCTAGGTAGAGAACATACTGGACAACATTGTTTCCCTTCTTCATTGTGATAACGTGTCACTTCTTATTCAGCATAAAGGAAGTATAATGTAATAACCTGAGCCAGATTGACTCCCAACGCCCTGCAACTTGGATAAAGCTGCATAAAAGATGAATGAATCATAAGTGTTTTCACACTTGGAGGATATAATAGTGACACACATCATTCATAATGGTTTATACACCCACAGAACTGATAGTTTATAATTATTTCTTTCACATTGCCACAGATTGTTATCGATATCTGATGAGATAGATTGCGCCATACTGTGAAAGCCTGAAACGTGATCCATAGATGATGGGTTAAAATGTGCTTAAGACTCAGATAAGCAAGTTTGAAAAGTAATTTGTGATGTTGATAGGAGTTGACCTAATCACTATGGATTAAGCCTGACATTAAAAATCCAATAAAGATGATCATTGATAAACTTGCTGCAGACCTGGAGGGAATGAACGCAGCTGTTCAATAACCTCATTAGACAGGCAATCAGCCTAAACAGTCACTCTGTTTAATTATGACCCGAGTGCTGCTCAAGCAACACCAGCTGTGACTGGTTTTAATCAGGTTTGGTAAATTTTATCTGCAGTTTAAAGTTAATTAAATAAGCGAGGGGGGGGGGGTGTACAGGAGGGGTGTCTTTTTAAAAGCTCCTTTTGTGTACGTTTGATTTAGTGCAGCGAGCTGATGATCTCTCAACAGAGAGCCGAACTGATTTCTCTTCATCTCTCCCGTCTGCATTTTCACTGAGATAGGTGAGGAATGCACGGAAAAGAGCAAGCAGGTGTGTGTGTGAGTGTGTGACAGTGAACAAGTGTATATGCATGCTTTAAACATGATATATTCAGGCACAAACAAAACTAAATTCTATGTGCATATGTGAATAAAGTAAAAATAATAGCCTTTATATTATTAAAAGTCTTAAAAAGGGTGCACCTGGTCCTGTATTTTTTGTACCTTTGTACACTCTGAAAGTCAATTGGACTCAACAGTTTCCTCTCTCTATATTTCACATTGTCAGACACTCTTAAATTCCTTCAGTAAATTCAGTGAATGTCTTTGTGGTCACAGCATGTACCATTACACAGACATTTTTGTGTCTTTTAAAAGGAACGGGACTCATGTCTGCTCACATTCATCTATATTCCAGATTACTTACTGCAGCTGTGGGTCACGAGGGGTCGGAGCCGATCCATACAGGCGTAGGCAGGATAAATACTGGACAGCCCATTAGTCCAAATGCTGAGAGATGGCTGCACATACAAGTCACACTGTCAAACCATTTAGCCAACCTCCCAGGCGTGCATTTGGATGTATTGAAGGAAACTGGAGTATATCAGAGAAACCGAATGCAAACTCTACACAATACCTGAAACATCAAGATATCATCATGTTGTGTTCATTTATAGCTTCAAGAGGTTGTACTGATTCAGTGTTGAAAGCACTGTGAGAATATCAAGGTCTGTCCAATTCGGGATTTTCTTTTGAACAAAGGAATGATTAAGATGGTGCAATTTTCAGAGGGAAACCCATTTGAAAAACAAACTGTTTGGATTGATTCAACCAGGCTTAAATACACTGAGCAGCATCTAACACTGTGCACAACACGTTTCTTCTTCTTTTTATAATTTTTCGAAATGTCCATGAAATGTCATTATTGAATCCAGTCAGGTGTTAAAATAAATCCAGGCTGCTGCAGAAGGTATTTTCTCTAAACTTCTGTAAGCTGGTTTCTGTTGCATCCTAATTAGTCAGTTTGACAAAGCTCATGTCCAATTATCCATTAAAATAAAAAAAAAAAAATTGACGTTTAATGGGGTAATTATTCAGCAAGAAGACATTTCTCTTTCAGTTGGATTCACAAAACTCTCCACAGTGTGGAAAACAGGAAAAACAATGAACTTCACGTCAAAGGTTTTGAGCTGGAGAATGCAGTTCATTTGAGAGATTTAGGCAACACTCACACTTGTGATGCGATGTTGGAGTTCCACTTCAAATTCGACAAATTTTATGCAAGAGTGAGATGGAAATATAGTGCAAGTTGAACGGCTGTATTGCTGAAGTTAGTGCTCTGCAGTGTACCAGTATTTTGAAATATTGTGATGGACCTATTACACAATAAAGACTAATCCACCATCCTGACAACAGGTGGGTGAAGGTGGTAAAGTTTGCACCCCTATAAATGAACCACACTGAAGCAGCCATCGCGCTGGGATCTTTTCGTTATATTCCACATTTTAGGTATTTGAACATAAAATTAACATGGAGCAATGTTTGCAATTCCTCATAACTTCTTTTTGCCACCAGGGGCAGCAGAGGCCCACTTTGATGTGTATGAAGGGATCGCTTTACAAGAACATTTGTTGACCTCTTGTAGTTACAAATCAGTCTAGTCCAGTGATCAGTAATATGAACAGAAAATGTTGAACTGTATTTATATGTACTCCTCTGTTATTACTTTTGAGGCATGCTGAAGAAACAAAAACAAACAAAACAAAAACAAAACAAACAAACAAAAAAAAACCTAAAACCCCAATTGAAACCAGAGGGTTGTGTGCTTTGAAAAATATAATCATTGAACAGAAGTTTGCAAGACAGCCTAGTGAAACTGAGATAAGAGTCTGGACATGACACATGGGTCTGTCTTTTGAAACTTAAATTAAGACAAGAAAAAAAAAATAAAGATGGTTCAAAATTGCTCACTTTTGCCATAAAGGAAAATCTGTCGAAAAGACAGGTAGTTTGAATGAAGGCTATAAAGCCTGTTTACATCTCCGAGCACAGTATGAGACATTTACAGGTCACATCTAAAGGTGTAAGAGAAATGTCAGTGGCGACATGTATCTCAGAGAGAAAATTGCTTTTAGTAAGGTTCTGGTATCCGTACTGGAATTTAAAAAAGAAACTGCTGCAAGGAAACAAAGAATCTGTCTGACTTTGACATTTTACTGTGAAGGTGTCTTTCACCCCAGCCATGATAAAATCAAATCTTTTTTCAAGTCTAATATTGCTTGAACAGACACACTGGATCTCATCAATAGGCTTTGCTGGATCACTCGTCCGACAGCATCGAGGCTGAACGGGGGAACCAGCGACCAATATCAGGCTCACGAGTTTTCAGATGGAAAGAGATGCTTCACTTGAGCGTGCCACAGAGTGATATGGGCATTTTCTGACAGCAGAAATAAATCATAATAAATAAAAAAGAATTTCAGAAAGTGACTATGCTGGCTGAGGAGCTTATATAACCTTAGTGAAATCCATTACCTATTAACAAAAACATAGTTCAATCATCCAGCATTATTTTCGTTTCCTGTGTCCAGCTCTCAGCTCGTTGGCCTTACCTGAATACATTCTCTAGTTTCAATTACTTTTTTCAAATCTCAAACACTGCTCTGCACAAAACTTTTTAATACCCATCAGGAGGAATCGGGGAATCTAGAAGTAAGGAGCAGGATTAAACCATTGTGGCTACTGAATGAATAAGGATTCTTCTGCTCTGATGGTAAAAATACACCAATTCTTGGATTATTTCTATGGTTTTCATATACAGACCCAACGCATGCTATGAAGATGTAGAGGACATTTTTCACTAGACAAGTATTGTGCAAAATATAATACAGAAATAGCTACATTCTGTAGTTTTCATTGTGATTAAAATCCTCTGATTCATTTAAGAAAATATTTGAAAGACTGTCATACTTTGAAAATCATACTGAAGTCATGATTCAATGCAGAGAAGCGTATTTGTGGTCAAATGTAACTGCTTTTAACAGCAACTTGATCCATTTAAAAAAAAAAACAACAACAACACTCAGCTCATGTCCATGATGTTATTTACATGGCCGCTAGGGGTCGCTTGATTTTTAAATGTAACTTTTTGTTGTAATTTGGGGCATTTTGGGAAGGACAGCGGAGGAGGACCTCCTCTCTGATATCCAATTTGCTAAACATTACGATGAAGGCCATTCACCTGTAGTGGACACACCTACTCTCCCCAATATAACCTTCATTTAAAAACAGAGCGATATGGGCAGTTTCAAGGGTCGGCGCCAGACTAAAACGTTGCTCATCATTGTTTTCTTAGAGTCATGCAAATCTATGTAATGTTGAGAGCCTCAGAGCTAGCAGAGCCTTGCTCCTTCTGTGACCTCTGCTGCCACGTTATGGGGGCGCTGGACCCCAGGATAAGAACCACTGACTTAAACAAAACTACAACATTTGTTGACAAAAATGTACTGATTTTATTTCTTGACACAAGTGAAATGAAAGCCTGTCGGGGTTTCAATTGAAGCCAGTTGAAGGACATTTCTGTGATTCATCTCTGCTTTTTCGACAGACAACCTTTTAAATTTAACTTATCTAAGATTGTGGATTATGGAGGACTTGCTGCTTTAAACTGATACATTTATGAATGTTATCTGGTCAAATTTCAGGCAAACAACATGTTTTCTGTTTTCAGTCGGCATTCACATCAAATTCTTTCTGCTGCCTCTTCTATACCTGCTGTGTATGAAAGACAATGGCAAACACACACACACACACACACACACACACACACACAACCCCACACATTTTCAGATTATTACATTTATTTAGAATAATATCATTCTTAGAGTTTTTGGAGGTAATGAAATTAAATGGAGTAAAACATAAGAAGTTGACACTCCTGTTCTAATAACGTCACATTCTGTCTAATACAGTTCTAAATTCAACACAGATCCACTAATTAAAGGAAAAGATCCATAATATTTATCAGAATGCCTCATCAGCTTGGGATACATTTTAGTTCTTTGATGCAACACATTTCACATCTTTCTTAGTTGTCCTGAAGTTACGACCTGTCTGATGTGTTTAACTCATTGTCAAGAATCCTTTCACCAGAACCTTTATTAATCACCTTGGGCACATCTCAGACATTCAGGAAATTTACTCCAGCACAAAGGAAAGTTCATTTCCTGTTCTCTTCTTACCATGAAAAAAATTACTCTTGATATCATGGAAAAGACCAGCGGTACCTGATGTTAAAATGTGGCTGTATGAACTGTCTAATGCTTTAAACCGGGAAGAAATAAGATATCTGTGAAAGGACAGTTTGTCACTGTTCAGAACATTTGACAACTTGTAGATTCATTTCTTACAATCTGTGCCTGTGTAAATACCTAGCATGTTTTTGGATGACATTACTACATGCAGCCCTCCGATTTGCTTGAAAGTAACTTACAAAATGAACCTTTAAGATTAAAAAAATCTAACCAGACAAAATATTTTTTGAAGCATTTTTTTTTTTTTTTTTTAATCCAGGCAGAGTTTTTAACTCATTTTAATTAAAATGATTTTTTTTTTTCTTTTGTCTTTAAAAATGTTGCTGCAATCTTTCTGATTCCTACACTACAATCCAAAGCATCAAGAGTTAGCTATCCTCAAAGTGAACTACGACTGAGAAGTCTAAGTGGTCTGCAGAATGAAGTTTAATTCAATGTGGACAAGCTCATGTTTTTGAAAATTCTTCTCAGTCTCACCTGTGTGTTTCATGTATGAAGACAAATTTGCATTTGAGTAGATCCACGGAAAAAACTCAGGACATTGTTTCAAAAGAACTTTTGTGCGTTGCTGAGAACTAATGCTGCTTTTGAGAAGCAGAGTTTGATTTGTAGATTCAGTTGCTACCAAACAGCCTCGTTTCGTTGTGTGTATCTGAAGATACTAAAAAAAAAAAAAGAATTAATCTGAAATAAAGTGTTCTCTTCATTTGCAAACTGTTGAACTGAACTCAATTGTTTCACACAGAATTTAACACTGAGTTGAAGGAAAGTCTGTTTTTTTTTCTCCAGCCTGCTGTTGTGAATGTTTGAGAAATAGTTTCACAAAATCATTACCACTTTCATTCAGAGCGGAGATCCTTGTGCGAGATGGAGGATCGATTCACTGGGAGCTTTTTGTGTGATGTGGCCTATGATACTCTGCTGGTGAGTCCAATCAGCTCCAGCGAAGAGCTATAAATGCACGGAGGAGCAGCCAGGAGAATGACTCAAACTTTGTGCTCCGTAATATTCAGAAAATCACCGTCCTGATGGTGCGAGCAGCTCATCTGGGCCCCTGCGCCGCAGCTCACTGATTGATTATCCTGAATCTTGGCCCTTTTTTGTATTCACTACAGTATAATTGCATTCATTATTCTCAAATAATACGAAAAACCAGTCTGGAGAATATCTGAATGTGTAAATAAAAACTTCATCCCTGAAGGAACAGGTGCTCTTTCCGAGCAGGCCGCTCCGTGCATTCTGATGTGTCATTATCTGGAGTTCACCACATAAACACAACAGTGAATAATTCAGGGATGTCTTGTTTATGCAGAAGCCGAGTGGAATGGGAGCGATGTTTTTTTTTTCCCCCCTCCAGGTGTTCAGCTGACACGTAATCTGACTCAGAAACCTGGATTTTAACCGACTTTCTCGTCGGCCACAGAGCTAATTTTAGGGAAGTTAGATAATGTGGGAATCAGGGCAATATTTCGCACATGGCTTCACAAATCGTGGAAGTAGGTCAAAACAAACTATCCAGATGTTGAGCATTTAGGGAAACATCCTTACAAGAAATTGATGAGTATACAAAGATGGAAAAGTGAGCTAAAAGCCACCTTCTCTTCATTGATCCATGACCTATATCCAGTTTAAATCCCTGTTTCCACCTGTGAATGTGTCCAAGGAATCCGGATGCTGAACTCAGTTCAGTGTAGACAAAACTCTTTACAGACCCAGCAGTCACTCTGCCAACCTTTTAAAATGTGAGTTTGTGATTTATCTTAAACTTTCTATCACATCGTTTTCAAGTTTGAACCCACTCCCTCTTTTTTTTTTTTGTTTTCTTCCCATCTCATTTAAAATTGAAATTTGAGTCACTGGTTGAACATATAGGTCCATCTGTCCGGCCTTCTGTCTAACCCATCACTCCCAGTCGCCTCCTGAACACAGTATGATGAATAAGAAGAGCGTTAGTCACTCTGTTTTCCAAGTAAATTTCATTTAAAAATAAAATGGATGTGTGAGACGTTAAAAGGAAACAAATAATTCACAGGATGTGACGTTTGGAAAGCTTTCAGTGTGATTTAATTAGATTTTACTGCCACTTCTTCCTCATTAAGAATTGAGCTGCAGGTGTTGGTTGGAGTCTTGATTTATGACTCTCAGAAGATTTTACATTCAACAGGTAAATAAATGAGTCGAGACATCAAAGTGAAAAGATGAGGGGAGAGACAATTCTCCGAGGCAACAGATAACATCCAATTCATTATCCTTCATTGCAGTTTCTTTCATCACCTGCATCGCGGTTTCCTGCACGTCTTATAAAGGTTTGGCTCCAGAGCTTTTTTTGCAATCAGTTCCTTTGCATAAACATCTGAGATGCTGTGTTTTCTTGCCCCAGCTGGCAAATCCAATCAACTCCACTGATTTCAAACGATGTTTGGGCTGTTTGTGTTTTTTTTTTTTTTTTTGTCCTGGATGGGAGATCGGTAAGCTTTTGGTCGTCAGATTGAAAAACAGATTCTGCAAAAAATCCACCTGATGAATGATGGGAGCAGACACTCCTTCACAGGTCAAACAATCATAAACACTCACATTCACAATATGGGCCATTCAGAGTTTCCAATTCACCTCATGCGGGCATCGGGAAAATGTGTCACATCTACATAAAGAGGCGGCTGACAGCCGAAAACCCAGACCAGCCGAGGTGAGTGGCAGGCTAGACACATTACTTAACAGCCAATGTGCTGTTAAATGTAGTGGAGGAAAGAGCAGGACACCAAAAACAAGATTGCACAGAGGTGTACATTTAACAAAACAGCAGAAAGAGGCAACCAGAAAGTGATGAACCCTGTCTGCATGCAAATTTCCTTTAAACGCGAGACAAAACAATCTCAGTTATTGGGAGTTTGTTTTTTGCCATAGTTTTTCGAGGTTTGTCCATCTCCAAATCAGAACAGTGATAATATTTACATTTTGAATATTGGACCAGCTTTCTTTCTTCAGGTGTAGGCTTCTTCCTGTTGTAGGGTTTACAGTTGGCAGGTCATTATTTTCCATTAGGAGTCTGTATTTCCTCTAAGACCTGATTTGCATTGCGTGCAGCTCCAGCAGCGTTTTAACCCCGCCGTTACAAGCCCTCCGGTTTGTAAACCGTCCATGCCAGTGGAATAATAAGCACGCTCACAGGCTGATCCAAAGTTCAAGTGGAAAACCAATCATGCGTGCAGAGAAAGACAGTGGGCGCCCGGCCTCATCCTCCATAAATCGTTTTTCCTTTAGAATTAGTCATGGGTAAAACTTTGGCTTTTCCGTTGGTGTTTAATCTATGGACACGGCGGGATGTGGTGGAAATGTAATCCATAACACAACAAAGCATTCGGCATATATTAATTTTATTGATTATTATGGAAATGAAAGCACCCTTGAGCGCTCAGGTAATAGTTGAAGGGTAGAAAGCAGATGAATGAGGAGAAAGAGAACAATCCAAGTTCAAATGCATGACTGACCTGATTTGAAATAACCCATTGAACATCAAAGCCACCAATGCACCCTTTTTTTGCATGGACCTTCTGAGACGCCCTATCCTTTCTGTTAAGTATTAATGCACATGTGTGCAGCTGGGACAATAAAAGGAAACCCTTTGACACACAGAGTACATGTACTGTTCCTATGACCAACAACAATTAGTGTAAATCTGCACATATTTTGAAGGTATTTGCTTTTTTTCTTGGGTATATTTACCCCTTTTAGCAGAGCTAACAACGGTTACCATTGTGAGTCCAACAACAAATCATAATGCAGGATGTTTTTAACTGAGATGTGGACTTTTTCAAAAACTGTCCACTGCATTTTGTGAGGAATATATAAATATTTACTGTATTAGACTCACTGTTAATGAAAAAAAACATTCTGTGCAGGAACAATAAGTTCACATTAAGCCGTTTATTGTTTTCTATTGATATAAATAAGCATTAAGCAAAACTACTTCGTCATGTGACGTCTCATCTTTTCCACAGCTCGTCTGTGTTTTGTGTTTGCGTCGTTCTCCTCCTGTCTGTCTTCCGGTGAAGTGTGCCTTTATTCCCTCTCTGCCACTTTGATCAACCACCTGCTCCTCATCAGCGCTCATTAATTTCTCCTCCTGCTCCGCAGTTTGCTCAAACCACACGAAGTAACTGCTTTGCCTCCGACCCATTTCTCACAAACTATGAACTTTAATCTATCGATCTGTTGTGTGTGTGTTAGGGTCTGCACTGCAGAGTCAAGGAGCTGACCTCTTGTTTCTGCCAAAGCAGCTCAAATTGTATAAAGGATTTGAATCACTCACTGTACATATATTCACTGAAAATTGTTCTTGTATTATCTATTTTCTTAGTTATTTAAAAAAAAAAGTTTGTCTCTCTGGTTATCAGGCTTTCTGCTGAACATGGTTATAAACCTTCATGAGATTCAGGTGTGCTGCAGTCAGGGAACCATGCAGGGCTGCATGCGGCTCCCCAGGAATGCAGTTTGACACCCCTGCAAATAGTGAACTGATGGCTGCTGTCCAGCTGATCGTGCTCGCTGTACAGTGCGCCCCCTTCAGTGATTGCACCCAACTGCAAAAACTACCCATGCTTATGAACAACGAAAGTCAAGGGAAACTTGATTTTACACTCAAAGGGTATATAAGGGGTGTCCAATGTTTCTATTCTGATAACGACAACAAAGTATATTTTGTTATTTCAAGAAAACAGCTCATTTTTCCCACTCAAATGCATCTTGCAAATTAACTGAGATGTGGACAGACATCTTTTATGCCTCTCTCATCCAGACCTACATGAAGCTGCTTTTCCTGGACTTTAACTCTTCAACCCAACTGAATCACAGATCATCGTCAACAAACTGCTACCGCTCGGACGACCACCATCTCCCTACGAATGAGTACTGAACGACAGACAGTGAGGGCCCTGCGTGGATTCCACAGCGTCTCCTCTTTCACCGTCAGCCTCTATCCAGGCTTTCCCCAGGGCTGCATCCTCATGCTGCTCTACACTCTGCTCACATCTTCTTCCAGAAACACCCACATAATCATATTGCGAGGTTTGCAGCCAGCACGGCTTTGGTAGGATGGATATCCAACAGCGACGGGTCGGCGTGCACACAGGAAGTGGAGGACCTGGCACACTGATGCGGGGATCACAACCTCTGCATTGATGTGGGGAAAACAAAGGAGGTGGCGGTGGTGTTCACGCACTTCACGTTATAATGGGTTTTGGAGCTTTCATATACATTTGTGACATTTTACATTGGAAAACATGAAAATTCACAAATCACTTTTACAGACCTGTCGACTGTCATTGTTCTGTGTTTTTCCTCTGTAAGTGTGCTCTCTACTGAAGGCATGTGAAGGTGGAAGTATTTTGAATAAATGAAATTGCGAGTGTCGGAGACGCTGCAGAATCAAAGGCACACACAAAGCAGTGCCTTATCTAACCAATTATTTTGACGGGTGTGTCAAAGTCTCCTTGCTAAACCCAGGAAATCCCTCATGTAGATATCAGGTGCATGTTTTTTGGAGGTCCAATTAAAACCTGTAAGCTACTTATCATCCCAATATTGAAATACCTGGGAAATAAGACAGCTCTGACATTTAATTTGTGTCAATTCAGGATAAAGATTTAAGTACTGGGGACAGGAGGCAAGAAGGAAAACCTTTTCAAATGAGCTGTTGTGGTTTTCCCAGTAGTCACGGGAACACATTTATGATTTTAATATTGAATGAGTTCAGTACAGATTGTGTTGAATAATAGAAACACTGCGAACTCAAGAGAGCGTGGGGATATTTCGCAAAGCGGGGTTGACATGCCTGAAAGAGATTAAGACTACAAAACCTCTGTTATATAATGATCTTATTGCGCCGTCATCCCTCATCACATTTTATACAATTCACTTGTCTTCTCACCTCACTTGGCTTTAACTGTTTACTGGGAACTTTTCTTCTTCCAATCCAAACTCCTCGAGGAACACCTCAACCTTCAGTTGACCGTATACGCATCTTAAAGTGAAGATTAATCAATTCAATGAAACCAGTGACAAAAAAGAGATGATTGAGTCTGCCAAGTGCCATCGAAGCAAAGTTTTAAATATTTTCTGGTAGAAAAACGGTGTCTAAAGGTCAATAAACTAGAAAAAAAGGCAATAACCTGAAAGTGGAGAAAAAGTTCCCTGCTGTGGAGGACAAACCCAGCAGAGCGTCAGAGGTCTCCTTCTGTTGAGCTTTAATGTTGAAGATCAAACTACAGTCAAACTGCTGCAAAGAGGCCTTGTCTTGAGAAGAAGATTCAAATTTTGGTCAGAAACATCCATTCACTGGACCGATCAAGGCTGTAATCGAAAATATGCTCGTCCAAGGTGTTTGTAATGTAAAATGTTAATTTTTTTCATTGTGTGAATGTTAATTTTTCAGACTTTGTCTCAGGATTTACACGCTGCTTTTTCCACTGCAACCTTCACATTCATGTCCTGCCTTTTCTTCTCGGGGCATTTTCAATTTCCTGGCGACCTTGGTCTTTCTCGGGCTGTCTGTCCATTTTCACAGCTGATTATCTGAACCCGCACCGTAGAAAAGCCAGGTGTTACTAATAACTGGCGAAGCAGGCTTTACAGTCTGCCGATTCTAATCTTGTGCAATTCACTTGATTGTACAGAATACCTTGAATTGTGTTTTCTCTTCCTTGGAGCAGACGCTATGCTGTTATAAAACTCAAAATGAACGCATTTTGTGTGGATACTGGAGTAACAATGAAGTTATGAATCCTCTGGATGTGAAAAGTGGACATTTCATTTCAGGTTTTTGTAAAATAAATGGACCAAACACACTATAATGTGTCAGGTATCCGAATGCATCAAAAAGATCTCCCTGCTGCCCTTTGACACACACACACACACACACACACACACACACACACACACACACACACACACACACACACACACACACACACACACACGTTAACTCTGTTGTGCAATTTCAACTCTGATGTTTAGTTATCTACTTCAATTAAACTTTTGAAATCTTTAACCTTTAACCTCACTACACAACACACTCCACCAGCACACCAAGCAGCAGTGTATTTACTGATTATATAAAGCTGAAATCTATTGATGGGGTTCATGTTACTACTATTCTCTGTATGTTTATGCTGTTGCTAGTATACTCTGATCAGTTTTTATAAATTGGTGAAAATGTTTGTGTCATTTCAATGTATTTACACCTAGTGGTGTATTTAATCAGGAGGAACTATATTCTGAGATATTTTCATTTTAAAATGATCGTCTCTGTCCTTCTATCCTTGCATCATTTTATGATTATTAATCATTCTGAAAGAACCCACTTGGCAAATTGAGAAGAAAACGATCCTTTCTGAACTACCTTTTTCCATCCTCTGACGACACAGCGGTGCCATCACGAAAGCCTGAGTCACCTTCCTGCAGCGGCTCCTTTGTGCCGCCGTGTCGGTCATTTGTGACCAGCGTCCGTTTGATGTTCAGTAATGAATGCTCAACAACAACAGCAACATCAATATGACTGTGCGGAGGCTGGTTACTCATGGGTGGGATGAAGAAAGGCCTTATACGTACGTTTAACCGTTCAACAGTGAGTGCAGAACAAGTTGGAGTCGAGTCGCCTCGCGGATGTGTCAGAAAATGTGCATGCGAATGAGCCGTTCATAATGTTTTTATCCATATTGGTCGTGGCACCAGTATTGTGTGCAAATAATGTGTACTTCTATGATATCAGATTATTTATTCATACTGACGGAAAAATACCAAAGGAGTTTACGGTCAGCATTAACTTGTTTAATTATTACCTAAAAAAGCTTGTAAGTTGAAGCTGTTTATGTTAAAACAAAAATCAGATAAATTTCTGGCGTATCCTTTCCTAAGAGATGGGTTTTAGATATTCCTTTTTCATTTCACTGTGATAAATGTACCTTTTCACTGTTGCCTCGTCTCATCATCTTATCGTATTTTGCACTAATTAAGCCATCAAGGAGTCTGTGTTCGTCGCTGCTCCCTCGAGAAGGTCAAGCAATTAACGCTGACAGGCACTTTTCTTGTGTGGGTTAACGTACATCTTGCTGCATTCAAACCCATGATTAACTGGGGGAAATGTCTCCGCTCACCCAGGTGAGGCTTCGGAATACTTCATCTCTGAATTACCTGAACAAGGCTAGTGATCTGCCTTTGTCTGTGAGTGTGTGTCATCACGTCCACCGTGGAAAAATAACGTTAAATCTCATGTCGAGCTATTCGTCATGACACTCCAATCTTCTTTCTTCACACTCTGACCTTTCATTGACGTCTCTTATACATCCTACACTCTGAAACTTAATTTTGCTACATAACACTTGAAGGATGGCCGTGGTTGTACGCTGTCGCCCCTTTTCATGGACGAGATGAGGAGAGACAGCCGAGGCCAGGAGGGCATCGTGCGGATGACGTTGTCTTCCTCGTATCGTCACATAAGGGCCTCCAGAATAGTGGAGTTTACTGATGAGCTGCCTGCTCAGATGTGTTTTCAAAATCTGAACAGGAAAACCTGTTTAAATCAACTTAAACCACAATTGTGACTAAATACTATTGCGTAATTTTTCCATCTTATTAATTTCAGTGCTGTGAGACAACAAATTAATCCACTGTGTCATTTCAGTATCTTATACAGTACGATGAGGTATTTTTACATTCTAACATCCTTAAAGTTTGTCGGTTAGTGATGAAAATGCATTAGAAAAGTTGCTCTTGATTTGTTTTATTTAACATCATAAATACATTTATCAGGAGCTGGTCTGTTACACAGTTTGGGCAGAAACATCAGAAGCTGCAAGTGGTGACAAGTAAAGTTCTGATGTAGCTGAATAATGGTTTATGTGGAAAGAGCAGAGCAGGGAAAGACTTTGATGTTTAGTTTCTGTGTTTTAAAATATAAAGAGGAGAGAAAAAAAGATAATCTCAAAGCAGCAGAACAAATTGAACAGATCAAGCGTGTTGTATTTTGGCTCCTTAACTCCATCCAGTGTCAGCTAATGAGGCGCTGGAGCTAAAAATTCATCAAAGGATAAAAAGAATGCATAAATCCCCGTGACTCTATGAGTAGAAACAAATAAACGTCTCCTCTACTGAATGTCAATCCTCCTAATGGACAGATCCAGCCCACTTGATGCTTCCTCATCTTTCTGTGGAGATGTAAACAGCGGGGCTCAGAGGGTCACGGCTGGTAATTACAGGTCTGCCATCTGACAGCGGCGGCTTCAGGCAAACGGAAGGACGCCTAATTAAAGTCCAGCCAGACGCGTTAACGTCAACGGCTTCGTGAAACAACTTCACAATCACCCAAGACCGCCTAAAATCTTACATCTGACCTGAGACTGGTAGATGTCTGTCACTGCCTTGTTATGGATTCATTTGAGTTATTGCCATTTAATACTAATCTAATCAAGGCTACTAATTTATTATCATTAGTGTTTATTTCATGTCACAAAATGTATTCTGTGGTTCGGCGTGGGGTCAGTCGGGAGGTGAGCGATTTGAATACAGTGATTTAATTGTATCACAGGAAAAAAAATCTAATGAAATATGCAGGAGATGACACACTACAGCAGCAGGATGCGATGGAAATTTGGTTGAAAGCAGGTTTGCATTCATATTCACTCAAGCTGCCACATAATGCAGCAAATGTAAATATCCATCCCACAGACAGTTGTCCTCTTGTGTCTGTCCAGAAAGTGCTTGGCGAACTTGTTTTGAAGGGATTTCTCGCTCAGATTGGTCATGTCCGCTGGGGTGAATCAGAGAGACTTCATCGATCTTTTTTGATGAAAAGGAAGAAATCACACGGGGGCGCATCTTCTGTGTGAGTTGGCGTGTCGGTCAGCGTTTATCGGCAGTGTAAAATCACCGCAAAGCAAGCGTGCGACGGCGTAGCGGTCCTTTCCTTCAGAGGCAGGATGGGAGGCAGAGGTGTGGGAGCATGCTCAACGCTTCGGTTAGCTTGAGGCTGTTTGCCTTTTTCATCCTTTCAGTTCCACAAATAACAACCTCGGATGCCTCCTGCAGCACAGCTGTAAGTTTGAGATAAATATTTTGAGTTCTGGAAACAAGAGATACATAAAGCGGCCGTGCGTGTATTTCTTTGCCACGACTTGATGTCTCCGCTCTGCAAAATTCAACGAATGGCAGAGAGCGGCGTGTTAGCAACAAAAACAGTCTGATGGGATTTGAGTGTTTTCACAGCATGGTGGAAGTTAACATGATTTTAAAGCGCTGACTACTTCCTGAGTCCAGGCTCCGGGTGCTTTGGTTTCCTGTGAGTGATGGATGAGTGACCCTGTTCAGGATCGATTCCTGCTGCTGCTCACTTTGCTCCACTGACCCATAACTCTACACTGGATTAAAGATGAAAGGCTGGGACTTCAAGTATTTCCAAGAAAGAGGAAAGGAGCAGAAAACGAGGCCACTTCAGTAAATTGCAATCCAACCTGTTTGCATCAGATAAGAAACAGATTCAAAACTCATATATCATCCAAAGATGTGATGTGTGGTTGTTTTCAATCTATACAAGTTTTCCAACCTCAGTGTTAAGTCTAACAGAAACAGCAGGTGTCTGTGTTTCCCTCCACGCCTCAGTTTTAAACAACCACAGGAAGCAACACCCATCATAAGGCCGAAACACACTGATGCAGTCAGACTGCGATACCTACGGAGCGACCGGTGTGAGCCTGCAGTGATGGATTTAAGCTGAGTGAAACTTCAGAGAGCTCTCCACGGGGCGCTCTGTGTTGCGTCTGTTTGAAGATAATATCCTTCTCATTTGCCGCCTGCAGGCTGTGCGTGCATGTCGTCTGTCTCATTATCTCTCGGGATTCTGCTGATTGCCGTCCTTGCCTTCGAGTGGCTGTGTGAGCTTCTTGAATGATATCAAAGCTCTCGATTATATATTTTTTTTTTTCCCCTCTGCAGCCTCATTTGATGCTGCAGCGTTCATGGCAGAAGAGAAAAAGTAACAAGTGGAAAAGTCAGAATTATTGAGTTTGACAAAATCAGAACTACTTTGCTTGATGCATTTAAAGACGGTTCTTCTTTTTTTTTTAACTGGAGATTCAATTTAGATGAACACCATGCTCAAAAAAACCCTAAAGCACAGAAAAAAGAAACACAGGAAGTCATGGTTGATTGAATTTCTTATATAATCAAAGTAACCATGACAGCTTTCGAGAATATTTCCACCAAGATGGTCATGACAGCGCCAGAAAAAGACTCATTATTTGTCTCTGTGTGGACCTGCCCTGTGGGGGGCTTTGACCGCTCGCTTCAGGAGTCTTACTGGGTTTATACAGCAGATAAATGTTAAAAAGACTGAGGTGCAATGAGTCAAGTCATAGAACATATGAGCACATACGATGAGACATTGAGAACTCTACACTTCCAAACGAGAGTGACAGAAAAAAAAAAAATCCTTGCATTTGTTACGTATTTTTCCCAAGTGGAAGAGCAGACAACTGCCACCTCTGAGCCTGAGTCTGCAGGTCTCTTCCTGTTAATATGAAGTTTTTCCTTTCCCACCTGTACTTCGTCATGTGGAATAGTTGGCCTTTTTTCTCTAAAACTGTTTTGTTTTTAGATTTTAACTAATCTACTTTTGCTCGAACAATGTAACTTGGAGCAGCAGTGACTTCTACTGAAAGAAAACTACTGACTTCTTTGACGGTTTTCTATTTTACAGAGTCATTTTGCAGGCCGGCCTGAAGCCTTGCCGGCCAGTTTCAGCCCACAGCCACATGTTTGACAGCTCTGTGTAAAAAAAAAAAAAAAGGTTCCTCTCTTGCAGAATTGGACATTCTAATGTTGTTTTTAAAATCCTGCAATGGTTTGACACAACATGTTTTGTTTAGTGTTGCATTATCAGGTTTTCTGCAGCACTTCATGATGGCACACCCACTGTCAGATGTCGTGGAGGAAGACATGAAACGGCTACAAAAAAAAAAAGGAAAAAAGAAAAAAAAAGGATTCCAATTTGGGCCTTATTTCTGTAGGAAATCAGCAGCACATCTGTTCTCTTCTCAGCAGTATTAAGATGGTAGAGAACAAATGAAACGTTTTTCTACAGGTCTCCAGATGACATTTCAGTCAGTCTGCAGACATTTTGGAAGTGTGTTTAGTATCAGAATAAACTGAAATGAAAGCAGGAAATAAATACAAGCCAAAAATCAATTAATCACAATTCTTTAAATGTGCATATGTTCTCATACATTTTACATATAACCCACACACAGCAGCACAGATCTCCATTAAAGTATTTTCCCCCTAAATTGATTATTTTAAAAACTAATGCTGGTGTGTGAGCTGCAGCCTGGAGGGGTTTTAAATATTTGGTGTATAACTGAAGAGGCTGACTTCAGTGGCAGTGCTGCGGTTCAAAGTGAGTCTTGATGTCTTCAGCCTCCGTGCAGATTCCCCACGGAGGTGAAAGTCTGAGTCCCGCTGCTCTCAGTCGCTGCACTCGAGCTGCGACTGAGTCAGTAAGTCTGCTTCCAGGAGCGGAAGTACAGCTGGATGGGGAGGAGGGGGTTCCTGTTCCTCAGGCTCTTGTGGAAAACGTCGAAATCCGCCTTCCTCACTCTCTGGAGATAGTCTTCCAACGCCACCTGAAGCACACAACACCACAGGAAGGGCTCAGTTTGCAGGAGGGTTGATTTGATGAGCCGGTTTAGACTGAAGCATATGTGCAGTCAGTCTTCCACGCAAATCTTTGAGGGAATCAACAACGTTCATGTGAAGAAGAAAAAAATCAAAACGCAAAAAACAGGTCACAATGCAACACCCTGACAATGCATGCTTTTTACTGACTGTGATCAGCAGCAAGAGGGATCGCATCGCCTGAATAGTAGCTTCTTTTTACCGGCTTCCAGCTAAATCTAGAACAGAATTTAAAAGTCTTTTAACTTTATGGAGGAACTTTTTACCTTGACTGATAAAACATATCCTTCCCTCTAAATGACCAAACAAAGTAATTAAGTAGTAAGAGGATATAAAGACCAAAAGGAGATCTGCCACAAATCATACACTATCAGGAATCTTCCTGATCAATCTTGAACCAACATTCTCTTTAGGCACAGTGTCTTCACCAACAGACTTTAGACAATTGAGCGAAAGAAGAAGAAAAGTGTCAGAATGCGACTAAATTAGCGGGAACCGATTCCTTTGACATGCAAGTGAATCCACGTGATTTATGCTGAACGAAACATTTTCCAGAAATCATCTCCCTCGGCGCGTTCTGACAGAATGACAGTCATTTCTGTCTGCACACATCACAACAATGGACTCCAAAGAAAGCAATCAAGATATGATTGAAATGAACATTTCAGTTTTAGTCTATAAGCCTTCAAAAGAATACCGCATTAACCGTGTGTGAGTTCCAGGCTTTTTTTTTTGTTTTTGTTCAGTTCCTTGATTGCTTCTTTTCAAACCATTCTCACGGCACACAAAGGCAATGTTACAGAAATTGAGTTGGAAAAGCAGGATATATACGTGACACCCCCGTTGTTTATCCTTTTTCGGTGGCAGGTTTAATGAGTAGTGTTGTATAGCGAGACAGCCACACAATACAGAAACTGCACTGACTTTTTTTTTTTTTTTTTTTAACTGCCCACAGAGGTCTGATTGGCCGAATGCGCCTTCAGCCACTGCATCTTGATGAATAGAGCCCTGACCCCACACTACATCCTAATGGAACCATAAATGTGGACTATAGAGTTTGTTTAAAAGCTATCTTTTTAAATGTACCCAAAGTATTCCCTCTTTATTTGAGCACAGCGAACAAAAGTCCGCCTACACTCCATTAGGGGAGAAGCAGAAGTCTCCATGTGCGTTACTGCATTTCCATAGTACTTCATCTAGATTCACATCGAGGAGCAAACACCCTGGACAAAAAAAACAGTTCATCAGAGAGTCACACACTCGCATTCACACACACAGGACACATGAGAACAGAGGAACTGCGAAAGCCCTGGAACACACAGCAAGGACAAACTCCACACTGAAAGGTTTAAGCCTGAACTTACAATCCAACAGATTGTATCACGAAGGCAACTGGCCTTGAATGAAGTACTGAGGATGTTTTAACTTCTCTTATTTCTGCTCAAAGGTGCATCAGGTCGTTTTTCAGAAAGTAAAGCGAGACGAGTGTCGATATGAATGCCTGAGGATCTTCATCTCTTTTTTTCTACCAAAAAAAAAAACAACGTGGTTTTCCCTGCAGCTTCATGGGTATTGTCAGCCCTGAAGGCATCACCTGCTCAGTCGGGTTTATATAAACCTTCACGTGTTAAGATGCTGTCGCCCCGGTGGCCTGTCACTGCGCTCCTTGCCCCCTCAGGCTCCCGCAGCACTGCTCTGTCTTGCTCCAAACCTGCAAATCACCTCCATTTATTTTTCAGCACGATGAATAAGTGCGGGTTGCCGTTTTCAAGCGTTTCTCACGTGGACGAGCACACCGTGCTGGAAGAGCGTCACATGCAGACTCCGACACACAGCCCACATAACGCACACATGACCTCTGCTGCGCAGCGGCGCTCCACTGCAGCGTGAAAATCATCATTCTACATTCAGGAGGCCGGAGTGCTTTTCGCTGTGTGTCGGCTGCAGGAGAGCAGCTCTGCGGCGTGCGCCGGGCGAGCGCGGCGACGTTATAATGGACTGTGGAGTCTGTATGTTCCCGCCTCCTGATGAGTCCAGATACTCTGCAGAGAGCAGCTGCTGCACTTTAGGGAACTGTAGCCGTGGCGAGCCGCAAGACATTTTCATTACAAGACTTGTGTTGTGGGAAGACGGTTCCGAATCAACACACATGTGCATAAAACACAACCTTGTTAGATTTGCACTACTTACACTGTAGTGGTTATCAAATATAAAAGGAAATTACTACGTTCTGATAAATGTTTGTAAGAATTTTTTGCACGGTGATTTTTGACCAATAACTTCGTCTTTGGTTATTACATGATAAAGTTTCAAGGTGAAAAAAAAATGAATATTAGTCAGTTAAATAAGCTGTAACTGTCGTGCAGCCGCCCACCACTAGTCGGAGCTGCAGAGCTGCTTGAAACGACTGCACTGTTAATGCACCGTAAGAGGAAGGTCAAAAGTCATTGTCTGGCAAAACCAATGCAGTTTGTCATTGCGATAATCAAGAGAACGAAAACTTTACGCCAGCTGTGTCTGAAAAGAAACCGTATTAACTTTCAACACTCCAGCAGGGTGACGCACAGCCTCCGTTAAACTCAAGCGTGTGGATATTAACCTGCAAGGAATGACGAGTGCTGCTTGTTTAGTCTAGTCGAACCCAATTCTTCTGGAAAAAATAGCAACAAATATATCGGTCACAGTCTCACCTGCAGCTTCCCTAACATGACTACTATCCATCTCTATCTTGCTCTAAATTATGTTTTGAAAGCAATAAATGTTTGTGGAGACCAAACCTCTAACCGCAAACCATAAAAAAAAAAACTCCACAGGTTCAATCAATCCCTGCAAGGTGCCACAAGTATTCAGCGTCTGTTTGTCAGAAAGAGGCGTTTTATAACAACAGCTGATGTAGTTGACATTTCACTGTTTTAAAATGTGTTATTTTATTTATTTTCAATCTCGCAACCTCTACTCTTTTTGTCAATTATATTCTAGCAGCTTTCAAACACACCAAAACCAACTGAAATGGGGTTTTTTTTTTGTGTCGCAGAGCTTTAAAATAACCTGATCTGATGTGCTTCATCGTGTGACATGAACGTAAAGCTTTTACTGGCGCTTCATAAAAGACGTTACTCATCGCAGACAGCTTAAAAAAACTGTAAATTTTTGAGATTTAATAGGATCTCATTATTGAGTGCTTGATTTCTTACAGTGAGAAGGAAGGCCGGGGCAGCGGCTGGTGGTACAGTGTGGCTGAATGATCGTGCCTGGAACAGAAAACCCCAGTTAAAATTCATCCAACACTGAGTAAGAAAGAGTCAAACACACTCCTTCTGTCACTGCTGAAAACTAAAAATCTGTATATGTCAGTCACAGGAAACAAGGAATTCCTAATAATAACTACTCACTGTTAACACCCGGTATGACGGAGGTTTCAAGTGTTTTGCCACGATTCTAACTGCAGACAGCACAAATTTACTGTATAAACTGAAGAGGAGCAGCCAAAACAAAAGTTTGAAAAAAAACCCCAAAAATCTATGTAAGCGGACACTAATCAATTTCCAAACTAATCAGCTCAACCCCCACTTGGAGTTCCATTAGCAAGCGAGCGCTAAAACCAAAAGATATTGACAGGACGTTTTTAATCACGCGCCCCGCTGTCGGAGCAGAAATTATCTGAAGATCACAGCGTGTCCGAGCACTGCCGGTCTCTGACGTCCGTTTGCAATGTGAAAATAACACGCTGGTTTATTCCCGTCGAGTGGCTCGAGAGGTCTTCGAGTGTATTATAAAACAAACGGTGCCATAGTGACAGTCAACACAGCCCGCTGTCACCGCGCGGAACGTTTATATTGAGAGGTTACGTAACTTGACTTCAGTGCTGCTCCCCGTACCTAACTTTTTATTTCTCAAAGGGAGGTTTCTGGTTGATGTGGTTGATGAGGAATCTCAAAGAATGAAGATTAAATCTGATTCCGAATTATCAGAAATTCCTCACACAAAGCTCCTGAATTAACTTCCTGCAAATTCCCCCAACAACGAAGTTTCTCACTAAAGATTTTTATCGTTTTTATCTAAAACAGATGCTTCAAAATGTTCTGAAAGGCCCAACAAATTCTAAAAGTCCAATTTGGAGCAATATTAAAGTTTTTCAGGAGTTTATTCCAAATATTTGATGCATAAAATCGAGAACAAACTTCTGCATGTTTGTTTCTGATTGTGGAACAGAAAGCAGGTTTGATCCTGGTTGCTAACGGAGGACCTGGGATCAACCATTCCGAGCTTGTAGATCAATTTCAAGATCAGGGAACCAGCGTGAACACCTGAGAAATAGACTGATGTGGTTCCCATTTTATTTTTTCAGCCAGTCAGATGTGGAGTGCTGTTTAACAACAAAGTGGCACTTCTATTCTATTTCTTAAATTAATAATTCACCCTGGAAAGTCTCCTCCTGTCTGGTGTCTCGAGCAACCTGACTCAATTTGGTCGTCACATTCTCTCTTTGTCCGTGAAATTCACCGTGAGACTCATTTTGCCTGAGGGCGCTTGGCTAATGCCCTCGCTCTATTCTTCTCTCACAAAAGAAAAAGAACGGTTGCTGTTCTGTGCACGTTGTGCTCCTTCGTGCTCCCGGCGCTTTGTGACACTTCTATCTGCTGAACCGAGGAACCGGGAAGTGAGGAAAATACTCCTGAGGGTTTCGCTTTGATCGACCTTGAGCTGGTCTGGACAAAAGCTCCATGTCAAATATACACTTCCACCTAACTCCTGAACTGTGCGGGTGCGTGCAGTACGTACGTGTTCCAGATGGACGTGAGCCTGGCTGGCGATGTCGAACACCACGTCCCGGATGTTTGGCTCCTGGCTGCCTCGGATGAAGTCCTCCTGAGACGCTCCATGCTGGTGAAAAGCACGGAAAACAACACAGCGGCGTTTCAGGTCACAGCGAAGCTCATAGGTTCTGTTTGGTCGAATTCCTTTTGATTTTGCTTCAAACTTATTTAAATTCTTCTCTGGAGGAAAGATTTGATTACTAAAAAAAAAAAAAAAAAAAAAAACCTGTGGTCAATGGTTAAGGATCAGTTTACAGAACTTTTTCAACTCAAAACAGCAACATTTCTTCTCAATTTGGCTGTTGGTTCACATCACAAAGGCATTTTCAGCGCTGAGAACTGCCTCTTTTTTTTTTTTTTTTTTTGAGATGGCCACCATAGAGTCTCAGTTCCTCTCCATCTGAACCAGAACACTGGCTGCATCCCTGAGCTGAGCTGAAGAACAGACGTCGTGTTTCGCTTTGCAAGGCCACATCTTCCACTGACAAAAGCTTCTTGTGACAAAAGCACTCAATGTGTTGTCTGTTAACACACCACTTGAAAATATGTGGGAAATGTGACGAAAAACAATAAAATATATAAAAAACCAAAATTAGAGAAACATGTGAAGACTAACATCTTTTTAAACGGCAAATACGTCCTTATTACAATAATTACCAGAACTAGGATTATTAATCATTCACTCCTGCCCTCGACTCACACTGCTGTCGGCTGTAATTTCCAGCTGAGGCTGTGGAACACTGTGAAACCTTGTCTGTCTGCATTCATTTTGCAGCTTTCTGAATTTTATTCAGACAATTACTTTCGTCTGATGGGTCTCTCGCCGTCTCGACACCTCAGACCTGAAAAACTGAGGCCAAATGATCTGACTGCTTGTGCTTCTTTTATCCACGCAGGTCCAAAATAACAGACCAATTTCCGCTCGCAGAGCTGCTTCTCCTGCTCCTCTACAGGCTGAAAGATTACGTGAACACGCGCTCGAGTCTTTCTCTTGGATGTGATATAACAGAAATGGGTCAAGTAACAATAGAGGATTATACTGAAAATTGGAAAAGTATTTTACAAAAGAAAGTGAGAAGCGCCAAATAACCCACCATCCGTGAAAAAAACGTTTTCCCAATACCTCGAGGCGAACGGAGCTTTGGATCATCTCCTAAAAGTTTATCATGTTACAGTTAGTGTTACTAACTTCCAGCTGATTTTGTTTAACTAAAACAAGAGCAGCTCCATTACATATGGTTTCTTTAAATTGAAGGGAAAAAAAAGGGCAATTTCATTGACGACGGCTATCTCGGTGTCTAAGAAATCCTCCCTTAAGTGCCCTCATTAGACGTCTTGAGCTTGTCTTCATCAGTAATCAAGGGCTCCATCAGCGGCTTATTGTATTTGAGTGAGAGGGAACATAAATACAAGGACCGGCTTGGGGTTCATCCACAGAGGCATCAGAAATATGGTTATTGTGAGTGTTCCACGTGTTGCGGTACATCGTTGTCCTTTCAGGAACGACAAAAAGGACACAAAATACGAGCACTGAATGTCCCTGGAAATGCTGTTGTGAGCGCTGTTAGCCAGTTTAAAGATTAAAGAATAGCGGCTACAACACCGGGATGGAGCAGAAAGACGAGGCTTTGTCTGAGGAGACAGGAGGTGGGAAAAAAAACACCGAGCGACTCTAAAAGGCCTGCATGAAGACCATCTGGGGAGGGAAGGCAGTCTGCAGGGAAGGAGACAAATACTCAAGAACATTGCTCAAAAGATCAGGAGAGGATATTTCACGCTTCACCAGAGGCTCAAGGACAGAACTCCTGACAGGAGACGGAGGGGATAAAACGCAGGTGGCATGTTGACTTTTCTGTGTAAACTACGTCCACATCACAATTCTAACAGGCTTTAAGGTTATGTTTCAAGAAGCTACAAGAACGAGGGAATGAATTACATTATTTTCAGCGGTGAAAAAAGAGACACTGTAGTCTGCTGGTACGGAAGAGCATGCACAGATATGAATATGCGCACGAGAGGCTGAAGATCACCACCTACAACACGCTTGAAGTTATATGAATAAGCCACAGAAGTGATTATGTTCAGTGGAAAGATTCTTTAAAAACTGTTTGATGTATAGATGTCTCCAGGAGGAAGAACGAATCTCACGCTGAAAAGAGCACGCTGCCTGCGATTAAGCATGACGGCCTGGTACGTTCTTAGGCTGATTTGCATCTTCTGCCAATGAAGGGTTTACAGAGCAACACAGATTCAGTCCCGGATCAGCAAACCCAAGCAGAATCATCACGCTGTCTGTGTGGAAGAAAAAGAAAGAGACCGGCATCAATGGATTTTTCCTCAGAATAATCGAACCACGGTTTGACTTCAGATTAAACCTGCAATGTTGTGCAAAATGCATTTAAGTGAACTTTTCATCCACAAAAGGCAGTTTTTCACAATAACGTGAAAACTGAAAGTAACGAAACTGTTGCACAAAGTAGTGAGGGGGAGAAAAAAACGCATTGATGAAGAACTGCAGAATTCTGCATTAAATGAACCTGAGACTGTCGTGTCGTTACAGCTGTGTCAATAAGCCTCATTTCTGTTGCCGACTCTGTCACTTTCCATTTTTTCGCTTTTATATATTTTTAAAATGTTGCAGGATGTGTTTCTGTCAAGGGAAATAGAGATGATGAGGATGAGGATGACGGTGACGATGATGTGTTCAGAGGCAGCAGGTGTTCGCCTTAAATAAATGGTGACTGCAGGTCTCGATACTGGTAATGTGTGACAAAACTAATAATAAAACAAGCAGCCGGTGGTGAAAGCAGCAGGACGTCTGTCAATTAACAATAAAATAATGAAAACGGCCAAATAAGGTGGTTCGCTTTATGCAATGAAATCTGTCAGAATTTCAGTCAACCTCACACTCTTTACCCTGCTGTAGAGAAACACCAGTGTGTGAAACACACAGCTGCAGAAATGTTTAATGTCTGAGCCAGACATGAAGAGAGTGAATTCACAAAAAGCCAAAAAAGAGATTTATTGACTACATTTGTCGCTGCCTCCATCAAAACGAAGCCAATATTGTGCGCAGGCCTTCTTCCAAGGTTTTACACACTCTTTTACGCACAATACTGAGGAACTGCAAGGTACTGAAAGCGGACGTTATCTGAGAAGAAGGCTCAAAAGGATTGACTTATTGGATATTTTTCAGCAATTGTACAACAAGTGAAGGCAAAATATATGTTGAATTATAGTCCAGAAGACAGTCCTTGTACATCTACAGCTGAGATTATAGAGAGTAAGCATAGAAAATTAAATTATTGATCAAAAATTAAATTAAACCACATTCTCCTCAGAGAAAGATAGAAGATCGCTTTGCTAGTTAGGGAATTTAATTGTGGCAATCATTCATAACTAGGGAACATGAGCAGGATAAGGTTCACAATTAGAAGTATGAATTTGCCTGTTAGTATTACAGGAAATGAATTCAGAGACATGGTGTGTTTCCAGAGACTCGTGATTGTCTGCAATCAATGCCATATGTATGACAGAAGGATTAATCCATGTATGATTGCAGCAAGTTTTTAAAAGTCTAGTATGTTCTTTCTGCAAATATTAAATTTCTTCTTATTATTATTATTATTTTTTTTTACTTCCACTAATGTGTAGTTGTGTCATTGTATGGAAAACATGAGCTGAAGCCTCTGCGTGTCAGAGCGCAGTGTATTCCTGCACACCACCAGCGCCCCCTTCAGGCAGAGGGGGGGAGGTGATCTGAGGTGACAGCGGTGGAGAGGGCCTCGGGGTCAGAAGACTCATCTCCTCAGCTGAACATTTTTCAGGGCAGAGGATTGCGTCCTTCGTGCTGCAGCCCAGATGCGTGAGCGCGGTTCCTCCACGCCAACCTCAGCTCCTCCAGCAGCAGTGAGCTGCTTTCTATGTGGGACAGATGGCGCTGGCAAAGGTTACAAATTGTTTGCGGCATTATTTATCTGCTGTGAGTTTGCATCTCAGGCAACGGGGTTTAAATCTCACGGCGTCAGCGTTTTGCCACATGGTGGTTGTGTAATGATTTCTTGTTGGTTTCGTTGTTGTCTCACGCTGGATGAAAATTTAATTTCTGCTTCGATGGGATTGTTAGACGTCATCATGACTCAGCAAAAAACAAACAATTGAGGGATGTCCTTATGTTATCTCTGTAAAAAGTGCTCTGACTTCAACCCTCATGCGATGAGATTGACTGTATGTATTTTCTGAGATGGCCAAAAACATGCATTGAGTGAATGTTTTTTGTTACAGTTCATTCATCTTACTGTGTGTTTTTGATGGAACTGAGAAGCTTCTGTTACCAACGTGTGGCAGTTTTCATGGCTATAAGAAGAACACACAAATCCTGCCAGCAACAATAGAAGAGGAATAAAAACGGTTCAACTGTCTCAAAGACACATTTTAAAAGAAAGTGAGGGAATAAATTGCCCACTTGTCAAAAAAAGTCTGGGAATGACCTGTATGTCACAAACTCAATAGAAAATAGTGAGTCGACTCAGCAGCAGCAAAAAGCAGCCTTCTGATATGGATCACATGCTATAGTCACGCATTCTGCTCTCAAACTTGAATTTCAGGTGAACTCAGAGAAAGTATTTGGTGAAGCTGTAGACTGAACCGATGTCTGCGTCCCCGTGGAGCCTGGACTCACCAGCATGCAGATGTCCATGGGCAGGTAGACTTTCCGCCGGCTGCTGTTGTAGGGAATCGCTCTGAGGCACGTTACGATCCCGTGAGCTTTACCGATGTGGCTCGCTGCGTGGTCTGCGTGCACGTTTTTCACACCTGGAATGGGAAATAAAAGACAAAAAATGTGCACAGTGTGATTATTTTGACTCATTTCGTTGATTTTTCTTTTAATGTCAGATTCAAATCCTTCCACAGGCATTAAACACAAGAATTTTAGTTAACTTTAAAAAACAAGAAAGTAAATTGTTTTTTTTTCTTTTTTTTTTTTTAAAGTCAGATTTCTTGTTTGCTCGAGCTGCCAGCAGCTTTGCCTGCCCTTACCTAAACACTCCAGCAGCAGGTATAACAGGGAGGACTGTGTGTTCTCTGAATACGCCTCCAGTTCCTGGAGGTTTCTGTAGGCTCTGTCCTCCAGGTCCTTTTCCTGGTGGAGCAGATGATGCTCATGATTACTCAGTAATGACTTCAGAAATAAGGTGTCGACGCCATTTGAAACAGGAGGCCTTCATACAAAGCATCATATTGATCCGCAACGAACTGTATTAATTATGGAAACAAAAAAAAGCAATTTTCTTTAAGATCTGAACAAATAAACAACAGGCTCGACAGATGACTGCATGACGGCTGTCTTGAATGTGATTAATTTTATTCACATCGAGCATCTGTGACTAAATCTCCATGTAAGCTGTCATCAGCATCTCTATGATCTGGATACATAATTTAAAACCTGTGAGGTCTTGAGTCTTACTCTGTCTGTTATGATCCTCAGCAGCCATCTCTTTGTCAGGTCGTGCGTCCTCACAGCCTGCAAAACATCCACACCGTCACCCAGCTGACAACAACACGGTTTCCTGGAACAGATTCCAGTTAAAGTCATGAGATCTGTTTTAAAAAGTCATTTACCCGCCACAGCTCAGAGCTGACTGGTTGGTTCGGAGGATCATCTCTGAATATTTCTTCTATGGCTGTTTTCCAAAACTGCATTCGCATCAAACCGATGGTTTTCTGGGAAACTGAGTCTTTAACCTTGCGGAGAAAACAATATTGGGAGTAAAGAAAGACCAACTAACGATTAGGATCAGAAATGATGATCACAGTGGTCTGAATGTAGGACTACCTGCCTGTGCTAGCTCCACATTAAAGGCTCTCAGAGCCAGAGAGGAGCGGCGCGCCTCCTCCGGAAGAAGGAGGGAGCACAAAAAGCCTTCATAGTCTCTGGACCTGAAGATGACAGAAGAGAGAGGAGGCTGTTATATGAGACGGGATATGATGCTTTTAGATTATGATGTTCCTTACTATGTGTCAAACTCTCGGCAAGATCACAAAAGCAGTAGGTGGAAAGCATTCAGTATGTGTGTTAGCTCAAAGTGTGTAAATGTCCATTAGGTGTAGAAGTGTTTTCAGCACTGTGGATTTTATAAAGGGAGCCAGTGGTTTTGTATAAATGTCTGTTTTAAAATAGAAAACTCACATTTATTGGACACCTACAGCTATAATGATGAATATTTCACACAATTGTTAAGCTATACGTTAAAAGTTTCAGTGAGACTCAACAACAGCGTCGAGTGGACTGTTTCCTTCAGATGTAAAAAGCATCATGTTGTGTTAGATTCTTGTTCCTGAATTGCTCTCAATACATTTATGAAATTATATGTGACCTTAAGCACTAAACAGAAGTCATTTCACATTCTTGTGATTACTGACATGACCAAAAAATTCTTCTGAAAGAGTACAGTTAAGGAGGCAAGCAGGGAAGACGAGTAACTTGCCCCAGATCGTCTCTGCATTCACTAACTGTTCGCTGGAAAAAGACGCCAAGCTAACAATGATTATATTCATAGTGTGAGCATAAAGTACAAATTCAAATCCATAAACATTATTGCTTACTGAATGAATGTTCTCTTATTTGAAAATGCAAAAGTCACTCATCTTCATAAAATGGCACAGGAATTTTTACAATATTTGAAATGAGAGATTTATTTCAAAACATTTCAGACATGAGAGCATTTTTAAGACACTAAACCACTAAAACAGGAAACCTTATTACATAATTCAAGAATTCACGACACAATGCCAGGATTTAGATAAAAGAACAGAAAATATCTGAAGCAAAAGTTTTACTTTGTAGGTTTACTGTTGAAGTCGCAACTATCAGTTTGGGGGTCAGCGGGGGTCACCTTCATTCTGATTTTTCATAATGTGAATCATCCCATTTGAAGCTGAATACAAACATAGCTGTATGCCAAGAATATCCATTTTTGGTTTACAAAAAAATAAAAAAGTCAACACTCCATACAAGTTCTTGTAATAAAAAAATTCTGAAAACTCACTGCCAAAAAGAGGACTGGAGCCATCCTCAATCATTAAAACCATGTTTATATAAAATCAATTTGAATTGGAACTAATCCGTCGTGAAGAATGAACACAATAGAAGAAGCGTGTGTGAACCTTTAAAATAATGCATTTCATATATTTGATAATTAGTCAGTCTCTATATTTCCGCACTTTACTTTGAAGGGAGTCCGGTCGTTTATGTATGTGGTTTAATTGAACAATGCAGTGCTATGTAGTGAATGTGTTAGTACTCCCCGATATAAAGGCGGCCGTCTCAGAGATTAAATGTGCAAATTAAAAGAATCCTTCTAATGTGTTGAAGTTTGCAGTGTAGCAGAGGAGGGAGGTTTAGAGTGGGACACCCACCTGACCAGGTCCAGGCAGTACTTTTCATTCTGCTGGGAGTCCGCGGTCCCGCCGCTCGCCGCTCTGACGCTCTGTCTTTCAACCGCTCGGTGGACACAAACCCTGGTTGGTGCTATTTTCCTGTTAAAAGTGTGAACTAACAACGTTTTACTACTTAATAATCCATGTTTAGCAGCAGCTGCCATGTTCCCCTTCAATTTGCACCCTGTGTTACATAAAAAACATTCCCTCGAACAACCTATAGTGGCGAACGTTCCGGCCGCTGTGATGACGGGATAAAATTGTTCCTTTTCTTCTAGACATTAGTAAAGTGCTAAGTTTAATGTAATGCCAGTGTAATTGCAACACTTTATATGTTTATATATTTATTTCCTGAAGAAAAAGTGGTATAAAGAGACCTTTTCAATTTGCATTATTTCTTTGATTCATATATAATTTATTCATGCAATTAAACGTGCCGTTTTCTAACTCGACATTGAATTTGACATTTTCATTCAGCAAAGACAAAGAAGAGAAAATATAAATGACACTTGACAGATAACTGTGTGTCTGTACCATGTGGAGTCACCGCATGTGACAGCTTTGAGTCAAGTTAAAGTAATCCGGCTGAACTTCCGGGAAGGCCATGATTCCTTTCAGAATAAAAGTAGTTAAAGTGACTCGTCAGTCAATGAAGATTATGTGGAGCACAGTTAGTTGTTTATTGTACAAATTTCGCCTTATTTATTTCATTTTTAAATTGCTGTTGTAAAATTATTTACAAACTATATTTGACAAAATGTCAGAATTTTTTTTTTTTATAAATGTTCTTCTTAAAGAATAATACAATTATTGTTGAAGCCTTAGAAAAAACACAAGACAAGCTAAAAGTATGTGACATCAGTAAGTAACAAAATAGGCATATTTATATTTATTTTCTGAATGGCGTGTACCGGAGCTGGACTGCACACACACCGCATCCAGTGTGAGCCTGGCGTGACACCTAAAGAAATAAATAAACACTCCACACACGCACGCACGCACGCACGCACGCACGCACACACACACACACACACACACACACACACACACACACACACACACACACTAAAAATTTTAAAACCATGACAAAAAGAATTGATTTACTTTTTGAAAAACTTTTGATTTTAAATAATTGTTTTGCTTTCACCTGTTGAAAGAGTACATACTCTTAAAATAAAATGAAGCAAAACAATAGCAAAACACTCATTAAAGTGAGTATTTTACTCTGAATCTATATATTTTTTAATACTATCATACTGAACCCAAAAAAAAACATGATTCTTATCCTAATAATCACATGTTTATGTTACTAAATATTATTTTGAACAGAATTTTATTAATTTCCTCTGACAGTTCACTCCCAGCTCCTGGTATTTCTCCCTCTTCCTCTCACGGGCATCTTCCATTCTTTCCTCTCAGGGCACTGTTTATTCTAGCAAGATAAATTGCCTTGCAGCCTTAGAGGCAGAGATTATCAAATCTCAATCTTGAATGGATTATGGGTGGTGGTAGTTTTAGCTGCCCTTTTAGTTAAGTAGTTTTATTTTGTAAATTAGACGGAAGTGCATTTCACGCCGCTCCCACTCCGTTGCTTCTGTGTGCTAGCTTGATGATGTGAGCAGAAGGAGGAGAGGGGAGTTCTGCCAGGCTCGTTTTCCTCCTCTTATGGCAGCAGAGTGGCTGAAATGTACACTTTTGTGGCTGCTGTTGTGCCTCTGTGTCCGGCTGTCCGACACCATAAACTCCCGGTAAGACCCCCGGATCCCGTTGAAGCTAACAGCTAATGCTAGCTAGTTAGTTCCTGTTAGCAAAGCCGAGAGATTAGGAGAAGTGTGTCCAGACTTTTTGATTTTTTTGATAAATGACCAATGAATTATCGCTTGACGGATTTTTATTTTTCTAACCTTTAAACAATGCACAGTCGTATTCTTTCCTTTTAGTCTACACAATCTTGAGCTAATCTTATTGCCAGCAGCTGTTGTGCAACAGCAGGTTGTTTACATTGTTGATAGTCGACCTGTCGACCAGTCATGCGTTCACCCAGTGACCCAAACCGGTGACATTTAGAACTTTCGGTTTCAGTAACGCTGCAATATTTGATTGAATATTTTAAAACATAGACTGACGAGGCTGCAACTGACACACACTCGTTGCATTTATGTATTGAGGAAGGAAACACCTTGTGTCAACTTTAAGTCACAAGACTTTAAAGAAGGATCTTCAAAGTGAGGCTGCAGTTTTGTTTATTCGCCACATGATGGCGCCGTTGAGCTGCGGCTTCGCGCAGAAAACTACTAAATTGACAGTTTTGCATTCATAGTCTTCTAAAAAAACAATCTTCAGATATGGCAAAGCGTTTTTACGTGTAAACCAATTTCAACACAAGGTAAAAAACACCGTCAACGTTCCTGTTTATTTATTTATTCATTTATTTTGGCACAGTACACATGGATCACCTTATTCAACATTACTTTGGTGTTTTTTATAAGAAGATGCAGGCAATGGTCTCTCTGTCCAACCATATTCTATACCACTTCATCCTGTTCAGGGTCACACTGAGTCCATCCTGACTGTGGGAGGGCAGGGGGCAACCTGCACAGGTCACCAGTTCATCACAGGGAAAACAGAGAGACAGACAATGACACATTCATATGCACATCGACATGCACTTTAGGGTCACCAGTTAACTTCACGTTGATGTTTTTGGCCCGCGTTTCAACCCAAACCATGCTGTGAGGTGAGAGAGTGAGTGAACCACTGCATCTGTGGTGTGGCCCCTCCCATTCCTTTATATTTTCCCTTATTAGGTCTTGCTTCCCAATCTGAATCTATTTAGGTAATTTAATAGGAATGTGCTATTTATATATTGCCGCTTTTATTCGCATGCTACTGTTTTTATCCAAAGCTGTCAAACTAAATTTCAATGTACAGTAATGTACAATGACCATAGAGTTCTTATCTTATATTTTATATCATTATGCCACTATATCGTTAAGTCACTTACCCAAACAAATACTTCTTAGGATTGTTTGAGAGACCTATTGTACTGAGAGAGTGCTCACATTGGCACAGGAAGAACATGCAGACTACATATAGAAAGACTCCGGACTGTTGGATTTAGTGTGAATGTGCTGAGAAAACGCTTTTCTGTCACTGCACTGGTCGCCCTATAATTTCATTTTGACAACCATCAGCGGCAGCGGCTACTGTTTCTAGTATACAAGAATTAATATGAACAAATTATTATTTTCAACTTTAAGTATGATGCGTTTTTCTCAGGGTCAGGCCCATCCTCTCACAGACCATCCCTATGTAGTACTTAGGACAATAACATTGAATAAAAAACAAATCAAGTGAGAATATAATGTAGCTTAATGCATGTAACAACATTTTGAAAGCAAAATCCGTTATTTATTAAAAAAAAAAAAATAGAAGAACTATCGCACTACTTCTAGTCTAAAAATGTGTAACATCAGTGGAAATGTTAGTAATTTGTATTTGATAATTGTAGTTTGAAAACCTGTTAGAGATCAGCTTGTGTTGTGTGGTATGTTTAGAAAAATGCCTTTAAAGAATATATAAAGAGTTTTATAATGGCTGAAGTAATAAAGAGACACCTAAATGTTTACAGAAACGGGGCTCAGCAGGCTGTTATATGCAACACACACATTCCTCCATGTGATGAAACTCTGATTTGACCAGTTGAAGCAGTGTGATGAAATCCTCTCAAATCGGAGCGTCAACACAGGATTTATTTACCCCGTAGAAGCATCTAAAGACATATTTTCTTCCTGCAGAGAATCCCAGGGGATGGCGGCTGAGTTACTTTTAGAGTTGTGGGAATGTTTTTCCTCCCCGTAGTGAGTTACACTGAGGTCCTGCAGCATTTGTTGATGTTACTCGCTGTGGTTGACTCAACATCATTCAGAGGAATCAGTTATTTTTTTCTAGGAAGAAAAAAAATCTAGACTCTCAGCTGGTGTTAAAATGTAGAATGATAGTGAACAAAACAACTCCGGGTTTTCATCCTTGTAAACACAAAGCAGACTGGCCAAATCATTCAATAAAACCCAGTGAGTTGAATGTATTGAAATCAAAACTGGCCACTAAACCCCAGACCTGTTTTTGAATCAACTGAAACAAGGTCAATTTAAACACCGGCGTATCAGTTCAAACACAATTCCACATTTAATTTTATGTTATGTGACAAATTCATTTATAATTCAACTTTTTTGAGCCATTGCAGATAATTACAGGACTTAATTCAGTTTATTGTTTCTCAAACTGTGGTTCGCGTCCCGCCGGTGGTACAGCTGTATGCTCAGGTCAGCCAGAGTGATGGTGGGACTGCTGTTCCCTCCGGTGGCACACATCTTAGAAACTTTTATCAGCGACTTTCGGTTTTCCACTAGAAAACACAGTGTTTTAGAAGACAGTCTCCAAATCTTGCAGCACCTTGCAAATTTTGTTTTGTATCTTAAAAATCAATTCTATTGTTTCTTTCTACAAACAGAGTTAAAATGAAGCCTTTTTCAGTTTATGATGGGGATCATTTTGGCCAAATAGGAGAAGCATCCTGTCTAATATGTTGAAAGTATATTTTATTTTCATGGATTATAACACACAGTGACTGTATGGAGACTGTCACACTTGTGCTCTTGTTTATGTAACATGCAGTTCACACAGTTCCTCTTCTTTTTTTTTTTTTTCTTTTTCAAGCGTTTCTATGAACGATGACGTCCTGCTGCCGTACCCCCCCGGCCACGGGCCCTCCCGCTCTCACCGCCACGTCCGAGAGTGTCAGCACGTCATCCACGGAAACATCACCTATGAGAGCTGGCCGTCCAGCAGCCACGGCGGGCGGCCGGTCGCAGAGTCAAAGGTGTTTGTGTCGGACGTGCCGGGAAGCTCCAGGATGGTTTACGGTCTGTGACATAATAAACATTTAAAGGCCTGAGATTAAGAGCAAAGGGTATGTTATATTTAGGTATTTGACAGTAAGTTGCTGCTGCAGGTCACATGACGGTGGTCCACGACCCGCTGAGGTCCGTGTCGGTGCTGGAGCCGGGAGGACCGGGCGGCTGCGGGAGCAACCGGACCGTCTCCGTGGCGGAGACGGCCGAGGCCGCGGGCTGCCTGTACGCCCAGAACGCCGGCTTCTTCAACACCAAGTCGGGCGCGTGTCTGGGCAACGTGGTGAGCGACGGCACAGCGGTGCGAGACAGCGGCGGTGTGCAGAATGCCCAGTTTGGGATCAGGAAGGACGGCAGCCTGGTGTTCGGGTGAGAGAGAAATTTCTGACTGCAGTTTGGAACACAGAAATTGGAATTTAAGTCAAAGAAAATGTAATTTCAGATCTCTTGACATTGGAATGAACACAATATTATCTCCATTATTGTGTTTTTTTGGGACAAATCCTGGAAATCTCACCAAAGTACCACCTATATCAGTGTTTTCCAAACTTTTTTGATGTGATTATTTACTTTGCTGTTACATTCAGTTTTTAATTGTTAATCATATCTTTTTCACAACATCGGTCTCTGCTGCCTCACCTTACTATGCTGCTTTTCAAGATGAGATGCAACAACACTGATCTTTTTTTTTCTTCTTACTCCTGCCTTGTTGTTTTATTTTAAAACCTTGTGTACTTTTCATTAAGCCAGTTGACATCTTGATTGAAAATTCCTAGAAATGAAAAAGACAAGCTGCAGCACGCTGAGAGACGAACGGCAGCCTTCAGATATTTTGATAAGGCTTTATCAGAAGTGGTCCTGTGATCACAGGACACTTCAGCTTCGCTTGTCTGTGCCTGACCTCATGTTTAGGAAAGACCAGCCATTGCCATTGTTTATCCCTTCGTGACCTTTAACCTCTGCACTCATTCAGTGAACAACTTGAACGTTAGCATCAGAGTTGTCAAACTAATTTTAGTTCAGGGGTTACATAAGAGTAATGAAATCACGAGTGAGTCAAGGCAGTGAAAAGAAGGAAAGATAAACTCTGAATCTTTGTTTTGTTTCCAAGCAAAAAGTCTATATTTGATTAAAAATATTGAATATTATAATACATTTTTAACAAATGTGAACTGTCCAGTGACCAAGATCTACATATGCTGCAATTTCATTAAATCTTTGTCACATTACTTAATATCAAGTTAGAATCTCTCCCAGTTTTTGATCCACCAGTTTTTCTATTCGTGCTCATGTTTAGAAAAGCCAGCAGCTACTCAGGATTCTTGTTTTCTGCTGACTTTCATTCGCATCTTTTCCTAAATTCCCTACATTTTGGCTTTGACGCCAACATTAACCTGCTAAATAGAGGAGAAATGTTAACATGGTCGCTCTCCGAGCAGAAATAGACGATCAGGCTGCCTGACTTTGACCCTCGGGCCACACGGTTTATATTCATTACAGCGATGTAGATTACAAATAACATTCAAAAGAAAAATCCACTGTCATTTTGCAATCATTCTTTCATGGCAAACACAGATTTCATGCTGCGATGATCGACAGCACACTGTCAGACACATGCCTGCACTGTTTACCTGTAAACCAAAAAACATCGATTTAGCCTGTGTGATAACCGAGGTTAAAGAATCCCAGGAATTCAAGTTCCCCGTGTTTTTGCTGCAGAGGAAATGCTGGGAGAAAGTGGAGTTTAAATAGAAGAATAAAGCATCCACTGTCCTGTTTGGCAGTGTGTGTTTTCCTGGATGTGCCACACAAGAGAATCACGAACCAACGCGTGATTTTAAAATAGAAATGAAGTGATTGCTTCATCCATGCAAGGTTACTCTGCCGTCTGTGTGACGCGCAGCAGCTGGGTTATGTTTGCCGCTTCTTTCCTCGTGTTTTTGTTTTTGCATCCATGATCTTTATCTCAGCGAACAGCATTGGTGTTTCTCAACGGAGCGGTGATCCAACGGCTCAGTAGCTCCAGTCAAGTGAGAAAATATAAGCTCGAACTGGTTTAACGTGTAAAAACATGTTTCTACCTGTCAAGATGTGTGTTTTTATGAAATTTGTCAACGATCAATACCTCCAATTTTTTACTAGCAGTGTATTCCCTTCACTCACGCTGCATGTTATACACACTTAAACCTCTCTTTTAATTTAAAACTGTAGACTTTTAACTTTTTGGTGGACTTTTTGAAATAGTTGAAACATTCAACACTTGGTCAAAAGTTCAAAATTTTTACTTTATAATACATATTTTTATATTTTAAAGCTGATTAAAAACTTTATCCAGACTGTACAATAAATATTTTTTGTTAAATTATAAATATTGTCATTGTGATATGACTTATTGTCATTTAGTATTGTGATTGTTGATAACATTTGATGATAAGATAAGATTGATAAGAGTTCCCATATCTCTGTTCTTTGAGACTTGTTATTCCAAATAACAGTGCTCTTTCTCTTGCCTGTGATTTATGCCGTCTGTGACAGACCTGTGTGGGCTTTTTTCCTTCGTGTGCCTCTGCAGTTATATCTCCTGGCATACAGGGTTCAAAACGGCTATAAAACTTAAAGAAATGTACCTTAGAAGCTGAGTTGTCTTAATTTGAGAGCTTCAACATGTTGGATCAACGTGGAAAATGTTGAATGGCTGTTTTGGTCAGAGAGGTTGCTCGTCTGAGACAAAAAGAAAAAACATTGTCCACCCTACTGTGGTAAGACCACGACTTTAGATTATTTTATACAGATAAATGTTTAAGAACCAAATTTCTGTGTAGTTTGTCTTTTATTGTAGAATTTATTTGCCCTGAAAAATACATTTATCAAATTTATTCTGAATCAAGGTGTATGCTTTACTTGAAATAGGCTCCTATGTTTATGTTATATCTTTTTAAATCCTCTATCAATAAATCCCTTAATTTTCTTGTACTAATATTGCAACCATAACTACTTTGTCTTCATATTTCTCTATTTGTGAAGTGATATAAAATACAACTGAAAATAAACATTCCTTTTGATCCCCCCTCACTTTGTCGTTAAACAGCATAAACATTTTTTGCATTGAGGTTTTTATTGCTGATCTCGTGAACTGCTGGCGTTGACAGAAATATGATCAGTACATGTGTAAGGTGTCGTTATACACAGGGGTTGTCTGAGAGCATGTTTTCACATGTTGGCTCTGAAACTGAAGTGAGGGGATTACCAGACTCGGGAGGGCTCGAAGGGAACCGTGTGAAGATGTATCACTGTCTGTAACTTTAGACTTACTGCATTTCTGAGTTCATTAATGTAAAAAAAGAAAAAAAAAACGTGTTTTGGGCTGTACTGATGTTGTGATGCTCTCCCTCCGCTCTGCTCACGCAGGTATCTGTCACAGGACGACGTTCTGGACCAGTCCAACCCGTTTGTCCAGCTGGTCAGCGGTGTGATATGGCTGCTGAGGAACGGCACCGTTTACATCAGCCAGAGCCTGGAGGCCGAGTGCGATAAGACGCAGGAGACAGGTGCTTACCGTCACCCACAGCCACACTGCAAACTGCAGTTTGACCTTTCACCCCAGAAAAGAATGAATGTTTGTTTACATTTGTAACAACAAAGGAAATGATGACTTTGAGGAAAAAAAAATTAGATATCCAACTTTCCACAGTCTCTCTGTATCTGCGAGTAAGATAACACACCAATCCTTCCTTTTTACCTGCTGGTTCACTTGAGCTCAGCCCAGACTGCGAGGCAGCAGCAGGAGATCAGGTCAGTTCAGCTGTAATTACATGTAATCGCAGCTCGGATGCTGCCCTCAGGTGTTCGCTCAGCACAGCAACTCTGCTGTGACCTGAGATAACCACAGAACTACACGGTCCTTCTCTGGAGTGGATGTATGTGAGAAATAATCAAAGTTCACCTCAGGTTTCAACCTTTGACTTTGTGGAACAGAAACACGGGTATTGTAAATGTTTTTCCTGAACTGGGCTGGAAGGGTTCATATAGTGACGGGGAAATCTGACCTCAAGCCGAGGATCATGTATGCAGGGAGGTTTGTTTGTAACTCTTGACATACAAGGCTATTTAAGGTACTTCACAAGATCTTGGACACACATTGAAATATAACGTTATAGGGTATGTTTTTAAAGCAAATATGCAAAATCAGAGCCAATGTAATATTATCTACTAAAAAAAGTATGTTTTAACCAGAATATATAAGGAAGTTACTTCCACTATATTTGTGAAATACATCAAAGATTGAATACTGTGATATAACGCCACCTGCTTATCATGGAATTCCAACATAAAAACGCTTAATTCAGTTCAGTCCAGATTTATTTTGTAGATAAAAATGGCTCCAAATATTTGTTCACCTTCTTCACTGCTTCATTCATCTCGCACTGTGGATGGTGGAGTCGATCTGAGCCGAGTATTGTCGATGGCAGTTCATCATGGGCCAAACACAGAGATACACACACAGACATTTACACATAAGGATAAATTAGAGTCACTGATTAGCCTAAAATGTATGTTTATTTTATATATTTTTCTAAAATCAAGGTCAAAGGTTTTAATTTGTCTTTCCTTCTTACAGGGTACAAGAAACAAAATAGTTTGCTCCTACGTTAAAAGCAACGTAAAACAAATCAGGGAATGAGAAAAAAAGCATCAAATAAAAAGCAGAAACGATATGAACGCGTAGGAAAATAATTAGACAGTCACACGGTAAATAATAAAAATCCAAATGCAGTAAGGTGCCAAAAGACAGCTCTCGACAGTCATTTTGTATTGAGCATTCAGTCTGTCACAGCCTGAGGGAAGAAACGGCACAGCGACCCAGTGGTTCCTGCACTGGATGCTCCGGTTTCTCTTTCTGGATAGCAGCAGGGAAAACAGCCCATTAGAAGGTGGTGAACGTCCCTGATGACCACCGCTGCCCTGCAGATGCAGGCGCTTCTCGTAGATGTCCAGCAGCGATGAGAGACGAGCACCCACAATCCTGCTGGCTGCTTTCAGCACCCTGTTCGGCTGCTGCTCCTCATTGCCTGCGTAGCTGAGGACCGGGTGCAGAGCTATACCAGTGTCAATATTCAGTGATCTCTGCTTCTCCACCGGCTGTTGTGGAATGATTGTATTAAAGGTAGAGCTGAAGTCGACGAAGAGAACAAACTCTGACATTCCTGTGTTCAGCTTTGCTATGTTTCACCCAGGTCAAGAAAAGGCGGGTGAGCAGAATGAACCGCAAGTTGATCAGAGTTGCCAACATGGGGGAGAGGGGCTGCTCTATAAGAGTCCTTAATGTGTGTGTGCAGACCACATCTAATGTGTTTTTAGAAACTGTGGGAGGAAGTGAGTGAAAAGGAAAACCCACACAGTTACAGGGAGAGCTTTGCAAAGTTTGCTCAGAAACGTCCCCAATATCACTCTGGACTCAAACACTGCATGAAGGCCAGCGTGGTAACCACTACACCACCCTGGACCCTATTCCTCACAAACACTGCTCATGAAAAACTACCCTCAGTAGAGAAGAGCAAGAAGAAGAACTGGAGGTTATTAGCTTCATGACCATTTCCAGTTCTTCATCCAAACCCACCATATAAGAAAACTCTGAATTAACGCCAAAGAACCAGAGGTAACATCTGGATCCATGTTATGATCAACGTGCATCTTGATCTGTTCCTCACTGAGTCCAACACACACTCAGCTCTGCCTGTAAAATGCTTGAAACGGTTCAGTTTTGACTCCTAAAATCTGCCTCAGAAATGCCCCTCAAATGGACCATTCTGTTTTAACCTTGTTTCAGTCCAAATATTTAACATTACATCTGGTAAAAAGAACATTAACACATGTAAGAACAAACCAAACTGTTCTGTTTAATGCAAACTGTTTTCATGATAGTTAAATGATAATTAGGCGTTACAAAATGCTTGTGGCGATTCCTTCCTGTGCTTTGAATGCAGCTTGGCCATAGGTCGTTAAAAACAACTGCAATTCCTGGAATTATTCCAGAGATCGTTATTGCTAATTGTCCTGACAGCTGTTGCCCTGTTCCTAAAGTATTTATTAGTTAATGGATGGGGCGGTAAGAACAAGCGAGCAGACTGAGTTTTTGATTAAAAATGTAACTGCTGTTACATAATGTGCAACACTGCTGTGTTTTCCATCCATGTGACCACCTCTTAGATCATATTGATCTGCAAAAAGCATCAAAATATTAAATGTAAAACACATTTGTCTCAAAAAGACTAAACAGCAATACTATAAACATTTCTATGAATATATATTTTCTGTTTCACATTTTAACATTTCCTTATAATCACATTTAAAGGACATAAAATCACAAAAGCCTTCTTCTCGTGCTCCGTCAGGCTCCCTCCAGAAGTTTGTGAACGTGGTGTCGGCCCGGACAGCGGTGGGCCACGACGCAGAGGGCCAGCTCATCCTGTTTCATATCGACGGGCAGACTGGAGTCAGGGGGTGAGAAAAGCTGGAAGCTCAGGGAGCTTTCACAGCCTGTCTACAGCCATTATTAAAACATGAAACATTTTATTAATGTAACATTCAGGAAGTCAAGAGAGATGTGCCGTAAACATTTATAAATAATAATAAATGCTGTTCTCATCAGTATCTCAATGTCTCGACACATCAAGTGTGAACAGGCTGATTTATCGTGAAAGATCACGATCAAGATGTTTCAGATACACTGTATTTCCAGTGAAAAGCATCTAACTGGCAACAGAAAAGTCCCAGGTCCCAAGTTCAGTTTGTTCTAATGTGAACAACTTTGTTGGTTGAACCTTCCAAAGGTCTGCCCAAAAACATCAACCCTTTAGGTTACTGCAGAGAAGGAAAAGATGCTGAAGATTATTCTCGACTGTGACGTGTAAATGCTTTTCAGGTCGTGGTTAATCATTGTTTTGACGGCGTTGTAAAATGTCTGATAGAGTAACACGATGCTGGAAAAAAAGCACGGAGACTATAGACGTATTCTGCTGCAGAGCAGCGATAGAAGGCAATGTTTACGGACACTGGAGGACAATCTGTTAAATGGCCTCAACAGGGGTGCAGTAAAAAAAAAAAAAAAAAAAAGGCCAGTTTAATCCTTGAAAGGCCTCTTTGACATGAACGGACACTATCAGGCTCACATCACTCAGCCCACTCATATCCCCCCCTCCCATCTATTGATCAGATTGATCCGATCTCCCTGCAGTGACCCCTCAGTGGCATCGGAGATTAATGGGCTGTTGTTAATGATCTTTCTTTGGAAAAACACAACAGCTGATTTATATCTCCCTTCAATATCAGTCGCCCCATAAAACATGTGCAAATCAGCTGGGTTGAAGCAACGACCTGCAGAAACTGGCCTTCTCTTCCCTTTGAATGGTCGTTCTCCTTTTCCCTGTTGTGACTGCATCCAGCACTTCTTTTTTTAATAATTAACTTCAAGGAAACTCAAAAACAACAGTGGCAAACAGATCTCAACACGTTTTCTTTTCTTTTTTTGTATTTAAATAGGTAATTTGCGATAGAGGGCATGTTAAAGTATGACAATTTAAGAAATCAATTAAAAAATAATAATAAATCACTCAGTGCAACATTTTAAAAGCGTCAGAGAGAGCATCCACAGAGACTGTTGATTTAAGTGCCACAAACACTGCAGCAAAGGTGCTTCTCATAGGGCAAGCACAAACATTTGTCTCTGTTGACCTACAAAAGTTCCATCAACATCCATCACTGGTCTGTAGTAACAGTGTCGGTCCAAGCAAGCCGTTGACTGACTAGGTTGACTGTTAAAAATACTCTTTAAAATATAAATGCATGATATGGACTTCAATTTGGTTTTTTTTAAATTTATACTTAGTGTACATTTCTGAGATTTTTTTTTTTAATGTCATTTTCTCTTGTTTGGTGGAGGTGCGTTGGCTGAAGTCTCGACCTTTATGAAGGATCTCCGGTGTGAAACTGTCCAAACCAACAGTACAAGTTGCTTAAAAGAAATGTCACTTAGAGAAAGCACCCAGAAGACACTGCTGATTTAAGTTGTGTCTTCAATCCACTTTCTGCTTTTATTCGTCTCCCCTTCCAAACAGCCTGTTTGTCTGTCTGTGTGTTTGCCTGACACGAGCAGCTCTGTGGAATTGATCCGGGACAAATCATCCTTTGCGACCCACAAAGGTTACCTTATCCATCTTATCTGAGATCAGTGTTGGCGTCGAGTCATTTCAGATAACTGATACACGCAAACAAAAGCTGCAGTCACTGTCTCAACTCAAAGTCACACAATCCCCTACAGAAAGCTGCTCTCTGGTGTCTTTGCCCTCAGTCCCTGTGTTTTGTTTTGACAAGTCTACAAACTAAATCACAATAAATCCAGTCACACCACTCCAGTTATGTTAATATCTATTACATACATTCTGATAGGACTGTTTTTATTTGTTTCATAGAAGAAAACAGAAGATCACTTTCCAACCTTGAAGAATTATCTTTTAAATGTTTTTTTTTTGTTTGCAATCTGAATTGTTTCTGAATTTAAAATAGACATTCAAAATAGATACTTTTTTCACTTAAAAAACCTAATTTTCCCTGTATGAGACAACAATAAATATAATGTTTGAACTTCTTCCATCATTTATCCATGACATCCACCCTTGTTTAGCGTTGTTAGAAAAAAATGAAGGTGTCACACTTGTGATAAAGTTTAATTTGTTGCTTAATAGTTCATCAGCGTTCCCAAAGAGTTTCCTCTTCTTGGAAGGACGATTGTTCACACAGAATTTTATGATAGTCCTCAACATATTTATTGAATTTGGTTGTAAAAGACTGGCGGACAGGCTCCAAGAAAGAAAGGAAGAATTAATCTCTCTCTATATTTTTAATTCATGTCCCCAGGTTTTATTCTGACTGTTTTTTTTGTTTGTTTTTTTTTGTTTTTTTGGTTGGTAGTATGAATCTGTGGGAGGTGGCTGAATACCTGAAGAGTTATGGAGTGATCAACGCCATTAATCTGGATGGAGGCGGATCGTCCACCTACGTGGTCAATGGCTCTTTGGCCAGCTACCCCTCTGACCACTGGTGAGCCATTAAGTCTGACACCTGAGGCTACGCTTCAGTGCTCTTCATCTTTGCAACAACCAATATTGCATTAGCTGCCAATAAAGTCATGGTTTTAGCCTTTTCTAATTTCATAAAGCCGATAATGTAATGACTTGGTTGCTGCAGTGTTTTTCCTTTGAATTTAACAGCGTGTGCATCATGTGTGATTTGAACTGCTCTTCTCTTTTCTCCTTTGTTCTCCATACTTCACGCTGCCTTCTCAGTAAACCCGACAGCAGGTGGCGCTGCGACCGAAACGTCTCCACCGTGCTGTGTATCCACCCTCCCCGCTGCCGGCCGGTGAACTGCAGTGGGAACGGCGACTGCGTGGACGGACGCTGTCGCTGTCAGGAGGGCTGGCAGGGCGCCGCCTGCGACTCTCTGGTGTGTCAGCCGCCGGCCTGCGGCGCCCACGGCGTCTGCACCGCAGGTGAGGCTTGGAGGTGGAGCTCAGCCGCACCGGGCCAGGAACAAAGGAGGCTGTTGTCAGTTATGTAACAAAATAGATTTGCTTGTGCGATCAGCAGATACCAGGAATCGTATTGAGTTGAACCCGCTCCTGCACGCAGACAGCATGCTTGAAACGCGACTGCGGCGCTCAGTCCATGATGCAAATCTCCCGTTCCGCCACATCCTGAAGGCGCTTTGTTCCACTGAGACCTGGTGACTGAAGGTCATGAGAGTTCGTTGAACTCTTTGTCATGCTCAACACACCAGTTTGACTGCGATGCGTCATTCCACTGTGAGCATGATCAGCAACAGTACCGCAGTTCAAGTCTTCATTTGCACTAATTGGGGCAGCTGTGGTTCAGCTCGGAGAGAAAGTTGAGGTCGGTGATTTGATCTCGCCCTGTGAAAGTGTCGGAATGTGTTTGGGTGAGACGGAGCCTCACACTTGTCCCAGTGAATTTGGAGCACCTTGCATTCGAGTGTGAGTGTGTGCGTTTGCCTGTGGGTGAGGGAGTTTACAGTCAGAAACAAGTTGGACGTTCACATCTTTGGATCATGAGAGGAAGCTAAACTAAAAGGAGACAACTGGCCACCAGCAAAGCTCTCACATGAAGACCTCAAGGCAGCTGTCAGCAGATGTTGTCAAGCTAAGAAGTCAAAGAGTAAACAGCTCTCCCGTCCTACAGACCTCATCCTTTCATTCCACTTCTATACCAGCTTCATTCAGTGTGCTGAAATAACACAGCTCGGTGTACGCCCTGGACAGATTATCAGTTTCATCTACAAAACAGAGAAAGCAAGTAAACATCCCCGCATCACGACACCGCCACTACCAGCAGCCTGGTCTTATTGTCAGTATAAATCTGTACATATCCATGCTGTCACGCTGTTTATGCCCTATTTTCACTCTGCTAACCAAATTGTTTCCAATATGCTGTTTGATTGTATTTATTCCTGATGTTGTAGTGAGTGGTATCCACTGTGCTCATCTGCAGAGAGGATCAACATGTTGCGTCTCTGAAGATAGAGTTCAGCATGCCTTCACTGTAATCGGCGCTTATTTGAGTTGCTGCAGCCTTTCTGTTATCTCTAACCAGTGCAGTCCCTTTGGTCAGACCTCTGGTGAAAACAAAGCCTCTATTTTCTCTTTTTTTAAACCATTTCTGTAAAACTGAAAGAAGACACCAGACACTCAGCCAGTTTTACTGTGTGCTTAACTTGAAACAATTAAAGTAGCCGACAATTTTAAAAAGGTTTTTCCTATACCTGCAGCCTGAATAATTACCATATTTTAGTGGAACTGGCTGTATTTGAACAAATACTTGAACTCATTTGTTTTGCACAAGCCCGGTTCAAAACCTTGTATTTTTCAAGTTTTGACAAATTGAAAAATACAAGCTTTTGTCCCAACTAAAGACACAGTGCTATCAAAAGAATTGAAATTAGGTGGTTTTTATAAACTGGTCAAAGTATATTTCAATATTACAGTTAATAGTTGGATATTATAAACATAGTGTGTGTTTTCTACTGTGTTGCAGGTGGCTGTGTGTGTGATGCTGGATGGAGAGGAAAGAACTGTAGCCAAGGTACTGCTGTCTCATCTGCTCTCTCTCACACGCACACACACACACACACACACACACCTGTACGCATCAGCTTTCTCTCAAGCAGTGGTGTCAGTACTGCACTGCTGTTTCTTTAAATAAAAAAAAAAAGTAAGTGCACGTTCACTAAAACAAAGGAAATATGTAGGAGTTGTTGGTAGTGATGCTGTCCTGTGTTTTTGGCCAACCAGGTTGAGTTCAAATTGGATTGTATGTGTCATAAAATGACAACCTTAAGTTTTTGTTCCAAAAAACGACGTGTTCATCTCACTTAAGCCCTGTGACAGATACTCTAAATAGAAACTGTCTTCATAAACTTTAACTGCTTTGCAAAAAGGGGGTTTTTAAACCCAGTTTTGAGGTGAAAGCAAATCTTTCTTCTGTTGATAAGCAAACTATCTCAGTGTATCTTTCTCCTCTTCCAGTTTAAAACCACAATTATTTCTCAGAAAGACAGACTGTCTTAGGTCTGCTTGTTGTCTTTTCTCTTAAATGTCAGCTCATAAATCTGTCTTCTTTTTTTTTTAGGTAAAACGTGTTTGCTTTTTTAGGGTGCTCTTAATTCATGTGATTGTGCTCGCACTAATTGAAGGTCACATGCGGTGCGTCTCCAGTCAGAGTCAACATTTTGTTTGCACACAGCTTTGCCCCTGTCATCTGTTGACACTCCTCAGCTGTTTATTTCCACGCAGTCGATGTGGACTGCAGCCCACAGCCTCTGCTGCCTTTCAGTGTCAGACATTGAAGCATCCTGTTTACCGAGAATTTAAATGGCAGAATGGCCTTTAGCTTCGTCAAACAGCAGCATCACAGTGTGTGTTTCTGTGAGAAAAACACCAGAAAAAGAAAACAAACAAGGCGTTTGGTCCGGAGATGGTTTTGCTTTGCAGTATTTGACCGCGGACGATGGATTGCACCAGCAACACTGTGATATGCCCGATTTAACCAATAAAAACAGATGAATGTTTTCCTTCATGGTTACTTAACAACGCAGTTTAATTCTTCCTTAGTTTGCATGAGTTTGAGATGTGCCTCCTCTCGCAGAGTGCCTTCCCGGTTTTTACGGTGACGGCTGCAATCAGACGTGTTCCTGCATCAACGGCGGTTCCTGCGACCACGTTTACGGACGCTGCGCCTGCCCTCCTGGTTTCACAGGAGACGCATGTGAACAAGGTAGGACTGTTTTCCGCTGGAGCAACGTGCCATCGGGTGAGCTTCAGACCCGAGACAGTTGAGATGAGACGGGGGAAGTTACAGGGGTCATGAATCTCAGGGGTCATTGTTTTAGCAGCTTCATTTAGCAGTCTTATTCATAAACTGCATATCTGGAAACCTGGAGGCTGCTGGGAGGCTTTGCACACTTTAGAACTGTTGATGCAATGTTGGTTTGAGTTGAAGCTGCCTCTTTGACCCTTCTTTCAGTCTGGGTAACCACTGTTGGTATTGACATGTCGTTCATAGGAAAATAAAGGTCAAATAAATTAAAACAACAACTCAACCTATACTTTAAATTGTAGTAATTGCTTTTTACTCGTAGTTCAGGCATATTTTTGCTTGATGGCAGCGAAGTGGGGATCAAAACCTCAGTGTCCTTTGAAAGAAGATCTGAATTTGTCGTATCTGTAGAAAACACAACCGCCCACTACGAGACGCACATCTGCAAATCAGTAGAAGCATTCAGGAGCTGTGCAGCACTCGCAGTTTACCAAGATAAATATCTCCAGTTTGAATCCAGGCTTGGGGGCTGTGTTCTTTTGTTTTAGGTATTTGTTGGCACTTAGCCTTCCCCCATTGTTAGCTGGAACGGAAGATGGATGGATTAAAGGGATACTTCAACATTTTGGCAAATTGGCCCATTTAGCGCAATTCCTTAGTCATTTCGAACAGCATACTTACTTTTCTGTGAGGGCGAGCTGTTGTTTATTCAGAGGCGAGTCGGGGAAGGTTTTCGGGACGGACACGATGGAAGTGGATGGTATTTTTGTTCCCCCTCGTCAAACTCATCAAATACACAATCCAACAACCCCAAAACACTTTGGTGGACACGTTATAATCCACACATTCACTACGCTGTGAAACACCAACAAATAATATTGTAGCGTTACGAAACTGAAGCAAATACTGGGAACTACTTTTTCTTTTGAAATCACTACGCCCAGACGCCATGTTTAGTAAGTAGTTCCGTCTTAGCAATCTTCGCATAAACAACTCAATCTGGTCATTTTGCATTAATATTTCAAAGCGTAGTGAATGTGTGGATCATAACGTGTCCACCAAAGTGTTTTGGGGTTGTGGGATTGTGTATTTGATGAGTTTGACAAGGGGAACCAAAAATACCATCCACTTCCATTGTGTCCGTCCCGAAAAACTTCCCCGACTCACCTCTGAATAAACAACAGCTCACCCTCACAAAAACAGTAAGTATGCTGTTCGAAATGACTAAGGAATTGCGCTAAATGGGCCAATTTGCCAAAATGCTGAAGTATCGCTTTAAATCTCTCACCCTCCATGAGATTTATCTCAATCTTGCAACACTGAATTAGTCCAAGTCACTTTCTTTTGGTAAAAACCTCTGTATTCTGTCTCTGCCAGTGTGTCCTCTGGGTTTCTTTGGCCCGTCCTGCACTCTGGAGTGTCACTGCGACGACATGTGTCCCTGCGACCCACAGACAGGAAGCTGCAACGCCACGCTGCGAGGAGACGCCAACCACACCTTACACAGAGGTACGATACTGCCTTCGTCTTAAGGAGCGCAGAATGGAATAACTTTAGCGATGATAAAACTACTGAAGAACTGTCAGAATTAGAAAAATAATCTGATGACATGAGAACGATGTAAAACACAGCTGTTTGTTGGTTTGTTTGTATCGCAGTCTGCTGCTGCTTTGTCACAAACCCACCTGCAGTTATTATTGATCCGTGCACTCTCTGCCCTCCCGTCTGTCTGTGAAAACACAATCAATGAAACTCCAACACAAGTGTGCAAACGAATGGAGACATTTAATATGCGCGATACTCATTGTGTTTACCGGGTTCGTGAGCTCAAACTGCGCAAACAGCTGAATATTTGCACAGAGCAGAAGTTGGAACTGACTCTCTGTCTGTCGCTTTGTCCAAACAAAGCGACTCTGGTGGCGTGACTGGGAATGTTCCCCACCTGCAAGGCAATTACCAAAAACGTTGTTCTGCAACTGTAACACACACGCATACACACGCACACCCTGTGTTATTTAATCAGTTGTCATTTTATTCTCAGTTTTTTTTTTCTCCAGCTTGTTTCATTGTTGCTTTAATCCTGCCAGGTTTGGTAAAAAATTAAATATCTGCTCCAACAATCTACCACAAACGAGAACAAGAACAAAAACAGCGAGTAACACTGAAAAGACACTAAAAATCAATATAGTTTTCAGCTGATCGTTGTTGATCTAGTTAGATGTTGTTAGAGCTAATATGTTCTCTTACAGCCATTGTTGTGGTTGTCTCTAAATGCATTGTGGGTAAGATAAATCCATGTGGCTCTGTCAGGAGTGGACACGTCTCAGGTCTTGCTTCCTCTGTCCTCTTCAGCTGGACACTGTCTGGCCACTCAGATGTTTACGTTGTGGAAACGGGAGGCAGAGGCTGACAGGGAGCAGCCTTATCTGAGCGAGTGAGTATCCGGGGTCAAACCGCCTGAACCCACCCCCACCTCTGACCTCTGACCTTTGCAGTTCATCCTAAATTTAAACTCCAGCTGGTCTTCTTTTGTTTCTACTGATTAAACATCATCTTTTCTGCTTGTACGACTTAATTTTACTCATCAGCTTGAGCTGGCGAAGCTTGTTTAAACAATTCCGTCGGATGCTGAAAAAACACAAACAGCAGAGCTACATTTAATTTATCATTGAACTTTTATTAATGACATCTGAATACGAAGTTAAGCTCTGATTCCAATGATAAAATAATATGAAATAAGCAATCCTTGAGGCAGTCCCGGATCTGCATTTGTCTCTCTTTTGTTTCAGACTTTCATTTACATGTAAACAAGGCCGACGCTGGGAGGATGGGGGGCATTCATTAGCCCCCTTACCTTTCACATGCAAGTTAGGGATTGTGAGTTGTTGCCATGGCGTCCGGTAAAGGCTTTGTGATTGGGTCCTCTGGTCACAGAGACAGAGAAAGGAAATGACAGCCTTTTTTTTTTGTCAGTTTTAACACTTGTGTGACCAGAAATCATGCAGATTGCAGCCCTGAGCTGGATTTACAGTCTGCTGGAGCACAGAGCCCCCTCCCCCAAAGCCGAGAGCCCCCTCCACACCAACCTGCAGTCAGATTTGGGGGGGAGGGGGTGGGGTATTCATGTAGTGATTGTTCAGCTGTGTCAATCTGATGAAGTAACCAGAACTCAGAAAGACCCAGAAGAGAAACTGTGAAACTCTGAAACCGTTAATTTCATCCAATCGAGTTTAAACAAATTGCTAATTTTTAATTCATTGCAGCTTTCATACAATAAAAAAGAAAACTAAAACAGTCAGTAAATCTCGTTATTGTGATATTTTAATACTTTAGAGCAGAGATAATGTAGTAAAATATCAGAAAGCACAAATAAAGCCAGATTGAAAGCCCCACTTATGGGCTCATCCATCACTGTGAACACACAGACACACACACACACCCCAACATTCAGTCGATATTTCAGTCATTTGGCTGTTTTAAACTGGGCTGATATATGAAGCAATTATGTTTTCCACCTAATTGCAGCCAGCACTCCATACGTCTTTCTGTCGTGGAATAAATGAACATGTTGCTGCGCCGATAAATAACTGGCGCAGCACAAACAATCAAACAAAGCAGGAATCTTACAGAATTTATTAAAATAATAACATCACTTTTGGGACATAAACATGAATTCAGCCATCAAAATAAAACTATATCCTTTAAAATACAGCACACACACACACTCACAGAGACTGTGAGCTGGGCTGATCTCCCTCTCTCCGTCCCGTCAGGCGGACGTGGCTCGCCGTCACCCTCACCCTGGCCTTCCTCCTCCTGTCCAGCCTGACGGTCCACCTGGTGCAGGTGTGCCGCGGCTCGGTGATGTCGGGCTTCCCCGAGCGGCGGGATTACTCCTACGTCCCTCTGACGGACATCAACGGCGCCGCCTCGCGCTCCCGGACCGGCGCCGGGAAGCCCGGGAACGCTGGGTTCGAACTGGACGACTCGGACTCTCAGGATGAAATCTGGTCTCCGTCTCACTTGGGGAGGTCAGAGCGGTCGTGAAGCCCGAGGACGGCGAGCGAGGACAGTGGGACCGCACAAAGACGTTTGGACAGAAATCCCCAGATCTGCTAGATTGAACCAGTTTTGTTTCTTTTGTCATAATTTATATCAGATTGCACAGCAGGCTTTTCCACAGAAACTCTCAGTTCTGTTTCTTTTCTGGCCAAAATGTTTAAATTTGACAAAAAGAGGTGGGAAAGCTTTATTTTATCTTATATATGAAAACAGCATTGATTATAATGATTGTTTGTGTTTTGGGACATTTAAACAAATTATTAGCTGAAAAAAGGACACAGAAATGGAATATTAAAGCAGTATTTTTGATATATGTGCTGTAAGTTTGATACTCATGATTGTTTTTGCAGAGATTTTTTGGGATGTTTGAAAGTTAAAAAGAAAAACACGTTTCTGTGACAGACATTTTACCATTGACCCAAAAAAACACTGCGGTGCCATTTACCATCAGTCGTTCAGATTGTCTCCAGACTCATTTGGTGTGTATCAAGTGATAGATATACCAGATAAACAGAGGTGTGTTCTGCACAAACACACACATGAATCACCTTATTTTCCTGACGTCATTCCTGGTATTGAAGTCATCCTGCTGTCGTTTGATTTATTCTGCAGAGAAGCATCAACTGAAGTCAAGGTTCAGGTTTTAACTGAACCAGTCCAGGATAAATTCAAACTTCTTTGGTGACACAGACTTTCCAGCTTATTTGCTTTGAATCGCATTAATGTTGTCGTCACAAGCGGATTGTTTCTGCAATGCCAATATTACTTTTTCTCAATTTTAAATTACAGAGCAGCACAGTCGTCTCTGTTGTGAAATATTTTGCTGAAATCAAACGAGCATTATCATATAATTTATGAAGATAAACATTTCAACGTAGCAGGTTATGACTGTTTTTTCTTATATTAGGAGAGCGAGTTTCTATCCGGCTGTTGCTTCATTTATTTATTTGATTGCAGAGTTCGTCACAGTAACTCTTTCCGACTGTCTTCTTGTCTGGATTTTACCCAGGATGCCGGGACTGCAGTTATAAAACTACATTTACATGGTTTCACACTGATGATGAATGTGAAGAGAAACACTCCGGGTCTTCACCATTAATCCAGCGTTGCTCTTATTTTGGCCTAAATGCTTCTGGAGGTGGGTTTTTTTCGTGTCTCTCTGACAGTGTGAGCGTGATTTTCAGACACGCTTCAATGTCTTCTGTTCGTTTTGTCGCAGCATCAGCGGCCGGTTAGCACCCGGACTCCCGGATGATTCAGCAGATTGTTTATTTTCAGAGAAGAGCAGGTCAGCTGAGGCCGAGGTTTCACCCGCAGGTCACTGAACCTTTTAGAGCATTTTTGGCGTGTGGCAGGGCATCGGCTCGACCTCTGACCTCCTCCTTCTTGTCACTTTAACCATCCTGGCTCTGGTTTCACTTTGAGCTTCCTCCAGACTTCTTTTTGTTTAACTCATTCACTGGTGCCTGATTTTACCAATTCCATCTTGTTTGGACCATAATAAAATCATAAATTCTAGTTAACGTATTCTGTTATTTCTACAGTTTGCAAAGACGTCTGCATGTCGAATGTGTTCTCATACTGGCCACCAGTTTGTTTTTTTTCCTTGATGCACGACTGACGCCTGTTTTACTTGATTTGGATAAATTTCAGAAAGAAGCAAAACAGATTTCCTGAGTTTTTATTGTCACACTCTGAAAGCTTTCTTCCTCTCTCAGATTAATCTTATCGAGCTCAAGGTCGTTGACCTTTCATAAATTAAATCTTGTTTTTATTTCCTCGTATTCTGCCTCTGGTTCTTGCCTCCTAAAATACATGTTTTGATTTCTGTCAGACAATAAAACCTAGCAGGTAATAAAATATTAAAGTATGAAATAATGTGGATTATAAGGCCAAATACTCATTATGTGTCAATATAAACTTACAGATCTCCATAATATTAAGTATTTTAACTTTTGAATATTTTACAAAAAAACATAACTGGGAAGGTTTGTGTGTTTGAGTCAACTTTTCAAAAGAGTTCCAAGCTGCTCGTCTCTCATGAAGGACTTAAAGGTTTTAGATAAAGTTCTGAATTAATTTCATGAGGTAATTTGATATTTTTATACGCTGCATTTTTTATTTTCATGACTTAATACTGATTTATTTTTCTGGAGTCTTTCCATTGTGTTATGTTTTTTTTAAGTTTCACCTGTATACTAAAAAAACAAACAAAAAAAAAAACGTTTTTCTGATTGGATAGTGTGTTCCAGATGTGACGGGCGTGTTTTCTGACTGGGCGGTGCAGCTCGACTCCACCTGCACTTCTCATACGTGAGTCATGTTGTTCGCAGACGTCAGTCTTGCAGTTTCTGCTTTGACTTTCTCTCGGTGACGTCGGCTCCAGATTATCTCGTCGTTTATGGCGACTAGCTTTTATAATGCTTCTTGGTTTCCGAAGGTTGCATCAGTCACTGTGAACAAAAACAGACTGAACTGAACCAGCAATCTGCCACACAGACAAAAGTTCCCTCAGAGCCGATGACCGGCGGAGAGGTTTTCTGTTTTCTCCTCTTGATGTGAAATGTATGAGATAAGATGTGAGGAATCAGCCTTTAAAGAGAAATCACTGAGATATTCAGAAACTGACTTTCTGCACTGACTTTCTTTAACCTGAAAACATTTCGGACTGGAATGCTGTGTTCTGTTTACAATATTTTTCCACATACTCTCCTGACAGTACTGTGTCATAATGTAGTGAGTTATTCTCAGAGAATTTGTCCTAAATGTGATATTCTGCATTAAGTGTCTGAAAATGGACATCCTGTCTTTTGCGCCACTTTTTTTGTTCATGTTATGAAAGGGTGGCCTATTTTTTCTGTGAATTAAAATCAAAAACGTCAAACAGACACACTGACAGAAAGCAAAAAAAAATCACCTTTCCAAAGCAAAGAGCCGAAACATGTTCATCTTGATTATGAGAGGCGTAAAGTGATGTTTGTTTAATTTAGTCCTATTGTGTAGATTTCTCACTTCCCTTAGTGTTGATCAGTTATTTCTTTTGTGACTCTCATCAGTTATAAGGTCTGTTTAATAATCAGTAATGTGGAAGATACCAAATGTGTTTGCCTGAACAATAAGGATAAAGGGCCTTCATCAGAATAAACTGAACCTTTCAATCTCTCATTTAAAGGTCATTTTAGGACTTTTCAACATTCCTATGTGGCATTTATGTCAATTAAAAAACCTTCCAAAGCAAATTACTCACTATTCAACATCTCTAGCATATGAATTCCCAAAACTGGACTCTTTGTTTTTTTTAGCTGGATGAACTGGCTGCAAACTGCTGGTTACTAAATATCGTCCTACTTCTGTATATAACGTGTTATTAGCAAAAAGCCTTTTGGGCAAATGTTTAAAACCTGCATTGAGAAATAAGCATTTTCAATTAGAGATAGCGACATGTGATTCAACAATGCTGTAAATGGATGAAAAAGTTGTGAAAATTTTGTTTCAGAATTCTTTTAGCTTTGAACTCGACCAGAACATGTGACTTATGTCGGCTGGCGCCTGATTCACATGCTTTAAAACAATATTTCCAGACTTTTAGAAGGTTTCCCAACCATTTGTTCTGGTAAAAGCCCTGCTACCTCCTGAAGTCGCGCCGTACCCCACACTGCTTTAAAGCACAGTTCTGTGACGTGTGTGTCCCGCGGCCCCGTCACTGCTCTGATGTCAGTTTGTAGGTCATTCACCGCCACCGTCTGCGGCCGTCTGCGGCGGGTTCGATAACCTGGTTTACACTGCACGTCCATGGAGGAGGCCGCTGACGTCTTTACAGCTGGTGACGCCACAGACGTAACAGTCATCCTCAATTCCTCCTCCGGAGAAATGTTCAAACTATCCAGTGGTTTGGTTCAGTGTGAAGGTGAAAACCTGAAAAAAGTTTATAACTAAGTTAATACTTTTCAATTATATTTAACAATTTTTTAACAATTTACTTTTGTTTTAGAATTTTTCATCTTGATTTAGCTTGCTGCCATGTGTCGGGATGAAGGCTGACCACTAACAGTTCTATTTGGATCTCAGAAAAGGAATAAAAAAAAGAACATTATTTTTTCTTGCTGTCTTTTCAGTCGTTATGATGTGAAAGAAAACAAATCCAGTCGCCGTTCTAAAGAAACAGGGCTTCCCTTGGACATCAGACTTGTGCACCAAGTATCAGTGTCAGTGGCATTAGTGGGATCCACATCATCTCTTTATTAAAGCTTTGACAACAGTGTTTGATCCTTCTGCTTTAGAAAAGTGTCTCCTGTTCCAAGCAGCTTCATTTTCATCAAATTGTCTTAGAAATATGAAAAGGTTGCTTAAACATCTGCATTTTGCACAGAAAAAACTACAAGTGACGATCTATTTAAAACCCACAGCAGTGAGTAGTAAGTCATATTTAGTGAGCGTTTTAGTGAACGACACTTTGTATTGTGAGACAGTGGCCGTCATTGATGGCAGGATGTATTTATGGGTGGGATAAGATCTATTTAAAGATGTTCTTTAATTGAAATGGTGGAATATGTGTGAGTTCCGGGAGTTTACTTTGCAGGGGATTTGGTTCTATAATAGACCCATAATGGTTCGTAAACGGCACCTTAAAGTAATCTAAAGGCAAATATTTCGGCAGCCACTCTATAAAGGCTTAGCTTTTTTTTGTTTTGTTCAATTTACTAAACCAAAGCTTTATGTGGGAAAACTGTTACCAGTCAGAGCAACAGTCTGCTTGACTTCAAATGTTTTGTTTATTAACATGTTAGCTGCAGATTTACTAGAAAAGCACAGTAAAAGATCATGTTTAAATGTCTAAAGCTTTAAAAACCCGAACAGCTTTGGAGCTTGGTTTTACTCTCCTTTAATTTGTATTTAAATGCTTATTTTCTTTTTGAGAGGGTGGATCTCTTCACATGTAAGCTCCTGTTTTGTTTTTCAAAACTGTGACTTGGCTTTGCTCAATAACTTTCCTCGAGTTGTTTTTATAGACAGAGAGGAAACCGTCTGTTTTGTGACCGCTATTATTAACTCGCTGTATGAGTGACGGGGCTTTGCTGGCCAGTGAGCGTCTGGCGCTCTGCGTCTCGGCCCTCCTCCTCCTCGCCGCTCTGCTCGGTGCAGCTGATGCAACTTCAGAGGAGGACGCCACACTTCAGGTTCTCTTTATTTCCCCCTCAGGCCTCCATGTGAGACGAGTTTTCCGTGTCTTCTGTGTCGTTGCGCAGAAAGAAACTGACAGAAAAAAGTGAACCTTTATTTTCCACAGAGTTGGCTGTGTGTCTGTGTCTGTGTGTGTGTTTGATCTGTGTGTGTTATATCAGCTCATCAAACACTCCACCTCTCGCTCTGGGTGTGTGCTCGCATGTGTGTGATCCTGCATTTTAAAGCTTATCATCACTTGAAGCGACACTCCACCCAAAATCCGTCTGAGCAACAAAAGCACAAACACTCAGTTTGAGCTTCCTCATTCATGGCGAACGGCTGCTGGATCTCAATGACTATGATTTCTTTAAATGCTATTTCTTGTTAAATACACATTTTCCAACCTCTGTCAGAGCAAAATGTACTTTACTGCTATTGTACTTTGTCCAGAAATGACAGATTATACAGTAGGAAAGAAGTACTCAATAATGTCAAGACAATAAGTGGGACTAAAGGTCATTTGGGGAATATTTCAATAGGAACATTTGCAACAGATATCTCTCTATATTTTCTGTATAATTTTAAATGCTTAGATTAGTGAAGTCTCATTCATATAGGAAATAAAAGACATGTTAATTCCTGTGAATTCCTGCAGTGTGTTTTACACACTGCAGGTCGGCCTCGCCGTGCCTGTGCCGACCCTGGCCGGCTGTAAAGCCGTGAACTGTTGGGAGTCACAGGTCAGTGTGTTACACATTCCTCCCCGCGAGTTTACGTCCCGGGCTGCAGGGCAAACTCAGCGCTGAACCCTGACTCACTCCTACTCCTCTGCAGAGCTGAAGAAGACGCTGTAATCAGACCCAGAGATTACGAGTGGGAATGGCGTGTTTTCAGGGAACTTGGGAAGTTTACAGTCGGAACATTCTAATCGTGAAGATGGGAGCGTTCCTATAGCAACAGCAAACACACAGCAAGCCCTGTCTGTGGAAATCCACATGAAAAATACTGCTGTCATCTCTCATATAAACCAGTAAATGCATGGAATGATGCTTGTAAAGTCGATGTTATCCACAGAGGTTGTGTCGAAGCGTGAGGAAATACAGTTTTATTCTAAAATGTTATATCTATTAGAGTGCAGCAGTGATATTCTGCAAGTAGATGTGAAAGAAAACAACCAAGTGATAACACATTAGCGTCTCACAGTTCTCAAACTTCTTCCTTTCTCCATGTGGGAAGCTTCCAGTTTGAGAGCAGTTACTTCACAGTTCCTCTTAATCGCTGCTGGTAGTTATTGCAGAATATGTGTACTTGTACTTAAATAGCAACGATGCACAGCTTTCAGCTGAGCTGCTTTTGTGGCCATGTGAGTCAAGCAAACGTCCAAAAGTTCTTAATTTTACACTGCAATTAAAAATTGTAAATAACAAAGAACAGATGATTCTAAACACTGCAGCCTGCAAATGATTCACATTTCAAAGCAGAATAAACTCATTAGCTAAAACTCTTTCCAATTTTTTCCCCCCAGAATGACACATTATGGAGCAGGAATGAGTTTTCAATGAGAATAACTAGCAGGAGGTCATTGATCCCTGCTCACAGAGCGGAGAATTGTGTAACACAGCATGTAACCATTAGCCAGATTGCATAAAGATGTCACAAAAAGAATGCTTGTGATGGATCATTGTGATGTGCTGCAGCCACTGCTTACTATGAGGGGACATTGTGTTTGTAAAACTCCCTGTGAGACACACACACACACACACACACACACATACACACACACACACACACACACACACACAGCTATAGTTTTGCCTCTTCGGGGGATGGTAGATAGCGGTCACTTCCTGGTGACTTCCCATAACCAAAACCTAACCTTATGGCGCCTCTAAGCCAATCATACCATTTAATGATTTACATTATTAACACCTGCTGTTCTCCCACCGAAAAACTCAGGTTTTGATAATGTGTAAACACATTTCTGTACCAAAAACATGAGTCACACTGAAGGCATTGAACATCTTGTCCAGCAGCTAATCAGAAACAAATGAGTCAAGTTTGAAATACCGCAGGACACAGGTAACGCGTCAGACTCAACTTGATTATTATCAGTATTTTATTAGTACTATTTCTACCACTAACACTAGTAACCTACTACTGCTCTCTTTTTATGATCTGAAGCTGGCTGTCACTACCATGATAATCCATTTCACTATCTGACAGATAACACTCATTCCCAAAAAAAACAAGCCTGGTCGCCAGATGTTGGAGCCACTGTACTGCCAAAAGGTTCTGGGTGAAAGAAACACACATAAACTGACAAATGAATCATTTTTACCCACTGTCATAAAACTCCACTGTGCCAAAGCAGTAGAACTGTATTATGGCAGCTACTGGACATTACTATGCATTCCGTGTGTGTGTGTTTCCTTGTAATCTCCGGTGTTTAGTAATCCTACTCCACTCTATCCTCTTGCAATATGGTTACAATATGTTCCCAACATCAGTGTGCCCCGGAACAGATAAGGGATGTTTTTCTATTGCGATGTATGTTGACTTATCTGTTTCTGTTGAATAACTTCTTGTTTTTGGCTCCACTGAATATCAGTGGCTTTGAATTTCAAATGTAACTTCTCTATTGTGAATTCAACAGCAGACCGACGGACCATAACCGGCACTTAAAGTTCCAGTTTGGCCTGTTCAAGGAAAACAAAAAGAAAAAAAAAATCTTACTTTGGTCAAACATTGATATAAATTAGGTTTTTATATATATTAACGTAGTCTGGTATTTTTACGTATGCAGTTTTGAACTTGAGGTCATTGTAACATGTGGTTTGTCAGGAAGTTAAACCTCAAATGTGAACCAGACATATTCATTTCCAGCTCCAGACTGCAGGTTAAAGTCGACTGGTTGTGATGTAACAGAGTGGAAAGCAAAACAAAGCGCAGGAAGGGAGGGGTGAAGGACGTCTTATCTGTGTTGTGGACTCAGAACGGGACAGGTGTGTCCTTGTTTTTTTGGGAATGGAAAAATATAGGGTAACACTTTGTCCCGATGTCCAGCTTTTCTGTGTTTTTCCACTTGACTTGAGAATTGCAACGATGGCAGTACAGTATGGACAAAAGCCTCTGCAGTGGCACCAGCGGGGGTTCGGTGCCCTTGCCGCAGAGGAAACCGATCAACACACCAAAACATGCAAAATCTACTCATAAACACTGTTTAAGAAATAGAAAATTGCATTAGATAAAAAGAAGTGAGAAAGAGGTGCAAAAAAAAAAATAACTCAAGTCAACAAAAATCCATCTCACAGTCATTAAAAAGTAAAGGCACACAACTAAACGTTCAAGCTGAGGCACATAAAGGAGCACAACTATTCTCAAATAGTGACTTAAAACTACTGAACAAAGAAGGTAAAATCAAGGTTTAGTTCTCGTTCACGCACACTGAGATTTTTTTTTTTCCTGCTTGACGGTAGACTACCAGAAATAAACAAGAAGGTCAGAACAGGCGCAAAGTGCCGCCACTACTATCATCACTATCTTAAATATTCTTCTGTAACTGCACATGATCTATTTTTGGGTTGCACTTCTCACCTGCACCGCATTTATCATTTACGTGAACCTCAGACACTCGTAGCTGTTTTTGTTCTAAAGCTGCTACAAGCTGCATGCTAACCGTTCCTTGCTAACTCTTCTCTCATGCTCACAGGTGTTTCTTACAGCGTCACGCAAAGCGAAGTTAGAGGTTTCGAATTCTACTCATAAATTCCACTCATGTTTTTGAGGAACAATAATCTGCACCTCGACCGAATACCAGGAAGACAGTTCCTGTCTTCACAGATTCAGTGTATTTTAGGATAAAAACACCTTTTAAGTTGCATACTAAGAGTTAAAAGTCATGGGTTGAGAAGTGTAACGTAGCATTGTGCAGCCTTTTTTCAGGCGTTCATGGTGTTTCTTTCATATTGTTTGTAGATGATACATAAGCTAATGCCAGGGAGTGAATACCGAGTCTCCTAATGTTGCCCGTCAGAGGCGATTGGAGCTTGTTGGTCCCTCTGCTGACCCACATACCTGAATTTATCTTCACGCTCTGAGGGTGAGGGTGCCAGGTGGGTTCAGCGTGTCTACTCAGTGTATTTTAGCTTCAAAACAAACAACTGTCTCCTGGATTTAACGTCGTTTCGACGGGAAAAGAGTCAAACACGAAGCACAGACTCGAACCTGGAAGCAGAAAGTCTTGTGTTGCATCAGCTGTGTCACACCCAGTGAAGGTGCTTCAAAGGAAGCTGATTCATGTGATCTAAAGTCTAGAAACTTAGATGTGATTTTGTGTACTTGCTTGATAATGGACTGAAAACCCAACAGAAGATTGGCTGCAGGACGTCTTTGGAGCTGGATAAAGCCAGTAGAGAAGATAGATGTGAAAACAACAGTTTTGAAAACTAGGACATGCACAGTAGGAAGAGTGATAGCACGGTTCTATTTTAGATACTTTTCTTTCAGAAGAGCCTTAAAATCATAAGTTGTATAAAGGGATATAAATCTTTAGCCTGTGACCTTTCACTCTTCGACCCCTTTAAACGGTTGTGACCAGCCTCGTTGATCCCTGCTTTTATCTTTGATTTCTATTAGTATGTCTTATACTTTTATTTCCTAATGCTCACATGTAACACTTTGACATTTTTTTTTTTTGCAAATGTAAAGTGCTTTACAAATAAAATGTGGAGGTTGCAGGAACGGAGCAGTCGGACACCGACACCACAACACATTGTTTTTCTATCACACCTGTTTTGCCTGGAGGCCATCCGTGGTTGTATTAAATCACAAACGGGACTCCTTTGACAGGTTTTCTGTAAACACAAAGTGCAACAGCACCGAGATCGCTGTTAAAATGCTATTTCCGACTCTCAGTAGAAAAGGATTTTTCTAATGAAACAAGAATCTTCGTGGAGTTACTTATTAAACCAGTTGCATCTTCAGCCCCCTACTGAAGAGCTTTTAATTTCTTTAAATGCAAATTCTAGTCTTTGTGCTACAGTAACCAAATTTTCTTCACCTTCATTTGCAAATGAGGAGAGGAATCTGCAGCATAAACTGTAATTATTGTATTTATTAGATTTTTTTCATACTGTATTTAATCCTCTTGGGGAAATGTCTTCACTGAATTGGCCTGTCAGTCAGCAGCCACACACCACCTTGCTGGGTGAGACTTTAAAAAATTGGGAGTTGGTGTGTTAAAAAGCCACTGGGAACACATCCTACTTAGACAGCAAGACAACATTTGAAGTTCTGTTAAATTTAAAGTGTGAAATAGTATTTCCATGCGAAATGTCCCCGAAACTCAGGATGTCCTCCAGCAATACCCAAAAGTTAACATTCACAGTTTTCCAATATTTCAAAAGTATCCGACAAATGGTGAATAACACACATTTTAACCCATTTTCTTTTCTTTTATTTCATAATACATAATCATGATGGATTTGTGGTGCAGTTTGCAATGGTAAGCTCTGTCAGCTCTGTCTCTGGCTTGTGTCATTCCGTGAATATATTGTCCGTGACTCATACGAACTAGTAGATGTGAAGATATGTGAGAAAGATTATTATCTCTTTGTGATGCCTTCATTTGCTATGAGTGTTGTCTTGACACTTAGCAGGAATGGAAGTTGCATGCAGAGGGTGTTTAACAAGCATACAGCTCAGAGACACAGCGATTAATTCACATCACAGCAAGAACACTTGAAATCAACTCTGGCTTCTGTGGTGTTGCTATATTCTTCCTGTGGGTAATCCGACTTCTTCTTAGTCTGAAGTTCTGAAGTGCAGACACCTATTGTTCATAAAGCAGTATGCGTGGATATTTTTGTGCGTGGTCATATGTTTCTTTTGTCCATTACAGGATCCATCACTGTCCCTCCCTCTACTTCAACAAAAAGGATGGCTGGATGATCATCGGGGAGGGGCTCCTTCCTGTCCCTCTGTGCTTCCCCCCCTGCAATTCCTGCATATGATCATTCAAGGGGCCCAACTTGAAATTCTTGCCCTGGGGCCCCTCAGAGGGTTAATCCAGACTGGATTTATTACATAACTGTGAGCTACTAACCTAAACTAAGCAGGAGCACAGCCTTGGATGCTTCCACAAACACAACTTATTGTTTTCACCAGTCTGTGAATGTTTCATGACGCTGTTATGCAAGCTTTACATCTCAGCGGTCACACTCTGTGTAGGATGTGATGTCTGTGAGAGAAACTGAGAGATCAGCATCTGGATCCGGATGTCAGTCTGTTCACATAACAGCAGCCCCCCTTTTTTTTTTTTTTTTTTTTTGGGTGGGGGGGGGGGTTATGGGTGAAGAAAAAGCTGTTTTGGTTGTGTATATGTGTGTTTTTTCAAAGTGCTTTGCCCAGTCATGTCCGCTTTTAGTTGCGGGGGGAGGGGAGTCACGTGTGTTAGTGACAGTCCGAATTACGCGTTCTGATTGGCCGAGCGGCCCCGGGCCCGTGCCCCGTGATTGGCTGTCCGCGGTGACGTCACGGCGATCAGCTGTTGGAGCTCCACAACAACAACAAAAGAAGGCGCAGTCGGAGCGGCGAGGAGGAAACGGACTGCAAGCAAGGAAAGCACTGTGACTCCCCATGTACAGTCCGTAAATTAACCTTTTATATATATGTATAAGTATCTTATTTCTTCCACGAAGAAACCTTAAGTTTTTCTATTTTTCGAAAAAGTAACGCAGCTACCTCAGTCTTTACGGATTTTAATCTGAGCTCGTTTACATCTCCTCCTCCTCCTTCTGCCGCAGGTGAGTTCTTTGTTTCCTTCTCGGTGAACATCGGCGGCCCCGCTGCCTCTTTTCCTCTCATTTCGAGGCGGATTGCTTTTTTGCATCCACGTTTACAGGATGCGACACTTCTCAGCTTCCAGAAACAGACACGGGAAGCGGCTGTTGTCGACGTCTCGAGCCTCACCGTCGCGTTTTTGTTCGTCCGTGTTCACTCCGTTGTCTCAGCGTAATCTCTCCCCCGGACGCTTTTACACACGCTTTTGCAAAGCAAAACTTGATTTTTTTTTTCATTCTCCTTTGCACAACTCTTTGAAAGCTCCGGGGTTATTTTAGAAACGCTTTATCAGATGTTTGTAGAGATAAAAGTTGAACAGGCGGTCAGACGCTGCGGTTCAGCCCTGCTAGTGTTGGATTACAGCCTCCTCCCCTTCCCCTTATTTAACCAGCACAGCTCCACATCATTACAGCATCAATCTGGCTTTTCTGACTCCAGTAAACTCCTAACAAATACCATCTGCACCGATGGTCTAGCACCATTAATAGACTGAGTCCTATCCAGGGAATGTAGCTGGATGATAATTGTGGATGTGTGTAGCAATTCTGCAATGCACTGTTTTATAATCCGTGGCGTAGATGAGAAGGTGAGCTCAAAATGGACTGTTTAAAATACTCTCTGACCAATTAATCCAATGCTCAAGACAGTTAAGTCAACAATCTATTCGTGCACCTCAGTTAGAGAGTCAGTGTTGCTTTTATTCAATAGTTTACCGAGGTTTTGTCCATCAAAAGTTGTAGTAACCTAAATTGTTGCACTAGGTCCATAAACACTAATCCTTTGTTGTCAGAATTACCATGATACACGGTGTTAACTCCTGTTTTATTTTTCACAATCTGTATGTAATCTGGGTTTGACCCTCCTCCACAGGCCCAGCCTCAGGTTTTCACTAATCCCACACCCTAAACACTGAGGGCAACAGATTTCAGGCTTGTAGGTGTCCTATATAGCCCACCTCCTTCACAGCCAGCGAATAAATTAACGGGTGGGATCTGATGTAAGAGATGCCCCGATTGCATTGTCAATAAGCCACGGAAATGGCTCGGCGACCCACTTAAACCAAGATTAATGGTCTATGATCCAAGCCCCGGGGAGCTTTTCTTTGCGTTTGGAGAGAAGGATGCAGTCATGCTCAGTATTTATCCCTGAGATGTCCTGTCAGAGGAGGAGGAGGGTGAAGAGTGGAGCAGAAACAGGTGCAGCAGATTATACCGGCCTGCTGTTGTCGGTGTGACAGTCAGTCAGCGCAAACCTTTCTCTGTTTTATATTCGTCACAGCTGCTCGGTGTTTACAGAGGCGGAGTTTGAGTCTTCTCGAAAAGAAGGCTTTCTCTTTTCTCTGCTTCCACGTGAAGTGTGAAAGGCGTATGAGAAATACGAGCTCACCGTGAGAACGTAAACGCATCGCGCAGAGCGGCCCCGCATGTTTTTCAAATGTGGAGTTGCGTTCAGGTGTCAGTAAGATAATTGTATATTCTCCTTCTTGCAGTAGTTTTGAGGCTTATTAGGATTTATGAAGTCGGTTTGCGGTCAACACGTCGAAAGTTGGTTTCAACCACCTAGTGGTGATTGTTATTCTAGCACCGAGCATATTTGGCTGTTGTGATTAAAACTCCGTTCTATGTTTTTGTGTTTTTGTTTCTAAATTCAAGATATTGTACTAACAGACATGCAGGAAAAATAGCTAGTTCACTTATGATACAAACTAGGCTTTACATGTGAGAAGTTATTTCCACCTTCAGATAATGATGCAATATTGCTGCATTGGAAGCAAATAGAGGAAATTATTTTTGTAGGTTGGGCTGGCAGGTGTGACAACTGACTTACACACACACACACACACACACACACACACACACACACACACACACACACACACACCAAGGGATTCTTGTTCAACACCATTGCTGATCTCACTAATAATGCACAATACCTTTGAGTAGATCTTAATCTTCCTATGACATAGCCACTTTTTTAAGTAATTATTTCAGAAATGACAAATGGCGTGAAGGATCATGATTGTTCTGACCTAAATTTACATGTCATTAAATGCAATATTTGTGTCTGCAATAATTGTTTTTTTGTTTTGTTTGTTTTTTTGTGTGGGTGTGTGTGTTTTGTATGATACATTCAGCAATCTGACAATCTTAAGCAGTGTTTTTGTGTGTCCAAGCCCAATAACTGTCTGAACAGTCACCCGACCGTAAAGAAATGTTTCACTGAGCTGAAAACTCCAAAATGAGGGACAAAAGAAGGATTTTAAGCGTGATGGCTGCCTTGAACTCTTGGCATTAGCCCACTAGCATCACACCATATTTATACACCAGGCAGCTTGCAGAGGGAATGTGGCACTGATCACTACACTTTTGTCAACTTTCCCAGAGTGAAAGACTGTAGTCAGACCAGCAGACAGCCTGCAAGTCAGCTGTCTCTTTATATCCTCCAAGCACAGCTGGTCTATTTATTTACAGGGTGAACAAAACACAAATGGGTGGCTTTCCTTCTGCTCATCTTCATCAGATCAGCCGGTGAAGAAAGTGCAGCTGCTGGATCTACAGGAAAATAATCTAATCAGATTCACTTTGCACATGAGGGGAAATACAGGCGATGCAGTCATTAAGCCATCACTGTGTGTTTACAATATAATCATGAGCTGACATGAATATCAAATCATTTTCACTGAGGTGGTAAGTTAAAGAAAGTGTCTGTATTGAAGGAGAAGTGAAGTAGTGATTTGTCGCTGATAAAACCACCAACAGCTGAAAGATTAGTGTGACTGGAGGCACAAAAACAGCCTATAAAAATATTAATGGCTTCAGTGTATTTGTACTCTTACTCATTCATCTCATACTTTATTTTTATTTGTATATTATATTCCATTATTGGATGTAATTGCTCCAGACTGGGAGAAAATCTTCAATTACATTTTAGTGAACCTCTTGGAGCGACTCAATACACCACCTGGGAGTGTAAACTTGTACTGCAAGATGAAACTGAAAAAGAGGACTATGGTGTTTTTATTAACAATTTGGTTTATTTTGTTGTTTAAAAAAAAGCATTAAAAAATCCCCTTTTAAGTCAGAAAAGTTAATGAATAATTGAAGCAGGATAATAAAATGAATCACCACACTGGTCAGTTCATGTAATGAATAGTTATTCAGTAACAATCACTCTTTTTTTTCTAATTCAACACACTAACCAAGGAAAATATTTTGGAAGGCTTTAAACCACAACCGCCTGCAGAACAGTGGTTGATCTAATCTGGCTTTTACTAGGAGAACATTGATTTGTCGTATTGAGTGTAATATTGATTAGAGTATGAAGGGTTTTTCGCAGTTTGAGCTGACCTCCACTACTAATTTTATACTCTGTTTACATTTTCTGTGGGGGTAGATAAGGCTGCTGGTAACTTGATAATTACTTGGCTGGTTGTAAAGCTTCTCATCTAATGTAACCCTTTTATGATCTACATTTTATTATGGAACTTTGATTTTCTTTTTGAGTTAATGGAGACACCCGGTTCACTTTCTTTACTTTTGGTACTCATTCAAGAAGAAATTGGAGCTTTAGGCTTTGAAAAAAATCAGATAATTTCCCCAGGGAGTTGTTGCAGTCCAAACACGGAGCCAGACAGGTATGAGTTAAATTCATCAGGTAGACATGCACTTCGCTGCAGTGGGAGGATCATGTTGCTCTGTGTCTGCTGGATGTTGAAGCAGACAGCTGTTTGCTAACATTAGTTTGCCATAACAGCTTTATATGGTGATAAATACCCTCGCATCGCTGCCCCTGAGCCGTTTGCATTTTATTTTAAATCACATCAATCAGTGGATGAGATTTGACACTTTATTTCTCTTATTACACAAATGACATACATATTTCAGACTCATGCAACTCATGGAGAAAATAAAAACTTCTTGGAGTTCAAATTTTTTTTTTTTTTTTTTAGTTTAAATCTACTCTGTTCATTGAGTTTTCTCTTTTTCTCTTTCAGGGCTTTTTTTGTACTTTTGCACTCGTGAAACGATCCTGACGTCGAGCGATGTCCAGTCCGAGTCTGCTGGCCCTCAGATGATCCATGACCACACATCATTGATGCACTTTAGCACCTTTTCCGGAGGCCTCCCCCTACCGTGAACCCCGCAGCTGATGACCAAAGTGACCGCAACGCCTCCCCGCCGCCGCCCCGAGCCTCGCGCCCCCTTCTGCCCCGCCGCCCTCGGCCTCTCGCCTCCTCAGGACGTCCCAGGATGTTCCAGAGGTTTGCCAGCGCTCTGTTTGGGGACGATGCGGAGGAGGTGAGCCGATGCAACAGGCCCGGAGATGGCAAAGAGGAGGAGGGGGAGGAGGACGACGAAGACTGGATCCTGGTCAACTACCTGGGTAGGTTTGATGTGCAGGGACATCAAGGTGAACTGATCAGACTCTGATTTGGATAATTGTAACTTGTTGATTTATCTGGATAGTTTATCTCTTTGATGGAGATAAAAATAGAAAATTCTGAGGCTTAAACCTCAGCTAAGTGACCTCAGGCATAGCTATAGAGCACTGCAGTTGTGTATATGTAAGATAATGTCTTTAGACGGAGGCTGGACCATTATAAAAGCAGGGGAAGGTCAGTGTGGGTGGAAGCTGGTGGCTTCAGTTCAGAAAGAGTGTAAATATTTGATCAAAAAGAGATTCTGGAGCAGGACATCAGATATGTGTGCATGAAAAAACTCATGTGCAGTGTTAGATGTCTGTGGGTGTTGATGAAAGGTGTCCGAAAGGTGTAAAAAAAAAAAATTATTGTTTTTATCATGAATGTTGCAAATCCCTGACCCAGGTTGAAGCTCAGGGTGGTTAAAAAATAAACCAGCATGGACAGGTCAGAGATGAAGACCCAGCATAACTTTAGCGTTTTGTAACGAGAGGTTAAAGTCGAGCCAAGTTTCCAGAACTGTCTGACACCAAAAAAAGATCGCAGTCAAAACAGACACGACACAGCAAGAAGTTAAAGGAGACCCACACACACACACACACTCACTGTATACAGAAACACGACACACTGCAGTGACTTCCAGATGGCTCCGAGTGAATCTTGGCACAGCTTCGGTTTGGCCCACTGTTCACCCACTGCCGGTCTCGACTCGACCTGACCCATCTCCGATTCCACGGTGGTGTGAATATTTCAGACGGGAGGGGGGGGGAGAAACAGAGGCTGTCTGGCTCTCAGCCTGTTGGGGGGGGGGTGAAATGGGGTTGAACATCAGGCAGTTTATGGGCAACTCAACCTGTAAACAGGTCAAACAAAAGTGCCTGCGGACCCAGATGAGGTAAAAATAGATGGCGGTGGTTCCCCTCCTTGGCCCATGGAGGTGTACATGTATGGGCAGAGAGCAGACTTTGATATCGCTCCATCTAGCCCTCCAGGATCCAGTGTTTTGTTTCTCCTGTACATCAAGCTGTTATGAAACTTGGAAAAAGTTCAGCGTACAATCTGTTATTAGAAGCCTTGTTGGCATTGTCTCTCAGATCAGTGTTGCAACACATTGCCCTCCTTCATTTGACCTTAACTTTAAATATGAGACACACAGTAATGACCAGATTAATAATTAGTCCCAGCTAAGTTATATAGTGTGAAAAATAGAGCCATAGCCACTGTTTGCAGCTTGCAGATGCCTGTGGATTTGAACTTTTATGACCCATAATGTACACCAGCTGCACATGCCAGGATATGCATGCATGTGAGGACAATGTAATGTAAACACAACACACTGCAGCTCACGTTTATATAACTTATATTGACTTACAGATGGCAAAAAGCTGCAGGGTCATGCATGAAAAATGTGGCTGAAATTCCAAGTTTTTCAAGTGTGTCATCCGCTCAGGCAGTAAAGTTAGCTAAAGAATTTGTGTTGGAAAAAAAAAAAGTGGTGAAAGATGTTTTCAGCAATTAAAACTTCCAGACTCTGAGCTTCTACGGTTCAGGAGTTACGAGGGGTCAGCTAGTTCGTTTCTAATCTTCACCGGCCTCATTAATCCAACACACTGCCGCACAGCGTGCTCAAAACACCGTCAGCCCCTCTCTAATGAGGCTGCAGAAAAACCCGTTGTTCGGTTGACACTGTACACTCCGAACAGGCTCGGTCTGCAGAAGCTCCCAGCCTCCGCAGGAGGAGATCAGCTGCCGATGGCCTCGGACACCTGAGGTCCGTCCTGCTGCTGCCGCTGAGCGGATAGAGTGTGCAGATCAGCTGAGCCGCGGCACTGAGTCAGCACTCTGCGGCGTCTCCGGCCTGCTGCGGGTAAACAAGGATCCCTCTGTGAACTCCTGGGAGTTGAAGCCACCGGGTGGCGTTGGTGTCACGTGTGGAGATGGGATGTAAACACTCACTCACATGTCTGGAAACGCAAAAATCTACATGCAAGCAACAGACAGAGAGGTCAGGAAGGTGATCTGATGAGACCGTTGACTTTTTAAGGTGTGTGTGTCAATTTCAGTGCTCATCTCTGTTATTTACTATGTTATTTAGTTTTACCTGACCACAGTTGTAATCAGAAATCCCTCAAACAGAACAGAAATCAGACAGAGAGACATCTGCTTAGTCCGCACTGAGTTATTTTTAATCATGCAGTCGCTGGGCTGAGATCATGTTTTTCAACTCCGTGACTTCCTGTTTTTCTGTGAATCATTAGAAGTGCGTGTTTGTCAAACAAGAGTCTGACGTGGAGCTTTTGGCACGCTTCACTTTCAAACATTAACATCTGATGTTCAGCTCTGCAGGATGTTGATTTATGAGCAAACGACTTTATGCGGGGCTCGTTTCTGCTGCCTTTCATGTGGGGGGGAAACGCAGAGTGGCAGGATCAGCTATGAGGGGATTAAGCTGCTCTGTTAGCCGGCAGGTTTAGCCTCACGCCGCCCGCTCATACTAACACACACATGTGATGGACTGAGGATTCACTCTGACATGCAGTGCTGAGCTGTCAGGCTCCAGGTCTCTGGCTGCTCAGCGTGCACAGAATGATTGTTTACATCTGTTAGATTCTCTGCAGCTGCACAGAGGAGCCACACTGCCACCTGCTGGTCGACTGGAGACACTACACCAGCGTTTTTAACCACAACAGAATTTTTCCTTGATAGAAAGTTACAAAACAAATATTGAAAATACAGTAATTTCTTATTTTTTTAAACCAAATTAAATCATAAACATTACTTTTCATTTGATTCTTAACTTCTCCTTGAGCTCGGGTGTGCTGGTCGTGATCACGCCTGTTCTAACCAGTCCTCCATCTCCCCCTGCAGCTGAAGCTTGCTCCAGTTCGTGTGGTGACGGCCTCTCCGGCTCCACCGCCGGCCCCGAGGGAGAGGAGGAAGAGGAAGAGGAGGAAGACCTGGTGATGATCCCTTCCCCCATGGCCAGCCCCCCGGTCCGTTACGCCTCCACCACCTCCCTCAACTCCACGGCGGACACCGACGTGGACGGCGGAGCGGACGAGGACGAGGAGGACGGCGGCTTCCTGCGCCTGGACGCCCGGTCCCTGCAGGAGAGCTGGTTCGTCACCCCGCCGCCCTGCTTCACCGGCAGCAGCAGCCTGCCCATCCTGCTGGAGGCCAGCCCGCTGGAAAACCTGCTGATCGAGCACCCCAGCATGTCCGTGTATTGCCACCCGAGGCTGACCGTGGAGCCCCTGTCCGAAACCCCGCTCAACCTGGACCTGGACTTCCTGTCCAGCTCTAGACCCGCCTCACCGACAGCCTCAGGGGGGAAGGAGAATTCCAGACACTCGCCTGAAGGCCCCCGTCACAGGTGAGCAAACATATTACGTGTCTTAGAGAGATTCGAGCTGTATTCCCCAAGTTGTGACTGAATTGACGCCTCACTGTCTCCATGCTCCGTCCTCCTGCAGACCCGAGGCGGCAGCGGTCCAGCGCCGCTCCAGCCTCCACTCCACCTGCTACGCCGCCGCGCTCTCCGCCCACGCCGGCCTCGTGCAGCAGCGCCCGGGCGCCGCCGCCCAGCGTGCCCAGCCGCCATCCCGTAAGGTCCTGCGACGCCTCAACCTGCTGCGCCCCCCGAAGGCCAGTAACATGCACCTGCACCAGCCCAGCCAGAGACGCCTCAATTTCTGAGGCGCCTCGACACCTTCGTCATCGTCGTCATCAGCAATTCATCAACCTCTGGAGATCTTAAGACTGGCCACATACAAACCACATCTGTTTTTCTGACTTTGTATCAAGAATCAGACACCAGCAACAAGAAGAAGTCGTCATCAGCCTGGACAGTGAAACGAGGGACGTGGCTGGCATTTTCTTTTATTGTTTTGTTTTGTTTTGTTTTCATCAGGTCATGTGGCTAGTGAGGAGTTCCTCATCTCCCTTCCTCTTTATCCTCACCCACCCATCTTCATTTTTACCGATGCTGGAACGAAAGCATGTGAAAAGTACAGGTCATCCTTGCGCGGCGCCTCCTCCTCGCCCTCCGGTTCGCCCCGATCGTGTGTCCTTCTGTTTCTTTGTTCAGTTACGGGGAGGAAGACATGGCGCCTGTCCCCCCTCTTTCAGATTCTTTCTCCCTTTTTGTTCTTTATTGGACAACTTAATGTGTAGAATCAACGCTGTAGGTCACTTTACTCAGCGGCAGGTTCACCGCACGGCCGGGTGATCAGCCGGTGTCTCGGTCACAACGAGAATCAACTCTGAGGCAACTCAACGGGCAGGCGGGGGACATTTCACATCCTAGATCACTTGAACATTTTCATTTGTGATCGGTGCAGCGGTGTCGTGATCAGCACCGGTTCCCCTTGTGTGTTTTTCACACCAGAGGCTGGAGAAAAGAAGCCCTTCTTGAATAATCTCAGAGGACTGTTTATACTTGTTGCTTCACCTCCTGCAGTCCCAAGCGAGTTCCTGCATTTCACAATACAACAGGGTACATTCAGAACAGTCGCAGACTCAACTTTTTCTAACTTTTTTTTTTCAATATATATTCACACTAACTGTACAAACGTTATGCCTTCTAAAAAGCTTTACTGCAGATTGATTTAAAAAGAAAAAAGTACATTCTTGGCCCACATTTGAGCCTATTTGGAAAGTGCAATACTAAATACTAAATCACTGCTTCTTTATACTGTAAATCTTTTTTATTGTTTTCCACAAATTCCTTGCAAAAAAAAACCCCAACACTCTTTTCTAACTTTACTAGCAACACTTTGAGTGGAACATATGCTGCACCTCTGTTGATGGTTAAATACTGAAGGTTAGACATGAATGTAAAGCACAGCCCGGCCGGGGAGGGGTCCTTCACAGTTTCAAGGTCCCTCCTCTCCAACACGCCTGATAACAATCACTGGGACATTCAGAAAGCCTGATAGCGACTCCTTATATTCAAAAGTTAAAGAGGTCCAGCGGCCCTCCGGGTTTGACGCCTCTGACTTAACTCGATCAGGAAGACGGAGCCCGTAAACGACTGAAACCTGACAAACAGTAGCTTCTGTAGGAATCCAATCACAGTGCTGCAGCCGCTCTCTGCATTGTCGTCGACGCGATTGACTTTTACTTTGTGTTTCCTCCTTTTTGATTGTTGACTTTGCAAAACACATCCAGCTCTGTGTTAAAAATGATCTCATCTGGGAGAAAAGGCACCATTGTTTCACATAAAGAAGACGAAACCAGTGTTAGCGCCTCTTCAAAGGGATTGATCTCTGCCTTCTGGATCCTGCACACAGTCCGCCGCTTGGCTCAGAGCGATGCCTCGCCGTTGCTCATCCTGTCGCTGGCTGAACCTGCCTCTGACTTTATAATTTTCACAATATTTTTTGTTTTCAAGGAAAAAAAAAGTTTAAAAAAAGAAGAAAAAATGGCAGTAAAAAAAAAATTTACTGGGTTAAATATCACTAAACGCCTTGTTTTAACGGTAGCTTTGAGATGAATAGAAATGTAGATAAAAAATGTATGGAGAAAAAAAAAAAACTTCCAAAATATTTTTTCTAAAAAGAAAAAAACAAATTACATATCAGTATGAAGTTGATATATACTGTATGCGTCTATGGTTTCTTGCTTAGGTATGTTTGGTTATATTAGTGTGCAATCTGTTGCATAGTTGTAAAGTTGTTAGTTGTTATGATGGTGGAAGAAAGAATGGAAAAAAAAAAATGGAAAAAAGATCATTTTTGTTTGTTCTTAAATGAATCTGCAGTCCACTTCTCAGGGTCACAACCAATCACCTTTACACTTTACGAAAATGCAGATTTACTTGACTGGCTATTGATTACTCGTGCGTGCTGGGACTTTTCCAGCTCTGTCCCGGCGAGCTTTCCCTCAGTTCATGAGAAATAATCAGCTTTTACTTTATAGCGTCACAGAAAAACTTCTTTCGTCCCCGGACTGTGAAAAATGAACTCTTTGTCAGTCGAGTGTTGGGAATCCATTGAGATGGAGAGAAGCTGTCTTTTTCAGCACTGTTTATATCTCTTTTTTGTTTTTGTTTTTTTGTTTTTTTGCTCACGTGTACCTAACATGGTTTGAGAAATGTACTTTATGCTATTTGACCTGTTCTATTTTCTATGTTAACTTAGTTACATTTTGTTAAAGATTTAAACCAAAAAAAAAAAAAAAGTAGCAGTAATCTTTAACCTTTTACTAGTTATTAATAATACTGATGTTCTTTTTTTGTGTTGTTGAAACTTTTTGAGCCTTTTGCTCACAGTTCTCGGCCCCGGTGCTCCAAAACGGTGGACTGTTTATTGATTTTATGTCTGCTGTAGGGAAAGAGGAGCCCGGGCTGCGTCTCCATACTGCAGGAGAAACAAAACCATCGAAGTTCAGAGCGGCTGAATTCTACAAGATAGAAAGAAAATTAATTCTAATATTTAAAAAGTAAATTTAAATTCAGATTTCTGTCCCATTTTGAAACTATTTTAATAGAAAAACTCTGATATATATCTCTAATACTATTCAGTTGTACACTTTACATCAGATGTTATTACCTATATAAACACATTGTAACGGGTTTTATTAAGACTTGACAAGTAAATTTGATAAGAAATCAGAAAGAAAGTCCTGAAAATGATATCACTGAAATACATGGAAATGTTCATTTTGCTTGAGTATCCTGTAAATGGTTAAAGTTAAATTTTGAACATAAGAGATGAAACACAAAAATGGTCCAGCCTGTTGATATATGGACACTTTCGGCAGCGTGGTCCTTCGTTCTGCATAAATCTGACTTCAGTGCGTCTCTGGTCACCTTGATGGAGAAGTAGCATTGTGAAGAAAGTCCTAACAACGGTTTGTTAGGCTTCTGTGTGGGTCGCTGTAAATAATCTCATCCGTTAGTGGACTATTTAAGCTTTTCTTCTATTTCTCGAATGTTTTTCTCTCTCTTTCTCTGTACTATCGAGCTTCACAATCATGAACGATGTTATTTTGCGTTGCTACGATGTGTTTTTAAAAACAAACCTTAAAGACCGAAGGGATCGGAGGAGATGAAAGAGGCTCCCCTTGTTGTCAGGAGCCTTAAAACCTTGTATCTTGTTTGTTCGAGTTTCTGCTCTCTGCTCATCTCTCCACCATCAAACTAACAGGGATTTGTAATGTTTTTGTTTTAATGCCTTGAAAATTGTGGATCACGTGCCTTCCAGGTTGAAACGTTGTAATGACAATGTATCAATGAAGAACTTGAACTATCTCGTTTTTGTTTTTTTTTGTTTTTTTTTTTTGTAACTTTCCGAGTGGACTTTTAGGTAAAAACACACAAACAGATATCAGAAACCAACTATGCATCACTCGGAGGAAGCTTGTACGCTCTCGCCGCCACCACTTTCGTACAGCTTTTCTATTGACTCAACAAACCAGACAGAATGATGTAGCAAAGCCTCTTTTCTCCTGTTGTTTATTTAAAGAAAACAAAATATAAGTGTGAAATTTTGTGGCATTTTTATTTTTCACCAAGTGTTAGACATGTTTTTTTTTTTTTGTGTAGTTTACTGGAATAATACAGCACCTTGCCAAAAAGAGAAAAAAAAAAAGGTGTAGGAATTTTTAGGGTAACTTTTTATTTATCGACACAACTGGTCTCCTTTGTATTTTTGTTTGGATGTATGACGGATCAGTTCACACGGTTCTGGTGTGAAAAACAGACAAAGCTAATTAAAAATGTGGGGTCATCTGTTTTCAAACTGTAATAGTTAATACATGTGATCTCTTACTAGCCTACAATAAATGTTTTCATATACAGATCTCTGTCTCTGTTGCCTTTTTTAAAACCTGCTGTTTACTTCATCTTAGCTCCTGTTGGACCAACAACCTAATGCTACATTTACATGTTTTTTTATGGTCTTTTTTATTACATAATTCTGTTTATGCATCCACAGATGCTGAATTTGTATTACAGAGGGGACAAAAACACATCGATGTTGTGATTTTTGTTGTTGAGGCACATTTCACGTTTCTTTGAAAGATTATTGCAATAGTTTTTTCAGTCAATTAAACAATCAAACAAAACACAGCCATCTCATGGCACTTCTTCAGAGGAAGAAACACAGAGGGAAACTCAATAATCCAAACAGTTTGAAGGAAACCCTCTCTTTTGCTGGGAGGAAAATTCAGGCAGATCAACACTCCGAAGTCACTTCTTTCAGGCTCCACTGGATTCAAGGATAGAGAGAAAATGAACCTTTTCTTTTGTGAGGTCACTGTTGTAAATAAAACATTGTTCAGCTTAAATGAAGGGATAGTTTTAAACTTAGGGGGGTCACTTTTTAGTGTGTGAACTTTTTTCCCCATTGCAGGAGACTATCTTGGCTTATTTTGACATCTTTAGGCTCCCGAACATTGAGGTTGCCCTCAGAATGGTAACCAGTGTCAAGATCCAAAGAAACAGAATATCATTGGTCAGACAGTAACAATACAATCCCATGTATGGTCATTGACATTACATTGTTATCAGCTGGATTTCCATGACACAATGTCATCAAAATTGTATTTATTCATTGACTTCCCATAAAATCCAGAATAGGATTTCAAACTCTTCAGTCAACAGATGGTCCATATCGTAAAGAGTTGTAGTCTCATTTTATCCAAGAAGAACATTTTGTCCTCAGAGGGCTGCTTGTTGCAGGGTCTGAGGTTTTATGAAAGTGGAAGTGGAAGCAGTTTCAACTTTTAATATCAGACAAGTTTATATTTTTTCCTATTTGATAAAACTTGTTCAGGTCACCCTGGTACATTTCATAGTTAAGCTGTTATTGAACATCTTAATTACACTCATCTCTCTCTCTCTCTCTCTCTCTCTCTCTCTCTCTCTCTCTCTCTCTCTCTCTCTCTCTCTCTCTCTCTCTCTCTCTCTCTCTCTTTGTATCACTTATAGGCTGTACATACAGAAATACACTATGTGAAATAATATATATGTAGAGTACTAAAGGCATATGCACCTAATGTGAGACATGAATATGCAAAACACAATTAAGATGGTTCAGACTGTCAGATAATAGGCATACAATGCACGAAATAAATGCAAAATTATTTAATCAATTATATACAATACAGTATGAACCAATTATGACACAAATATAGAGTTAGAAAAAGCTACGGATTAAACATAATATTTACAGCGTTTAGGACCTGATATGATTCTGTACGTCCATCTATCTGATTTGCAGTTTCATAAGGTAGCTGTTTTTTTTTTTGTTTTTGTTTTTTGTATTTAATTTTTTTTTTTTAACCTCTCTTTGCGGGCATTTAGCAATGCGGTTTTGTATATTTATTTCGGGACTTGCAGCATTTGTGCAGATTTCTCATCCGCGTCCTCTCAAGAGTCTCAGACATCATTTCTGGGATTTTTTTTTTTTTTTTTTGTGGTTGACAGATCAAATAAACCTCTGTCTCTTCAGCTTGTCATGTTTGACAGCGGCTCCACGTGTTGCTCTGTTTACATTCTGTGGAGGGAGCACGAGGCTTCGTCTCATTGCTCTCATTGGCCTGACGTCACCGTAGCCCCGCCCACAGGCGGGACCCGCGGGGAGAGGCAGCCCGGGTACCGCGCAAAATATCGAGAATATATAGGCGAAACGTGGAAAACACCGTGAGTATCCGCCTGTGGGAGACACTCCAGGGTTAGCCGAGTCGTTAAAGTCCAGCCGGAATGTACAGAAAACGGTATTTACTCCATAAAACTGTCCCGCTTTTTGGTGTCCATTCAAATGAACGGAGACTCCGAGGAAACACCCGTTAAAAAGCGCCCAGGTGGTCCTGATAAGCAGCTCGGTGGCAGAAACCTGTGAACGGGTGCTCTTTAAACAACTCCGTGTGGCGGGTTTGTAAAAATCTCGATTCATATTTGAACGTTTAGCGCGTTTCTGTGAACCGGGAACGCGCATGCGCAGTGGCACGCGGCAGGCAGATGCGGATATAAGGATTGGCGCCGGCGCCACAGCTGATGTATTCATTCATTCTTCACTGAGGAGGTAAGACCCTGGTCCTGCATGCAGCGATAGTTTCGTATCTTTACTTTTATTCCTACAGGTTTCCCTCCGCGGGCTCTCCTCTCACGTGCAGGAGAAGGTTTAACTTTATTTTCGTGATTGTTCCGGCGACGTTTTGACGAGAAAAAAGTGGATTTAAAAGTGGACGAACGAGGGACTGCAGCCAAGTGTTACTTCTAACTGTCTCTGGGGAGAAGTTTCCACATTACATGTAATTCTACTTACATAAGACCAAGTTTGCATTTCATGCTGCTTGTGTGCTTCGCAATACTTTTTGTATTTACTGGGATTTACAAGAGAGACGTTTTTTCTGTACTCTGAGCTTTAATGACACTAACAGAAGTTTTTTTTGGGGGGGTTGTATTTGGCTCTGTTGCATGTTTTATTAGATATATGAAGTGCTAAAGCTGTCGATGGTTCGGATGCGTGGACCGCCGGATGATCTTTAAGTCGGGGTTCGGTGGGTATTGTTGACCTAGTTTGAGTTTACCGGGCTAAGTTTGCTAATTACAGTAGCTCCTATAAGCAGCCTAGCTTCACGGTGGTCGCGCCTTTCTCGAGTTTATGGTTCTTTAGTGTCCTATCATAAGGTCTTAATCCACATATATGCTTTGTTAGAGTTCATTCAACCCGTCGAAAGTGTGTTTTTGCGATATTTGGCGGTCATTTCTGCTGGTTTGAGCCGCAGACTCGGGTCAGGTTGGTGGAGGCAGGGCTCAAATCCTCCCGCTTCTGCGCTGCGGAAATTGGCGCGTCTTTGAGTTTCAATCCTCGTTTTAAGTTGATATCTTGGCGATTCCGGCCATCTAAAGCACAGCGGGGGTGTTTATAGACGCGTGGCTGTTTTCTGGGGGTGAGACGGTGTGATAGCGAATCTGTATTTTTGAGCTTTTTTGTTGTAAATCGAGGGAACCAGCGGCCCCCCTCCTCCCTGGCTGCAGCTGCCTCACTGGCCTGCTGAACCTGGCTGTCCGGGCTGCTCATGTTTCTCAACGTTTAGACCTCGAAACTGGCGCACATCTAGTTCCTCTCGACCTGTACGCTGTTACTTCTTTGTTAGATTTCAATTATTAGTTTGTATTTCTCACGTAGGGCCTTTTGATGGTGATCACTGGGCTTCTCTGTACCTGCTATCTGAAGCTAACTACAACTTCATAGCAGCTACAGTATTTCCAGTTTTGGGGCCCCGGATTGTCCCTGGATCCCCACAGACCAGCTGGGGTGTCTGGAACACTGTATGCATTGTTTCTGAGCACAGATGTGTATTACTGTTTGCTGGTGACTCCTGAAGTCCTAGAGACAGGGATGAGCCTCTGTGAGGGCCTCAGACACCTGGACCACCAGGGTTCATGAGACTTAATGGAATATCCTAATATTAATATTAAATAACAACTATTTATAATACAGTGTAAATGTGGCTTGGTTTATTATGATGTATTTATACTGCGTGTGTTTGTGTGTTATAAAATTGTGTCTAAATGCTTCTGCTTTCTTTCTATTTGTTTGCAGAGGAGCCATAAATACAGTCAGCATCATGTCCAGACGCAGGTAAGCAGGAACAGTTGTCTTCTTCTGAGCTACCGAAGACAAAAGGATGTTGGAGGTGGCTTGAGAAATTAGCTGATGCTCCAACTTTGTTTTCCTTCTTCAACACTGTTCAGATTGATCTCATTTTTTTGCTTTAGATGAATGTTTATACAGATATATTTCTGTTATTTCAGTGGCCGGCTCACACTTCAAGCCAGAGATTCAAACACTCCTGAGTTGACCCCGAGGCTCCCGATCAAGAAAAGAAAGCTGCGGGTGTGTGTCCTGTCTTCTTAATGTCATCTGATTTTGAAGATTCTTTCTTTTTCTTCCTTTTTTAAAAATCCTTTCCAGGTATTGACATTTGTTTTCTTCCCTCAGCTTTCCAAAAAGAAACTGCAACCTGCTGCCAAGAAACAGAGCTATGAAATACAGGTCAGTGTGTCCGCGTGCCATTAACTCTAAAACGATTGTGTGTGAGGCTGATAAGAGCTCTGCCCAGGATGTGTGTAACTAGTTTATTATCTGTGTTTTGTGGCCGCCCTCGCAGCGGGTCCTGCCCTGTTTCAAACTCTGCCGCCGTATCAAAGTTTGACCATTTACACTGAGGGCGTTCAGAGAGGAGGATATATAGTTAGTACAGTCGGCCATTTTCCTCTTAGGTTATTAAGCCATAGACAGTTTTCATAAGTAGTTCCACAGGATGATGAAAACAGCTTACAGAAATAAGCACCGATCCTCTGTCCTTTTGGTTTAAGCTCGTCTTGTTGAGTGTTTTAATTGTGCGCTGAAGTTATTGACAAACAGGACGTCAGATAAGATAAATCTTTATTGTCACACGTTTTGTGTGAGGGAAAATGAAGTTCACCCTCATCAACAGGAAGGACATGCATTTATCAGATGAGAACACACACATTTCATCCAACACATTAAATATGCCAACAAGCAGCTGTAACACATTGATAAACACCATTAAAAAGGATTAAGAATCTACATTATGAATACAAGATGCATAATGTGCAGAGTGAAAAAAAATCAGTAAATAACTAATAGTTATTGTAACATTTCTAACGCCCCTGACTCACTGTTGGATCTGATTTTATTGGTGTGTTGATCAGTGCTGTTTCTTCTGCCGCCTGACTCTCCTGCCTTTCCAACTCCCTCCTGTTGTTTGTCTTCCAGACGTGCTGGTTGGAAGATGGGGCCGCTCCGTGCATTCTCATTGAAACTCCCCACAAAGAGCTGGAGCCTTCCGACCCTTCCAGTTTCAAACAATACACATTCAAAAACCTCTTCATCAAGGCGTCTCCTCTTCCAACCCTCAGGTATGTCAGTTTCACACCTCAGTGGAGTCGCATGGATCCTTTATCTTTTTTTTTTTTTTTATTCATGAATGAATAAGTGCAGCCTGTAGAACTGTGGAGAAGCCTGCGTAACAGGAAATGCGGAGATTCCGCTCAAGTTGAAGTCACTATAGAAGACCAAAGGCATTAAAAAAAGTTTCATTGCCGTTAATTAATTAATTCATTCATTTATTCAGTTTTAATAGATTTATTGATCAGTTTTGTGACCTGTGGGAAGAAACCCGGAGAAAACCCCTCGCAGACGCTGCACAGGGGGGTGCAGTGCTCACCCGTTCCGCCGGGTGGGGGGGTTGGGGGGGGGGTGGTATTCACTCTGAGCTTTATTTTCACTTGAAATGATCTGATGTTGTGAGTCCCGCGCATGGGGTACGGCAGCCGCACACGGACACACTGCGTGGCTGCTACGGAAGCCCACGTACAGCAAGCGCTCGCTCGCTTGCTCTCTCTCTTTCTCTTTCTTTCTTTCTCTATTTCTCTCTTTCTTTTTCTTTCTTTCTCTCTCTCTTTTTCTTTTTCTCTCTTTCTCTCTCTTTCTCTTTCTTTCTTTCTCTATTTCTCTCTTTCTTTTTCTTTCTTTCTCTCTCTCTTTTTCTTTTTCTCTCTTTCTCTCTCTTTCTCTTTCTCTCGCAGCGCCTCTCCTGAGGACGGGAAGAGGTGGATGGAGGTGATGGGCAGATGAAGCTGCACTCGGTGCAGGTGTCGGCTTTAAGCGGACTTTTTTTTCCTTTTGAAGAAACTGCAGATTCTTTTCCACAGTGTGTTCTTTTTTTTCTGGCGAGCAGCGTCAACCTCCTGCTGCAGAGCGTCCAGCTTCTGGTTCAGCTGGTCCATGGCCTTCCTCTCCTCTGAGATGGCCCGCTGGCTCGCCTCCTTTATCTCCCTGACGGAAGCGAGAAGTTCAGCCCTCGTCTGGCTCTGTTTGGATTTTTCTCTCTTCAGATCCTTTTGGAGCTGGCTTACAGTCCTGTCCAAACTGGACATCATTGCCTTGTGTTGAGCCCTCATTTGCTGCATGTCCTCCTTGAACTGTCGTCTCTCCTCCGCCATCTGTTTGACTGTGGTTTCTAACTCCGTTTTTAGTTGGAGCACCGTCTCCATGTGTTGTGTGCAGCAGGCGTCAATATCAATGTTTTTCTTCCTCTCAGTCTCCTGGATTGGTTCGAGCTGCGCTGTAGTTTTCCAGTTTTCCCTGTCGGCCTCGTCATTTTTCTCAATATCCAAATCCTTGGCTGAGAGCAGCTGTTCGGCCTGTCTGTCCTGTGTACAGCATCTATACTCCACTTCTGCCCATCTGTGCTGATGGGGACGATACCTGTCACGCTCGTGACTCCTGAGTCTCTTTCTCGATTTCAGTTGACTCCTGTCATTCCTCGGTCCATTCACAGCGACGGTTTCCTCTGAGGACGAACTTATCGGGCTGTCAACAATCTCGGCCACATGACGCTGCAGCTCTGGCCCTCTGGAGTCAGTGCTGTTGTGGACCGTGTTGTTGGTCCAGTGGTTCGCACCTGTCCTCTCATCAGTGGACTTGATGTAGAAAAGGACGTACGCCTCTTGCTTGAGGACAGTCTCAATGTCACTGATGGACACCTTCTCATCGTCCATATGATACCACTTGCTGTCGCTTGCCTTCACGTAGCAGTAGTAGTGTCCAACATAACTTTTGCGTCCCTGATGAACCAGCACAGCATACAGCTTGTAGCCCAGGGGCTCCCCTTCAGACTCAGACATAAACGGTCTCAAGTCAAGGTTCTCTGGATACTTCACTTTCCTTGTGATTTTTGTTCCATCATAGTGAAATCGCTTGAGTGCGATGGTGAGCACGTTGGACTCCTGGTGTACTGAGAGGCACTTTGTGGCAGTGACCATGTTGTTGCAGTTGGAGCATCTGTAGGCATTCTCACCGCCGAGTTCCTCTGGAGTGACGAATCTTTCCAGAGCTTTGGAGACGCTGGAAACGCCCTCGATATCCAGAGTAATGTCCAGAAAAGGCTCGAAGCTGTCTGAGGTCGCGTTGCAGTTTAAACAATTCACTCTGGACCTCAAGCAGCCGCCAAATATTTGGTGGATTGAACTGGTTTCCGGCTTGTCGCTGTCCAATTGGACTGCAGACGAACAAGAATTCTGCATCGCATTCACCGTGTACCTCAGGAACTCGTGCGCATCTTCCTGGTTTCCAAAACAGAAGTGCTCTGCAATTGTATTGAGCTCTCTGAGGACCCCGGTCGGCACAATGGCGCCACCAGCGTTAATGAACACCTCATCGATGTGGTTTTGAATGATGCGCATCATGCAGAACCCTGACTCTACACATGTTGTGGAGTGCTCGAGCGTCATCATGTAATTAACCAACGGAGGCGTGTAGGTGAGGCATTGCAAGACTGAATTCAGGAAGCATGTGTTTCCTACATTCCGCAGGCCTGCACCAATGCTATGAATCTGGTGTAACTTCATGGCGAGTTAACTTGTGTGGAAGAGGATCTCCTGAAAGATGGCAATTCCTTGCTACACAAACTATTTCCTAATTCTGTCTCTGCTTGCAAAAATAAACTCTGGAACAGTTGACTGAGCTGTCTTAAGACGAGTGATCAACTGATGTCCTGTCTGAATGTGAATAAACAAGGGGACATGTGGTGATGATGTCATAACATCACCCCCTTTCAAGTTCACTGTTGCTAAGCAACCATTAATTGCATTACTGCTTTCAAGTTTTTTTTATGTATGCAGTTCATGATGTAATGCTGTAATAAGATAATTTAATTCAAAATTATCACATTATTATCACAGCATAGCTGAAATGTGCTCAAAAATGTCCATAAAGTAGTTAGGCACACACTGAAATCATTCATTTTATTAAAAAAAAAACAAAACAATAAAAATACTTGGTGTACTGTAGATTTTGTTGCCAGAAACATCTAAATAATCAGATGGAAACATCAAACATAGAACTGTGCAATTCAGATCTCACCTTATGGCCATAAGAGATCCCTCCATCCCTCCATCCATCCATCCATCTATCTATCTTAAACCACTTATCCTGGACCAGGTCGTGGGGGCAGAGATGACCATACTTCCCTATCTCATGACACTTCCTCCAGTTCTTCCGGGGGATCCTGAAGCTTTGCCAGGCCAGCCGAGAGACATGTCTCTCTACCGTGTCCAGGGTCTTCCCCGGGGCTCCTCCCGGTGGGACATGAAAATGAAAAAAAAGCTTCATTGCTGAATATTTATGTTTTTAATAATAAAATTGTGTTTTGTTTGTGTTGCAGCTGGGCGAACTCTGATGACCTGTGGATTAAAATGATCAACAAAGAGCTGACGTACGTTCACGACAAGAGTTACATGCAGAAACACCCCAAACTGCAGCCCAAGATGAGGTCCATCCTGCTCGACTGGCTCTTTGAGGTGAGTTGTTTCACCAAATCAGGGAAGATTTTTTTATTGATGGGTGCAGGAAAAAAAAAACAGAATTAGTGTAATTGTTGTGTTCGACGCTGACTGACTGTGTTTCTGCTCAGGTCAGTGAGGTTTACAGCCTCCACAGACAGACGGCGTACCTCGCTCAGGACTACTTCGACCGCTTCATGCTGACTCAGGAAAATGTCAACAAGGAGTCGCTGCAGCTCCTCGGCATCACGGCGCTCTTCATTGCATCCAAGATGGAGGTGAGTCTTGGGGCGGTGTGCGTTTGGAGCCTGTAGCGTGCTGTAGCGTCTGATATTTCGTGTTAACCTCGCTCCTTGCTTCTCGTGTAGGAAATCTACCCTCCGAAAATGTTCGAGTTTGAATACGTCACAGACGGCGCCTGTGACAGCGACGACATCCAGCGAACGGAGCTGCAGATGCTGAAAGTACGTTAAATATGACGTACAGCTGTGCACGAGGATGCTGGGTACTTCTCGTTTTTGTATTACTGATTTGCATCTTGTGGTTTTCCTGCAGGCGTTGAATTGGAAACTGTGTCCGGAGACGCCGGTCACCTGGTTGAATCTGTACGTTCAGGTCGAAGCTCAGCAGAGCGGGGAGGACTTCCTGGAGCCTCAGTTCTCGGAGGAGAAGTACATCCAGATCACACAGGTACCGGCAAGCGTCCGTGTTTTGTTCTACTCCAGTTTCCTTTTGACAAAGAGAGTCTGTGTCGGTGATTTGGCGTGTCAGTGATGAATCTTTCTTTGTGTTGCAGCTGTTAGACTTGTGCATCATGGACATTAATTCATTGGACTTCAACTACAGTATTCTGGCTGCAGCCGCCTTCTGCCACTTCTCCACGTTCGACGTGCTTCATCGAGTTTCAGGTATGTCTTATTTTCGCTGTTTATCCTCTTTTCATCTATGCTGTGATTAGTTTTAATTTAGAGCTGGGGGTGCAGTGTTTTACATTTCTGTCTTGTTGCTCAGGCCTGACGTGGGAGAACGTGTCGGAGTGCTACCGGTGGATGAATCCCTTCATGCAGGCGTTAGAGTCTGAACCCAAACCTCAACTCAAGAGCTTCCCCAAAGTCCGATCCGACGACAGACACAATATCCAGACGCACGTCCTCTACCTCGACATGCTGGTGAGTACAGTGTGCATCTGAACCCCCCCCCCTTCCTCACACACACAGCTCAGGGTCTCTATCTGCACTTACACCACCAGAGGGTACTTTAACGCTACATAGTCGGAGCTGACGGAGCTTCTGAACAAAATGTGGACTTTGAGTCGCTTGCTTGTTGGGGGTGCTTCTCCTGTCTTGCGTTCAAACTGCTCAAGTAAATCCTCTGACTTACATGGTCAAATATATATGAGGTTATTTGGGATTCAAACTACTTGCTGACATGAGGTATTTACTTTGGATTCTAAATGTGAGATTTCCCCTAATTTGCCATTCTGTTTAGATGTTAAAAAGAAAAATAAGCTCATGAAAGGCGTCCTCATCTCTATTTGTTTCTCTGATCTGTAGTCTTGATTACATCAACCAGGGGTAACTGAGAAAACGTTCAATCAATGGCTCTTGAGTACTTCTGCCCCGCATATTCGGCCACTTCTCTCCTCTGAAAGGATCGTTCACATTTTCACTCCCGGCTGAAGAGATTGCGTCATCTCTGATGCTAATCAGCAAGTCGCAGCAGCAGAAAGTCGTCACTGTGCATTTGCTTTGACGGCGTTAGAGCGCCGGGACAATGCATTCAGGATTTACATTTAATTAAATTTAAGAGTTTCGTCTTGGAAAACAGTTCCTGGTTGTTGCTACCCTCTGAGTGAACTCTTCTGTCCCGTCGTGCAGGGAAAGGCTCAGGAGCTCCAGAGCCTGACGTCTGACCTTCAGAAGACGCCCGTGGACAAAGGGAAAGCCGTCCTGACGCCGCCCAGCAGCACGGAGAAGCCGCTCAGCTTGGCGGGCGACGCAGAGGGACACGCCAAAGACCTGGAGGACTGAAGAGACGGAGCGCCGCGACGCTGTAGCATCTCCTCAACACTACGCTCAGACTCCCGTCTGGCTTCGTCCTTCCAGTTCCATCAGCCTGAAACTGAAGATTTAACAGGAAACTGCCTCTGAGGCCATTAACCAAACTAAAAAAAAAAACACACACACACGCACACACACACACAAAAAAAACGTTTGTGTTTGAAATGATGTACGAGTTTGATGTGGGGATGTTGTCTTGGTGGATCCACAAAGGCAGAAAGGCTCTGATTGTTTAGTTAAACATCGATTTCATGGGAAACAATTTTTTTTTCATACATGTGAAGCTGTAACCGTTTATTTCACTGGTGCTAATCTTACAACTGAGGCTTTAAAGTTCTCAGACGGTGTTTCAGATTCTCAGGAAAAAATAACCCTTGAGCCTCTTTTTTATTTTGTATTTTAATGTGATTTGATTTGGAAGTTTGTTTAAATTAAATGTCCCTTTTCCCCGATATTAAATTAAAGCTGCCTCCCCACCAGATGAAACAAAATGATCTGATGAACCATAAAGCCACAATGCTTTTTGTTTAATGTTTGCAACCTGGTTGCACTCTTGTTACATTCCTGTGAAACTTGACAAAAGCGTGATTTTTGCGCTATTTTTTTCCTTTATTTCTTTTAAAATGTCCTTGTATTTATTGATAGGCCTGTTTGTTAATTGCATTCGGTAAATGTTGTACACTAGCCTTTTCTTAGTGCCTTTTTTTTTTTTTTTTTTTTTAAGAAAAGATGAACTGTACAGCTAACTTAAGCTGGAGCGAGCCAAAAGGTTGAAATCAAACGAGCCCAACTGTAAAAACCTCTACAGTGATCAAAACACACCTGTAAACTGTATGTAGATGCTCAAGAATGTGTTTCTGTACATAGAATGATTCAGATGTGTGTAATTTCTGCCGTATATTCAGATATTTTAAATAAAATAAAAAGTGATTTGCATGTTTTTTGTCCCCTTTCTTTGTTGTAGATAAGTTTTTTTTCATAAACGTTTTTATTATAGAGTGGTTATCTCTTTCATGGAACCTATTTGAATGAATTCAAAACAAAATGCTTAACAAAAGTAATTGCAATCCTACACAAATGCACATATCCACGATCTGATTATGACTACAGTTTGAATTATGATCAACATTTACCCTTAGTCTGATTGAGTTAAGTTCAGTCAAGCAAAATAAATGGTCAGATTTTATTATTTACAACTAGTTTAGGACATTTTTAATGCATATATAACATTTTGAGATTGGTGGTAAAAGTAACCTTTTGAGAGGGAATCAACACAACTTGGGCAGTAGAATCAACTTCAGCACACCTTTCAGTTTCCATTGTACCTCTGAGTCTTTGCACGAATCCTTTACATAATTTGCCCATTTTACCACTGAATAATTGACCTTTTCAGGCAGAAGTGAAGGAAGTGGGCTGATTGGGGGAAGTTTTTCTTGTTGTTATTGCAGACACACACACACACACACACACACACACACACCCCTCCTCCCCCTCCCAGGTATCAGAGTATTTTACACCTCTATGGGGTCTTGATGAGATGAGTACCTTCACAGAAACCTCTTCCCCTCCCACCGGGACCCCGGGACGGACGGAGAGGGGGTCGTGGGGGGTATTTAAGAGGCCCGGGTGTCAGCCTGGTGTCAGTCGCTCAGCTGCTGGACTTTACTCGGGACGGAGAGAGAGAGATGAACATGATCGGGATCGAGTGCTGCCTCTGCACCTTCGGGCCTCTGGAGAGACGGGGCCTGTGCTCCTACACCAGCTGGGCCTCCACAGACTGCCAGTGGATCCAGATGCGCAACAAGGAGCTCAAGTACATCCACGACAAGGGCTACGCGCGGCAGGACCCGGACCAGCTGCCCAGGAAGAGGGCCCTGGTGCTGGACTGGCTCTTCGAGGTCAGTCAATCAGTTTGGTCTTGCTTTTTTTGTGTGTGTGTGTGTGTGTGTGTGAATGATCTACGTGAAAATGAATGAAACCCCATTTCTTTCTTCATCTCTGTGCAGGTCTGCGACTTCTACTGCCTGCAGAGGCAGACCGCCTACCTGGCCCAGGACTACCTGGACCGGTACCTGATGGTCCAGGACCGCATCGACTGCAGCAGCATGCAGCTGCTGGGCGTCACCGCGCTCTTCATAGCGGCCAAGAAGGAGGTGAGAGACGCACCAAAACACTGCTTTATTCTCACGATGAGCTGAGTGAGACGGCGGTTTTAGCAGCAGAATGAGAAACAGACTTTTTTTTTTTTTTTTAAATGTGATGTCTTGGTAGAGCTTTGGAGCTGTCCGTTTCCCTTTAATAAAGACGTAGTTTTACCGGCTGGTTTTACTTTTACAGTTAAAAATAATGATTAAGCCACTTTATTAAAATGAAATAAAAAAATTAAAAAAAAAACTTCCGGACTCCACAAATAAAATTTTATTATTTTATTGAAATCTGTCTGCAAGTTATATATGAAAATGTTGGGAATGTTGCCTCCTTTTATGTAAATACATTTCGATTCACTCTTAGAATTACTCTGTCGCCAGGCTGTCCTGAAGTTGTGAAATTCTGTCTTCTTTCTGGAGATTTTTCGATCACTGTACGGAAAAATTTGTTTTTTTTTTTTTTATCAGCGTGTGACTGCCACCTTTGTTGGAGGTATGTTGCCACTGAGTCGATTTGTTGAGTGGTATCAGGGTTTTCAGCCCTTTGGACCTGCTCTGACTGGACTCCTGCTTCATACCAAACACACTGGGATTGTTTCATGTTTAGACTTCAAGAGAAATGGAAAGAAAACGAAATCTTTGGTTATTGTGCTTGTGGTTTGTAAGACATATTCTTAACAAAATGTAATTGTAGAATTATTGGGTAACTCTCTGTAAAAGTTCCTAGACATTACTGTATTGTTCCTGGTGTGATATATTGAAAAAAAAAAATGAATTGACTTGAACAAACTCAGAGGAACATTTTCTTCCTCTTATCTGTGTCGGCTCTATCTTTGTTTCTCACATTCTTCAAGCAGTAGAGGGAAAAATGTGTTTGTGGGTTTTACTGTAATTGAGTTTTTAAAATTTATTTTTAATGTATTTCATTTTTCTTTTAGGAATTTTTTTTCTTTATAATATTTTATTTATTTCATTTCTTCATTGATGTTATTTACTTTCAATACAAACATTTTCTCACACAAATATTACAATGGTAATTTTTTTTTAGGTGTCTTGTTGAAGCCTCATCACCTTGAAGGAGGTGAGGAGGCTATGATGACTTGTTCATCTTATTGCTGTATTATTGGACCTTTTCCACGTTTCAAATATTCGTGTCTAATATCTGATGAACACAGGGCAGCAACAGTTTCCTCCTTTCTCAAATGGTTTTCAGGCGTAACATTTAAATCTAGATGAATGTTTGATTTTCTCATTCTCATGGCTCCATCTCTTTTCAGGAAGTCTACCCTCCAAAGATCAACGCGTTTGCCTACGTCACGGACGGAGCCTGTGAGGTCTGGGAAATCGAGCGGACTGAAATGAAGATGCTGAAGGTACATTTCCTTGGAGCAAGTTTGTTCTGTATTCCACTTGTTTCTGTATTTGTGCCCTGAGCTGCATTGTTTCCGTGTTTTCCTGCAGGCGTTGAAGTGGAACCTGTGTCCGGAGACTCCCATCTCCTGGCTGAACTTGTTTGTTCAGATCGAAGCGGAGCAAAGCGAGGAGAACTTCTTGGATCCGTTCTTCTCTCAGGAGACATACCTTGAGATCACACAGGTACCTTCACGCATATTGTCAAATGTCACTGATACAGGTTTGACTTGAACTATGCTAATCCTTCATTTTGTGTTACAGCTGTTGGACTTGTCGATACTGGACATCAACTCACTGGACTTCACCTACAGTACTCTCGCCTCTGCTGCCATCTGCCACTTCTCCTCCTATAATCTTGTTCATAGAATCACCGGTATGTTTTGTTTTATTCAGTCATACCTTCTGCTGCTTTCTGCTCATTGATTGATTCTTTTTTGCCTGAAGGTGAATCTATTTTCTGTCCTCTGTCTCTGTCAGGCATTTCCTGGGAAAGCATTGCCACCTGCTACCTGTGGATGAGCACCTTCATGGACATGTTACGCTACAGTCCCAAACCTCAGCTGAAGACTTTCTCCAAAGTCAAACCCAGCAGCAGCCATAACATCCAGACGCACAACATTACACACGATATGCTGGTGAGTAAAAAAAAAATCTCTCTCTGGTTCAGATCCGCTGGATGAACACTTTACAGAGACTGTTCTCACTGTCTGTCACGCAGTCCGAAGGAGGAAGAGGACACAATTTCACATTTTATCAGCCAAATTTAGTCCAGAAGTGTGTTTATTTGATTCAACCCAGCCCAGTTGGGCTGACTGCTCTAACCCCCTGCATGTGATCACCGCTTCCTTGATGTTAGAGGTTTATGAATCAATTCTTTATTTTTTTCCCACAGAGAAATGCTCAGGAGAACAAGAGCTACATATCCACCCTTCAGATGTCGCCTCTGGGACTCGGGGGTCTCCTGTCGCCGCCCAGCAGGACAGAGAAGTTCTTCCCCTACACCATCGAGTTCGACCTGATGGCCACATTCTCGGATGACTGAAAACGGAGTGTCCTTTCTGTGCAGCGTTTCTGAAACGGTGGTTTCATTCAGTACCGCCGTCGCTCTTAACAGTCGGGAGCTGTTAGAGATGTTCGGGCTGGAGTGTGGAGAGCCGGGTTTGAATGTTGGTTGAAGCTCAACAGAAATAACTTGCCGAGTCCGTTGTGCGAGTTTAGATAACTTGCTGCGACGCAGTTATGGAAGCAGTCAACCCAACCTCCCTCACAGAGAAGCCAGTGCTTTTTTTTTTTTTTTTTTTTTTCTTTTTTTTTTTTCTTAATCAAGTTTGTAATTTTTCACATAGTGCTGATTAATCATGGGGGCTTTTGAGGGATTTTTAGTATTTCACTGTGGACGATAAATTCCACTACAAATCAGACTTTAGCAATCACAGAAATTGCTGTGCTTTTTAAAATTTTCTTTATTATGCTTATGTTGGGTCATTTTATTGTAAAATACTGAGATGATGATGATGATGATGATGATGATGTGTGTGTGTGTGTGTGTGTGTGTGTGTGTGTGTGTGTGTGTGTGTGTGTGTGATTGAATGTGTTGGCCTGGCTGGGACAGCGTGGCTCTGGTACACATCCACACACACACAAAGACTGAGATAACCGATTGATTTGTTTGATTTTTAAACTGGTGAATTCCAGAAGAATGTTGTGTATTTTGTGTTTTTCAGACAACTTTATTAAAACGTGACAAGACCCTGGTATTCTCAGCAGCAGCATTATTTCAAACGTGTATGAGTAAGGCAATATTTTATGAGTCATATTTAATGTGTTGATCCTTGTTGAGATCGTAAGAAGAACTGATCTGCAGGGATTATTTTAGAAGCACCAAAGTGAGGTGACATATTTATGGAACTTCTTGTTACGTAACATGATGCAGGACAATAAACTACTTGTGAAAACACTTTTTGTATTTTCCATTTATTGACCCCTAATCCCTAAAATTTCCAGTTTCTTTTCTATACATTCATATTGAGAGAGAAGTTAGAGATGAAATCAAATAAAGCAAAAGAGCAATCTCACTGCCATGTCTTCACTTTTGTGGGGGGAAACTTGCTCCTCACAATGGAGGAGGCACAGCAGCAGCTGCGTCAGAGCATGATAACCTCCTTTCATTGTCTGGAACAAAGCAGAAGCTCCATGTCGTCTCACTGTTTGCTCTGTATGTGTGTCAGAGGCTGCGGGGTGCAGGGAAGGAGACTCTGTGGAGGTCAAAGGTTATGATGCTTACAGATCATGAGCGCAGCAGTTTCAGGGCTCAAAGTCTATTAAGGACACTTAATAATGTAATTGTTTGACAAGATGGGCACTGACGCGGTACACAGTGAGCAAAGCAGTTTTCATTCACTTAGTGAACTGTTGTTTTTAAGAACATTAGTCTTGTAATTTTTTATGAACTGGAATGTATGAAAACATTTGAATAAATCCACAACAGGAATTTAAATCCTGCTGAATTTGTTTATCTGTGATTCCTTTCTTAGCACACTAAAAAATAATTGTACACTTATATTTTTTGCTCTCATTTGTCATGAGCTAAACTAAAAGATCTGAGACTTTTATTCCATGAACATAAAATGGCCTATTTCCCTAAAATACTGCTCATAAATTTGCCTGATTCTGTGTCAGTGAGAGGATCCGTCCGGCTCACAGGTGTGGCTGATCAATATGCTGATTACTGCTCAGGTGTGTCTTTAGTCTGAACATTGAAGAGGAGGGGATCTGCTGAGGCACACGGTGGTCACACCAGATACTGACTGGCTTTTTGCTGTAATATATAATGATATTATGAGTTTCTAAATATTACACTGGCAGTAGGACAGTAGAAGTTCACATCTATTTGCTTCTGAGGTCAATCATCTATCAGATATCTTTGATTTTTTGTTTGTTTCGTTTGTTTTTTTTTTGCACACACTGTACGGGTACAAGTTCTTAGATGTGTACTTTGTTTCAGCACATTTCAGAAGCTTTATTTTCTTGTTCAAATGTCAAAAAATAATGCAGCAAAAAAGAACAATTAAATGTTTGACCCTGAAATTTTGTGCAGATCAGTGGAAACACTTGCATGTATTCATGACATGTTTATAATTTCATACCATTAAATAGTTCCCTTGTAATATATGAAAGGAATAATCCATACTGACAGATAATATAAATATAAAATCAAGAAATATGTAAGCAGTAACCATGCATTCTGATGCAATATTAACTTTTTACCACACGAGGGCAGTGTTGCATCATTTTACGTTTTACCTCACTGTGACGCTGAAAACTAAAAAAATCTGTTACATTTTTAGAATTCTTTCCAATGCAGACGTAGAAATGATCTCACTTTTTATTCAATGTTTTTCCAGTACTATTCTGTGTTAGGAAAAACAGTGAACAGTCAGACTACAGATCCTGTTTAATTAAATCAAAGATCTATGACTCATAAAATTGTTTGTGTTTACTCATAATATACTAAATGTTCTGCCCTTATACATATATTCAGTCTAGCTTCTGTTATCAGGAAGATGAAGTTGAATGTTAAAAGGTCAAACAGGAGTTAAGGTGCTCATGATTCTCTGGTGAAGGGAGAAAAACCCTCAAGATTAAAATAGACCCACTTCTCTGGAAGTCCATCATCTATCCAGTCTGCAGTTCACCTCATCAGACTGTTTGATCAAACCAGGCACAACATGCAAAATCCTCATGCCTGAAAGGCACAGAGACAAAAACCTTAAATATTTCAGGCCCGGTTCTCTGCAACCTGAGATGATTCATAAATGATTTTTTTTTCCTCCAAAAAATAAGTTTAATATTTACAACTAAAAAGATACAAAGATTAGAAGTTCAAAATGCAAATGCCAACATCGATTTAAAGAAAAAAAAACAGCACAACAAGTCTGGGGAAAAAGCCTTTTTATTAAAAGTCATATACAAAAGGAATATTTCATGTCAAGTTGCTATAAAATGTCCATATGTACAACATATTACACAGATCAACACGGCTTGGTGCTGAACGACGCTTTAATGTTTAATCGACGCACCCGACAAACACACGTTCACGCTTGTTAAACTGCTTCAAAAACATGGGATTCACCACAAACAATGACAGATGTTGCACACAGCACAGGTCAAAAATCAGACAACATCTGGAGCTCCACACGAGTTTATAAAAAGACACCTGTGTTTTTTTCATTTGGATGCATAGCTGTGAGTACAATTCTTTCACGGCTCACTATTACTCAGGTGCCAGAAGAGAAACAAAAGCTCGACCACGACCTGAAAGGAAAACATTGTATTTCTCACAATCATTTTTTTAAAGATGTAAAAACCCATAACTTCAGCAACTTTCTTCTTCTTCTTCTTTTTTAATTTAAAAATATTTCAAAATGTTTTATTTGTGTGCTGGGAAAAAAAAAACAACAACAAAACAAAACAACTTCAAGTGCAAAAATCTCAAAAATATCTCGATTTTTCTCATTTATATGTCCATTTTGTGGGTTGACGATTGAGCAACGCGGGTATTAACTCTCTCTCTCTTTGTTTTTTTTAATCAAGTGAGAATCTAAAATAAAGTCTTCTTCTGTGATTGTACTTCTCGCCTCCACCAGGCTCCTCTCGCTCTCTCCATAGAAAACTACATTCATCAGGCGGTGTAATGTCAACATAACAAGGCTGAGAGGTAGGCTGGAAAACAACCATCAAACACAACGCTGGCTCACGTCTGCAGCCTCCAAAAGAGCGAAAAAAAAAAAAAAATTAAATCCACTTCTTGTCTAATTTCTCGCCAAAACAATTACACTGAAATATTTGGCTGCTTGACAAATAGCATAAAAAAAAAGAGCTTAACTTGACTTTTGGTCCCAAACACACTATATTAGACTGCTGCCAAAGCGAAGATGCAAATCATACAAAGATCTGCGGTCATGCAGTTAAATGTAAGGAAACGATGATGAGTGTCTCCATCGGACGACAGTCTGACTGAACAGAACACAAAACGTGGATTTCAGTGACTAACATCTGTGGGAAGGAACTCCTGGGAAGGTTTGACAGCAACAAAATAAAAGGAAAACACACCAACAAAAACTGATTTTCAGAACTGAAACAATAAGAGTTTATCTTGTGAATTGACAGCGCTTCCTTCTCTTAATGTTAAATTTCCAATAGGCCCACCTGAGAACTCTAATCTAATACTATCTGAAAGTTTAATTTCCACATTTGAAGTGTGCCACGTTTATGTCGAGCATGCATTTGTGGGATGAGCAGAAGAGCTGCTGAGCATGTGAAAAATCCTGTCAAACAGCTTCCCTCTGCTGTGGACTCTTGTTTGGTGGATTAGATGATGAAAGTCTGAAGCAACTTGAATATTTCAATTATTAATTATCTTCAAGAAAAAAAACAAAAAAACCAGGAGAATCTATTAATGCTGCCAAACGTGTAACTGCAGGATGCTGCTGAGCTTTTCTGACAAAGATCTTTTTGACCATGACCTCAGTCGTCGTGTTCATTCATTGAGGATAGAAACTGTAAAAAATATGTAACTATTTCATTACATTACTGGCAAGTTATTGCTTCATTCCATTTGAAATTTTATAGAAACATTACATTACTGGTCATTTTTTACAGTTCTGGCTGCAGAGTCCGGTCCACAGCCTCCAGCCACTCAGCCCACTTTGTGATTGTGTTCAATGACCTTGAGTGATTTAAGTCCAGTTAATACATTGCAAAGTTATTCTGCTTCTTCACTTCTCAATCATCCAATCCACCAGCAGCCAACAACATGCTTTCTGTTCTTATAAGAAGTGTTGTTGTTTTTTTTTTTTTATAACAAAAGAAATGCTTTATCAATGCTTTATTTCCTTCACCTTTTGTGCTGTTTACTAGTGCAACAAGACGGCAGAAAAGAGAGAAGTGCAAGCTGGGTATTTCAGAGGTTTGATGTATCTGTGGAATGCAGAAAGCAGCGAGTGAAAGAGACGATTCTCAACAAGCGCTGAAAAGTTTGTCCTTCTCAGCGTTTATTTGCAACTGTTGTTTTCTTTTTCTTTGCAAATTTCTGGGTTGTGCTGTCGGGTCAGAATTAGAACCAGTGGGGCGAGGATGAAAAGACTTAAATGTTACAATAAAATGCCCTTAAAGAGGAACCGTGAGTGCTGTTTGTAAGACTTCAGTTTCAAGGCCTAAATGTTGTTGGTGTTTTTTTCTTTTCCTTTTTTTTTTTTTAAATGAACCAGAATGATTCCTCGGCACAAAGCGCCACTCACCCTGAACATTTCTGACATAATTCGACGGTACAATTTCTCCGGAAAACAAACTCTTGACCCTGAAAGTTCACATTTTCCAAGAACATTCAGCCACCAACAAACCGCAGAGAAATTAAATAAATACCGGAGACTCAACTGCTTTCAGGAGGAGGATGTTAAAAGCAAAACAAAACATAAAGCTGTGAGACATATTTCCACGTAAAGCTGGTAAATGAACCAGCAACAACTCCAGCCTGCACTGCCGCCGCCGCCGCCGCTGCTTCTCCTTCTTTTCTTTTCCTCCGGACCACATCTCAGACCTCTGGCGTCTCCGTCCTGCATCTTGTTTTCCACATGAACGCACATGAGGATCGCATAATGAACCCCCAGCCCTGAAAGTGTCTCTGCTTTTACTGCTGCCATCGATCTGCACCAGGGAGGGGAGGCTGCCGCGCTCACGTCACATCTGATTTACAGAGGGATGCTGGAGCGGGGGTCTCTCGGGCGGGATGAGATGGTTTTTTTGGTGCCATTTAGGGTTTTGAGGCCAGACTGAGTTTGTTATTCCGTATTAAAAGGAAGATGACAAACACACAGTGCTGCAGTGAGACTGAGCGTTAATATAGAGAATGATCTGTTTATGTAATCCAGCGACACCGAGGTGGATAGAAAATGGTTTCTATCTGAACTGAATGAGGAGATTTTAAAACAGATAATACTTGATAAGATCTGACTTGAAATTTTATTAGTTTTTTTTCATTTAGGTGATTTAATATTCTGCTCATGTTTTGTATTTTAATTTTTTAAATGTCTTTAATAATGAATGACCTCAGTTTGTGTGATTTCAGATTTGATGTGAGCGCAGCGTCTCCTCCCTGTCCATGTGTTGATGGCGTTGTGGAGCGCCCCCTAGTGGTGCTGAGGCAGAGGCTCGTGGCCGTGGCTGCTCTGTATGTACGCCACTGCGTCCATGTACGTGAGGGCCAGCTGGGGCCGGTCGTACATCTCACTCAGGGTCTGGAATTTGGGGCCCCAGCGGGACAGCCGGTCGGGAACAAACCCCCCTTCGTCATCCTCCTCCTCTTCCTCCTCCGCTGCTGCCTCCTCCGGCCTCGAGGCGTTTCTCCGGGAGGCGGCCGACCCCAGCGAGCTGAGGCTCCCCGCCAGCGACCCCGAGCCCTCCACGCACCACACGTGGTAGGCGTCCGGCGGGAAAGCCTCGCTGTCGTTGTCCGCCTCCCAGATGATTCTGGCCACGTAGCTCTTGAAGTCCACGTGGGAGCGCGAGCCGGGCGGGGCGTCGCCGTAGCCGCCCGCCTCGCCCGGCTCCGCCCCCTGGGCCGCGCCGGAGGCGAAGTTGGCGTAGGCGGCATCGCCGCCGTAACTGGCGGCGTGCTGATGGTGGTGATGGTGGTGATGCGGGATGCTGAGGTAGGGGGCCCCCGAGCTGCAGGAGGACCCGGACGGGTGCACCTCCTCCTGGGAGCCCGGGGACGACTTGATGAGCGGGGCGGTGGTGCAGGACGACGACTGGGACAGACTGGAGCAGAGCGGACGCTTCAGCTCCGTGATGTCGTAACCATTCTGCAAGAAGACATGAAAAACACACACTTTACATATATCAATCATCCAGCCATGATTTTACTCCGCATTGCTAAAGGGGATGTAAAGATGGAGGTAGAAGTACTTCATAACATCGATTTAGACAAATTTATAAGTACTATTGAAGAGAAACAGGCCTTTTGTGTACATCGAAAAAAGTTTTCCATCTTTGAGCTCAGATCTTGAAAAACAGAAGCAAAAAAACTGTCATACTTTCTATTTTTGTTGAGTGTGATATATCCTGCAGCCCGAATAACAAAACTTCAACTTCAAAGTGTTTTATATTAACCTGCATTGTTTTATTTTTAAAAAGTAATCTACTTCCCGACTCAAATCTATGATAAAACTTGAATCCCTGCCCGTGTCGGTGCTCAGGACTAATCCGGTGTATCCAGTTTAAACAGGATTACACTAACAATAGTTTTAACACATACATGATCGTGCCTGTGACTCACAACAGTGACGCTACAGCGAGGGTTTAAAAAAGCTTCTTGTGTCAATAAAAGTTAATAATTAATTAATTCAGTACTTTTAAACTTTTACTTGAGTAAACATGTACTATTAGTACTTTAACAATACCTTTTTTTTAATACTTCTGTTCAAGTGTGTGTGTGTGTGTGTGTATGTGTGTGTGTGTGTGTGTGTGTGTGTGTGTGTGTGTGTGTGTGTGTGTGTGTGTGTGTGTGTGTGTATACCTGGTCCTGCTCTCCGCCTCCCTCCTCGTTGTAGTTGAGGATGTTTTCTCGGATGTCCTCCCAGCTCTCGTGTTCAGCGGGGATGTGGTAAACTCCTCGCTTCCTGAACTTGTTTCGGCTGCCTTTTTGATTCCACACCGTCACCGCCACCAGCACCGCTACACACACACACACACGCGCAGAGGTGAGGAGTGCATGAATATGCATCTTTCTGAACATGCCTGTGCTCCGTCGGGGCAGACGTTAATTTCCTCCCTGTACCTTTGTACCAGCGGCTCATTAGAGCTGCTCTGCAGAGTCATTTCGCCTCCATAATTTGGTAGAAAGTTCATTTAGAAACATTAGCGTAATTACAACAAACAGGTGAAAAACAAATGAGCCGACCAGGCTGGAGGAGTGTCAGAGGTTAACTGACTTCACGTCTCATTTTTCACACACAAGGTCAGATTCAGATGAAAAATAAGTCACATTTATGAGAGAACAGAAGGAAACAGCCCTGATGGGAAATTCCTTTAAAAAAATAGCAAAAAAGATTTGTATACTTTTGACATTACTTAGGCAGTTTTTCAAAATCTGTTTTTCTTTCTTAACATTTTAATAAATACTTTTTAAATGAATCTTTTCATTTTTGGTGCAACTGAGAAATATAATCTCTGCTTTGCATCATAATGTCTCAAAAACCGATTTCAGTCTATAAAATGTGAGGGAACTATTCACAATAGATACAACAAACACAAAAATAATAATAACAACAATGGAATTATTCTAATTTAAAGGGTAGGAGTCAAAAATGATTTTTCCTAACCCATCGTTCACCCTTTTCAGATATTGAATGAAAAATATTCGAGCTATAACTGAAGTTTATTGTTTTGGTTCTACTTTATTTAAATCAACATTTTATTTTATTTTTGCCAAAAGAAATACAACTGATTTAAGGCAGCAACTTGTCCATGGATTAAATCTGAATATATATATGAAGTTGATGAATTGAAAAGCAAAGCAAGAAGAAGGGCATTCACGATATTACCCTGAATATATTTAATTTGAGGGTTTTGTCAATATCGTAAAAAAAACGTACATTTTTTTTGGAAAAAAATGCATTGTATTGTGACTTTTGTTAACTAAAGGAATTCGTAACTCTGATGAAGCAGAATTTTTCGAACGTCTGCATGGAACACTTCGTCCTGCACGAAGCAGTGCGTTTCACGCGTTGCCCTTCTCTGGTCAGACTTATCGACTCATCTGACATATCAGCAGTTATTCGGTAACCTTTATGTAACCAAGCTCCCTCTGCGTCACCACCGTCTGTACATCGACGATCAATGCTAATGGAAAAGCTATTGATCTGTACGACTGTTACACAAGTTTAGAACAAAAAGGTTTGGAGGTTTAATGGCGTGTGTGTGTCTGAGTGTGTGTTTTTGTGGCATTCATATCGAGGCTTCACTGCCGCACAAGTTCTTTCTTGTCTTGATTTCAAGTTCTTTATTCCTGCAACCTTCGGATTGAGTGAGTTTAATTCATCGTGACTGAAAAGTTAAGAGCTGAATGAGAAGACGATTCGTCTCTAGACCTGGAGTGTCAGTCAAAAGTTAAGTTCAGTTCACTTCAACTTCTCAGATCCGCTGCACCGACGACCCTCTGGCGTCTTACCGAAGAAGACGAGCAGGCACATGCTGATGGCCAGGATGGAGCTGGGGCTGAGGGCAGCCAGCCGGTGACCTTTGACCTGCCCCAGCTCGCAGCGCTGACCCCTGAAGCCCTCCTGACAGCGGCACCGGTAATTGTCGGGCGAGAGCGCCTGGCAGACGCCGCCGTTGCGGCAGGAAGAGGGTCCGCACGGCGAGGGCAGGCAGCGCTGCTGCCCGGAGTCGTCCGTCACCGTCACCTGACCGCCGGGGCACCTGGGAAATGACGGACACGAACAAGTCGGGGTAGTGGCATCAGAATGGAAATGGAAATAAATCTTTAAAAAAGCTTCTTCACGTGATTTCGGCTGGGTCTGTGTGTCGTTTACTTGCACTGGTGTTTCCTCCACAGGTCGATGCATCGCAGCGGGCTGCGGCACGGCTGGCCGCTGCAGGCGTCGCTGGAGCAGCCCGAGGAGACCCCCCTCCTCTCCAGAACCGTCACCATGTCCCGGCTCTGCCCGTCCAGAGGGAGGACCTGGCCGTTGAAACGAACGTCCCTCAGGCAGCCTGGAGGAGAGATGAAAAAAACAAACAAAAAACAAACAATGAATTTGATTTAAACAAGGTTCAAAAGTTTATTATTACTGATGCAATAACAGCTGATAAGTAGCTGAAATCACATTTTGCACATCAGATCTGATCTGTTTCAGATTAAAGTCTGATTGTTTTATGAGCAACAGTTACTTTGGCTCAATTCAAAGTGTTTTGAGCACAACAGAGAAGAATCCCGGTTCTCACCCTGGAAGTCGGCCTTCTCGTCGCCGTTTGGCCCGTTGCCCACCATAACGCTGCCCGGCTGGACCAGCATGTCCTTCCCGCTGCCCAGACGAGCCTGGACCTCCCGCGAGCCCCCGCCGTTCTCCACCCGCAAGGTGAACGTGTTGTCATGGCGACCGAGACTGACCAGGACCCACTGCCCGATGTCGACGCGCTGCGCGTCCAGACGCAGAGACTGAGGAGCGTCCCTGAGGACGGCCCGCACCGCGATGTGACCCTCCACGATCTGAGGCAGAGGAGCAGGATTAAACCTAACACTCCTGCAACGGCCAAGTCTTATTTTAGTTATTTAATAAAAGTACGAATATCACAATCTCAAAACAGTAAAGAATACCAGTAATCCTTTAAACTCTGCATGCAAACCCTGACTAAAAAAGCACATATATTCTGAGTAAAACAATTAAAAAAGAATCAAATTATAAGTATATTCTGAGCCACAAAATATCCTCCGTGACAGAAATGTTTCATATTTGTTTTAACGTTAAACGTGACAATATATAAATAGCTTCTTAATTTCGTTTAAACTGCAGTCAATTTCATGCACAGCGCATTTCAAATCACACATTACTGCAGCTCCACTACTTTGGCAGGAATGCAATAAAACTGATTGCTTTTACAAAGTTCAAGTACAAAGTTGTACAAAGAACAAACCCAGAGTTATTCGTAATTTTGGATTTTTATCAAATGTTTCTTTTGTTGCGCGTGAAAATGATCAAACGATCTGAGGAGATGCTGTCTCTTTCTGTCCCGATAACCACACACTTAGCGACACTACAATTAGCTGCTGCCTGAACTGAGGAGTAAATCAGTTACTATTTCACACAACTCCTGTTGTGCCAACAGGCACCTTTTACTAGCAAGTTTCCAGATGAATGTCAGGTCAGAATGAGCTGCTTTGAAGGACTCAAGTACTTCTGAAAAGAAGTAAATAATCGTAGTCAGTTGGTGATCGCTGTGCGATGGATGAACTGACCTCCAGGGCGATGTACTCGCTGGCCTCCCGGGACATCATGGAGAGCAGGGTCCCCGCGGAGGCCCTGGTCCGGAGGAGCAGCTGGACGTTGGTGCGTCGGGAGCTGCCTCCCCCTCTGAGCTGGAAACGCACCACGCTGCCCGAGCTGAAGGAAAACTCTGGCACTGCTGTGAGGAGGCGAGAAAAAAAAACATGTTTGAAACTCTTTTTCAGGAAATTGCCCGCATGCGGCGACGTCTTCATGTTTTCAAGTTGCCTGAACCTTACAGCTATGAGCTGATGACCCTCACATCATTTATTTTGAAAATGTCCCTCACCTTTGTCACATTTGTGCCCGGTGTATCCGGGGTGGCACTCGCAGCTGAAGGAGCCCCAGTCTGCCAGGCAGGAGGCGTGCACGCCACACGAAGGGCCGGCCGCCGTCACACACACCCCGTCGGTCAGCCTGCAGCCGGCGCTGCTGTCAACGCTCTCACCTGGAGACGCCAGATCGTACACCTGAGGAAGGAAGGGGGAGCACACACACACAGGGAGTTACAAATATAATGTCTTCCTTTTCTTCGCATATGCTTTGTAAACGTGTGTCAAGTAGAAACTCGGTTTCTGCATTCAACAATCTGCCAGTGTGAGACGCAGTTTTCCTCTTTTGAGTCTGAAATGCAACAAGACTGAATCTGACACGCCGCAAATTTCCAAACGGGTCTATTGTTTTCAGGTGGCAGCCGTCCTCTGCTTACATTTCATGGTTTGTCAGTCCACCTTAAATGCCGGAACTCAAAATACGTGTTTCGATTTTTCTGAAGTAATCAATAAACCAGCTCTAATTACAGAGACAAAGGAAAAGGAGGCGTACCAGCGGCTTTACATGTCTCTTTTTGAAACTGGTTTTGTGAAAGCTCAGGTATGGAAATGGTTCTTGATACCAGTAATGTGAATCTCATAGAACACTGGAACAATCTGGGTGTTTTTCTCTCCCGATGTTGAAAGTCAGGGGAATATTAGTCCATTATCTATATATTCTATATATTCTCTTCAGCACAGCTCTGTCGAAGCTCATATCCCTTTAACTTTGAGTAGAAATGACTTTGTAAACCTTTCCAATGAAAAATCTGTAACCATTAAAGATAACATTGAAGACATACTGGATTCCCCAAAGCTGTATCTATCAACCACATCTACAACCAGCCACCTACTCTACAAGGATGATCTAAAGCTGTACGCCAAGATCAAGAAAGTGGGAAAGTAATGACATCGGGATGCCCTTCGGGTAAGACAGATGTGGTTTGATGGTATCGGAGAGAGACAGGATGATCAGAACTGATGGTGCCTGCCTACAAGAAGGCAACATAATGGATATCCAGAATAACTACAAGTACCTCAGGATCATGCAGGATAACAGAAACCATGAGGTGGCGGCAAGGAAGTCAACCACAACCAGACAATGGGACAAGTCCTAAACAGTCAACTGAATGGTCCGGACCATCAACATGGACACACTGCCAGTCATCAGATACCCAGATGGGATGATAAGCTGGCCAAAGGAGGAGATAGAAGCCACAGGCATCAAATCATGGAGGGTTTCACCTCAAGTCCTGAGACTATACGACAAGCAAAACGAGGGAGACTGAGGACTAGTGAGTGTTGGAGCCACTATCCTGGATGAATCATCCAAAATCCAAGAATACATCAGGAAGACAGTCCCGAAAGCTACTGAGTGGATGCTTCAGATGGCAGAAAACAAATGAGAATGAATAGGAGCAGGTAACATGGAGAGACAAGCCCCTATATGGCGTGTGCTACTACCAGATAGAGGAAATGGTTGATATCAGGAAGACCTACCGATGGTTATAAACTGCTGCACTGACAGACAACAGAGATGCACTAATCTTGGCAGAGTGCTAAGATGCCCCAGAGACTGTCCAGCACATAGTAGCAGTGTGCAAAATGCAAGCGGTAAACATGGAGGACAATACCAAGTGGCTGGGATAATGGACAGAAGCGTCTGTACCCAGCATAGACTACCAAATCCCAGAGGGACAGCCTTCCAGAGGTGACTGAGAACAATAGGGCTCAGGGTCTGAGGGACTTCAGCGTCCAGACTGACAAACAGCTGCTGGCCAACCAACCGTTATAGCAACAGAAGAGAGCTGGCTACATCACAAAGAAGGAACATACACAGGCGGAGAAGTACCAGGGGTTGAAAGAACAACTGGAACAGATGTGGAGAGTTAAACCTAACGTGGTTCTTGTAGCAGTAGGAGCACTCAGAGAGGTAAGAGAGCAGCAGATCCCAGGAACAAAATCTGAAGCCTTGGTCCAGAAGAGGAACAGCTAACTGCACAGAACCCTCAAACTCTCATTACTCCAGGTGAGTTGCTTCAGATTTAGTTGTATTTTGTGTCAATAATGTCAAATACAGTGCATCAGAAGAAACATTATGTCGGAATAGCCTGTTTGTTTTCAACATTCGAAATCCATTTTCATCGTGCAGAGGGGGTTGTTCAGTTGTCGGTCTGGCGAGGCTTTGACTTGTTGGGTTTGTACATTATACAGTTGCTTGGTTATATGTTTGAATACCTCTCTGTCAGCATGAGTTTATTGCTTTGTACAGCACTCACTGAAACACCTTACTGAAAAGAATTCAACCATGGAATGTTGCTGAAGGACAATTCAAGACTTCTGCTCACTTAGTAAATAAACATCTTTGGACGCCATTTCTAATGTAAAACTAACCAAAGCCACAGACCACAAGTTTTAGCTGAACAATAATGTGACATTTAAAAGAACAAACACATAAACAAACACCCGAAGTATGATTTATCAGATGTAACAGCTTTACAAGTGGACTTATTGTGTTTTACATCTGTGGTGAGACAAACATGTTACAAAAACAAAAGAGGAAATCAACACATAAATGCTGTTTAATAACTGTCATAGATTGCAATCATTTCACAAATTTCAGAAATTCTCAACAAGCAAAATCAATTGTCATGGTTTATGATTTATCCTGTGTTTTTGTGGTGGTTTCTAACTTGGCGTTGTGTTTCAAGCTCTGCAGCTTCCTCTCCTCATGTCTGATTGCTGTTCCCTGCCCTGATGTGGTTCACCTGTGCCTGACTGTATGATTGCAGTCACCTGGAGCTCTGGGCTTATAAGGGTCTGTCTGCTCGTGTTCTGGTCGTCAGTTTGACGACCTTCAAAAGGAAGCAAACAGGGTAGTTGTAAATTTGTTTGTGCACACAATGAGAATGTTCCCTTCAAGATCAAGTGCAGTGTCTGTTTTTCTTTATAGCTCGATTGAAATTTTATTTAATTTTTTTAATTCCTTAATTCTATTTATTAGTTTTGAAACTTTTCGTTACCAACTATTTCTCATCGACTTACTCTTTGTACATTTTACTGGTTTCTTCAATGTCTTTTCACTCATTTTCATCCATCTACCCATCCATCATTTTAACGACTCACATTATTAATTTTATTTTATTTTATCATATTTATCTTGTTTTTTGTCCTTTAAATGACTTGCAGTGGCTGTAGTGTTTCCTCACTGTAGATGTGAGATAGCCCTCCTCACGCTTTGCTGCCTTGATTTTAAATTAAGTCCCAGTGAGTGTGTTTGGGAGATTGGGTTATTGTTTTTGTGTTCACTGTATAAATCTGACATTTTCCATTTGAATAAAAACTGCTACAAAATAAAGATGGATTAAATATGACTTTTTGTAAATTGTAATGTGATCTTTTAAATGACACAATCAGGAATAGAGAAATTCGTGCTGCATTTGGCTGAACAGTGAAACTGTGTTGAGCTAAATAAACCACTTGAGCTCCGAACCAGACGCTAACTGCGATGCCAAAAGCTTGACCTCCGTTTGAGGGCGGTAGCTGTCTTTGGTGGTGTGTGATGCTAACGAGTGAAAACATGATACCAGCCTCCCAAATGACAACATGAAACACCCTGTGGCACAAGAGACCGCGGGCAGCCGGAGCCGCAGCAGTTTTAAGGCCGATGCTAACGTACCGCCAGATCTTTTCATCTAACAAGTTGGCTGAAGTCTTTCCTGGGGAATATTCGGGGATCTTAGGGAGGTTGTTGAGGTTTGTTTTTTTTTTTTTTTTTGCTGAGCAGCAGAGGAACCGCGGCAGCTTGCTCGACTCCAGGAGAACCAGGGAGATTCTTTTCATTTATTTTACATTTTGGGCTGTGATGTTGTTACGCTGGCCTTGGCACATGAGCCAGGCTCAGACCACCATCTGTCTGACCACCGTCCCCCCGCGGTACGCAAGCACACGGCGATAGGAAACACACACACACACACACACACACACACACACACACACACACACACACACACACACACACACACACACACACAAAATTCACTGAGGAGAATGATTGAATACATGCATATACAAACACGCACAGATGCAGACCTACAGATGTTAAAACTGCTTTCTAAAACCAGAAAACACACACGCACACACACACACACACACACACACACACACACACACACACACACACACACGAAATGCTCATGAGCTCTGGTGGTATTGAAAGGTACACAGAAACACTTGAGTCCTGCTTCTATCATTTCCTAGGACAGCGCATTCATATATATGTATTTATTTCAAGCACACTTGATAATCTTTACCGTGTCTCCCAGGATTAGTTTGGTTTTGTACGATAACAAATATTCACGTTCAAATTTCTTCTTCATTATAATTATTATTATTATTATTATTATTATTATTATTATTATTATGAGGGCTTTTTGTCTTAAAGGCAGATCAACGTCTATAATGATACTGTGCAAAGAAATGCATCATCCATCCATCCATCCACACTCTTACTTTCAACACATTTAGCTGAGAGTTAGCTTTAGAGTAATTAAAAAAGCCGTAAGACTTGAAATGCATGTTTTAGAAATAAGGAAGGAAATCAGGATTGTAGAAATTAACAATGTGATAATGATCACTAATGCAATATTTGACAATAATGCAATAATTCTGGCATTTTTTTTAATTTATCAGAGCCCAAAGCATAAGTATTTGCCAGTAAAGTAAGACCTTTGAGCCAAAATATAAATGCATTTTGCAAACAAAATTTTATAAAATGTTATACAGCAGGCTTAAATACATAAGTGGGACTGCCTGCCATGGAAATAAAGATATACACATTTTAGTTTTTGCATATTTATCTCATCAGAAATTGGTATTTTGCCAATTGATTGTGTTATTGGCTTTATTACACATAAAACTGCCGAAATAATTCTGTAGTTGGCCACTACTACTTTATCGATTGCTACAAGGATCCTCAGAGAAAGGCTCCCCAGCCCCGACATGGACCCAGGAGTTATTCTCACCACTGCATGACCTGTATGTTCCACAAAAATAAATAATACGAGTAGACATGTGCACACAAGTTGATCCTACCTGACTGTCCACAACCAGGTTGCGAATGCAGCCGGTGAAGCTGCGGTACTGTCGGTGGGAGGACATTTCCTTCACACCGCCCAGCTGGAGAGGCTGAAACACATTCAGGGACCTGAGGAGGAGGAGGAGGAAGACAGAGGAAGAAGGAGGAGGTCAACATAAAAAAAAGAGGAGGAAGTAAACAGGTGAAAGTTGAAGAGTGGTAAAAACAGGAAGGATGATAGTTGAGATGAGAATTTCTGATCTGTTTAAACAGACTCTGTATTCTTCTCTGCAGTGATGTGGAGCTCAGCGTCTCCAGGTCTGCTCTTCTTACCGCTGGTTTCCAGGCGTCTCTCCGGCTGCTCTGCAGCCTGACTTGTCCGTCTCCCGGGCGTCGCCTCCAACAGCCTCCAGCTCATTCACAGACACACCGCCACACTGATCCAGGATCAGCTGCACAGTCTAAACACAGCAATGATAAAACACACCACAGCTCAAAGTCAAACACAACAGGAGCCGATCAACACGGGCGTCTTGCGGAGTGAATCCTGCAACCCTATCATCTCATATACTGGTCTCTCCATTTATGTGTCTTCTGTCGACACTGGTCTCACCTTTCCGTCACTGATGATATCCAGGCGATGCCAGCGTCGGTCGGTGATGATGGATTTGGGTGGGAGCTGCAGGGTGAGGGTCCCTGATCCGTGGTTTATACTCAGAGCTGGAACCCCATTTCTCAACTCTGGAAAATAAAATGCTCAACACTGATTTGTTTATATATTTCTCAGCAATAAAAAAAAAAAAAAACAAACAAACCATGAAACAGTTTTCCTGAAAATAATAATCCTACACTTGTGAAGTGAAGTGGTGCTTATAGTGGTATTGAGACCACATTAAAGAAAAAAAAAATAAAGGGAGAGTAAAAAAGCAAAAGACCTTCTTCCCCATCAGAGCTTTAATTTCATAAATATAATTCAACACATGCAGTCACAGTTTTTCTTTAACAGCTGCTCATTGATACTGATGGTTTTTAATGATGCGTGTGGAAGATCTTTTGAATCATTTGGTTTTGTATGAAAGCTGTTTTGAATATTTGTTCACTAAGTGCTTCTAAATGTCCTTTTATTGTGCATGGTGAGAAAAAACAAAGGGTAACGTCATTTGGCTTTTGAGATTACAGTCAAACCTCTGGAAATCAAGTTTAATATGGTTTTTATAAGGAATTTTTCATAAAAAGGAGAAGCCAGCTTTAAGATTTCAACTTTATTAACATTTTCATAACCTTAGTCTTATTCTCCACATCCCAAGTTTCTTCTTAAAATTTAAAATTTAAAGTTTTTCCTCATTTTACTGTCTGTGACTCTTATTCTGCATAGTGAAAAAGGCTTGGATCTCTTCAGAGAAGTGCACGTTTTTCACTTTCTACGTGTTGATGATGATGTTTCACTGAGTAAAACCAACACATTTGCTTCGAGGGTCTGAAAACTTGATGCATGCTCCAACAGCACTTCACTGTATTGCTGTGTAAGCTCCTGAATCCCATCAACAACTGCAGAAATCCTTCGCCATCAATTCCCTGAGTGAATATATCCTCTAATGTCCTTTTAGCTGCTGTCCCTGCCCTGTCGTGTGTGTGCCAGTGTGTGTGTGTGAGACCCGATCGCTTCACATTATTGAACATGTAAGTGAAAAACGGTTGAGAGAGATCAATGCTGCGACCACTTTTGATTTTGCCCTCCCGAGACGCACGCGGTTGCAGCCCGGGTTCAATAATTACATAACTTTAATGCCACGAGATTATGCAAGAAGTGTTTGAAAGGCCATACGCAGGCTAATCCGTTAACGCCACATGAGGACCGCTGGGAGCTGACATTAGAGTTTATGAAGCTCCTCATCCACTGAGAAAGTGTCTTTACAGCAGCCGCTTGATGAACACTTTGTATTCGCTGAAAAGGACGAGCTGCTGCTTGCTCCCAACAGCACTGTGAGATTAGGTTGTTTGTTATAGAGCTTAAGAGTTAAGAAAGATGTTTCAAGCACAAGCTTTTTTCTTTTTCTTTTTTAAAGAAACATTGTTAATGTTCTTGCAGCAGCAGACTGAGTCACAAGCAGAAACTCTCAGGAGGATCTTCGGCTTAGTTCAGACCAGACGAGGCAGAAAAGTTTAAGTTTAAAAAGATCAACCAAAAAGATATTTCTCTTCTCATGTGATGTGATTGTTTGCCAGGTGATTACTCTGTTTGTCTAACATGATTCAATCATGACACGATGCTCATTTTCTACTACTTTCTTTGACAACTCGAATTAGAAACAAGCATGAGTTCACCAAAACAGATACAATCACATTAGACCTGTAACAAACTCACAGCTTTCAATGAAAACAACACATAATGATATCTATTGTAACAGTAACTGTTTTATTCCTATAACATTTTTGTTGATAGAATTTGGCATTTATATGTCTCATAACTTTATCTCCTAGACTGCTCATGATAACTACATAATTCAAAAAAAGATAAAAATAGTAGAAAGTAGAGAAATAGAGCTTTGGATCTTTATACAAATCACTGTACTTTACAAGGATTTCCAGTGAATCTGAATATTTCAAAATAGTTTTTGTCTTATATTTTCTTGTTTCTTATGTCAATTAGACTCATAATTGTGTGTGAGTATAAGTCAGTTGACTGACTGAGTGACTGGTGACAGTGAAAGTTCCTTCCTAATGTTTATTTGAATCATAAATCTAGTTTGAGGTCCAACATTAAAGTTGTGCTTTATGTATATTTGGGTCATTTTCCTCAATAGATATCGTTATCAAGACCTCCACACGGAAATATTGTGGCTCAAAAGTCAGTCTCCTGACCTTTCCTTGAGCTCCAGCATCAGAATAAACCTTCTCTTTATCTGCGTCACTATCAGGCCTCTGAGGATTTAAAAACCATGACTATGCTGTTTGTTCTGTAGACGCAGCCCGTGAGGCTCAATTTGAATTCATGAAACATCCAAGTTGTTATTTATCTGAATAAAACTGACCAAATTATGCAAACAAAACAAAAAAAATGGATCTCTTAATGACAAAAATGTTTTGACTACATGCTGTAACTACATTCATTATCACAATCTGGTCGGCTCCACACGAGAGGGTAAAGGGATGCTGGTGTTTTTTTTTTTTTTTTTTTTGCATTCAGACAGATGAAAGGTGGATGCCACCGGCAGCGTGTTGGAACTCACCTAGTGCTATGAAGTCCTCCTGCTCTCCGGAGCGGGCGTGGCCGAGCGGCCCGTTGTAGAGCAGCAGCCCGTGGGCCGTCTCGGTCAGAAACTCCAGAGAGATGTGGCTGTGGAAGCAGGGCATGATGGGAGGGAACCAGGCGTAGCCCTGGCCTCCGAAGCTGTGCTTCGTCTGCTGGCACTCGGGGCCGTCGAACATGGGGGGGCACTTACATCTGGAGGGCAGAGAGAGGTTTTCCTTGCTTCAGTTACACTTTAAGCTATTATTTAGGAGAGACAAACAGCTCGGGAGCGAAGAAACCACCTGTCACATTTAGCAAATGAAATGTTTCATCAGATATCTAAACCAGGATAATTATGTGAAAAAACAAAGTCAACGACAGCGCGAGCCGCCAGAAACAGGCTGTTTTAGAGGATTATCACCCCCAGAATGATCTCCTGCCTCTCTAATTAAATCTTTAAAATGTTTGACAGATTTGCCTGGAGTTAATCAGTTGACAAAATGTGAATTTGCGAAAGCTTCAGATGGTGAATCTCGCAGCTCAGGACCGGAGTCTGCCGGAGACGACCAGCAGACTCCTAATCAGCGCCGGCAGGTGAAACGCAGAGCTGCTGCAGAGAAAACAGTGAGGACAAACCATTCACAGAATCTCATTATGATGGAAAACTTCACTTATTACAACTGTGTGTTTATCGCAGCTCAGTTTTAATGGAGGCATTTTGGGGTTTACTGCAAGCCGACAACTGAGTTCCTGCATTTCCTGTCTCTACATCTGTCTGCCGTCACCTACCGGTATCCCAGGGGGCCGTCCTGGCAGGTGCCCCCGTTGAGGCATGGGTTTGTGGGGTAAGCCGAGCAGGCCAGGTGGGCCGCCTCTCTGCCTTTGCAGCCGCACCGCGCCGTGGAGGAGGCCGACAGCGACACCAGGGAGAGATTACCGGAGCTCAGAGGCGCCGGGACCTGGCCGAAGGAGACCTCAGTGCTGCAGCCTCCGGAATGGCTGCAGTCTGTGAAGGGACAGTCGTCCACCCCCACCTGAGCGATGGGCACGCCCAACCCAGACTCCAACTGCACACAACAAAGCAATGCAAGACAACAGAGTTAGAAATAAGCTGAAGCATTAACTTTACAAATCATAACCACCATCAAAATGGTTGTGGGTAGTAGCTCACTGGTAGCAGTACAAACGAATGACAGAAAAAGCAAAAAAAGGTTGGGGGATTTTTAATAAACAGTTGGCCACAGCCGGAGGGTCAACATCATTTAAACCTGAACTGCTACTTGTACTTTCAGCTCTCTGGCGCCCCCCAGGGGGGCCCTGCCCCACATTTTGAGAACGACTGCCGCAGGGGATCAAAATTCTGCCAAAACTAAGTGAAAGAGACTGAAAAGTGCAACAACACCGAGCGAAACTAAAACTGCTGTGAAAAGAAGAATAAAGGAGCTAACAGCATTGAAGTGGTTGTTTGAACATATTCAGGCTTTTCAGGGAATGACAGCTGCTCTTTGATCTGATGAGTACCTGCGCCAGTGATATCCGAATTTTTCTCTATTTTCCTTAATGTTAAATATGCACTTTGGTGTTTCTCTGTCATTTTCCCTCCCTGTTAAAAAGTTTTGCTGTCATTTGCTTTCTGTTGCCAAATTCACCCGTTTCCCTGCTTGTCATCCTGATTCTTTTCACTCGTTTTGTCTTTATGGGTGAGAGGGTTTCATCAGGGTCCCTCGGGGTTTCCTGTCGCTCTCCAACTGTGTGTATTTCTTTTTATGGAGGTTAGTTATTCAGCTGACACTCTTATCCACAGTGACTTACACTCCCCAGGCGGGGCTTCGGTTTTTGGCGGCGGAGCCAGTTTCAACATTGTCTTTTCTCTTTGTACTGACTTTGTACTTATCTGACATTCATGTTGTAAATCAGAAGAGGTGCTTTTCCCTTCAACCTGAGTTAATTAAAGACGTGCTTTCCTCCTTTGACATGCGATGCACCTGCTATGTTTAATCTCGCTGCGTGCTTTGGACTGTTGTTTATACTGAACAGTTTGTGATGCTGTGATTGTGATTTTTTTTTTGGTGTTTGTGATTATACTTTTGAAAAAAGAACAATAGAACAAGACCTTCAACTGACAAATAAGTGTTGCAACAATGAAACTACAACAGGCGCATGGTGCTCTCATGCAATATACAACAGCGGTTAAAACAAATAGCGTTTTTTGTTCTTTAAGGAAAATGATACATTTCTATCAGAGAAAAATGCTAGTTAATATGCTAGGTACTTTTAAAATATTCTCACTCTTGTAACTTTTAAAAAAAAATTAACTAGCAACTATAATTAACTTGCCCCACACTGCTCACCACTGGCCTATCACCGTGGCGATAGAACTCATCATCCGACTGTCAAGGCGGGTGGTTGGAGGTCAGCGATTGGACAGTGAGCTCTGACCCTCTCCAAGAAGACGGCTTATGGATGACATGACCACAATAACAACTGCAAAAGCATGCACCAAACAGTGGTGCATGAACAAGCTCCGAGAAAACATCACCAGAATGGAAAGCAAACTCAGCAAATCTCGCAGCATTTTTATCACGAAAGGTCGAATCTCTGATGAAATATGAAGCATACCGGCGCGACCTGCGCGTACGCGCAACGCGGTCACAACATCTGGCTGCTGCTCAAAGCCCGAAGTCCTACTTTATTTCTAAATTTGTTCACAAAGTTCCTGAAGTAAATTTTCAGTTTGAGTAATATTTGCAAGTGATTATAATCAAACTATGTAGCTGAGTGCATTTTTCCAGTAGCTACTCTCGACCCCTCTGGATGAAGCAATATTATGATCAGAGAGTTTGTTTTAATATAATAATGCCACATAATAATTTTCTTTCAGAATTTTTAATTGTTATTTGTATTATGTATTTAATGATTGATTTTTTTTAACCTAACCTTATCCTCTCCTATTTATTCATTTAGCACTGCTACAGCTGTTTTTTTTTTTTTTTTTTACAGTCTTATTAAAGAAACATCCGCTACGAGACAGCTGACAGTTTTGATATTGGAATATGACCTTGCTTGGTGTGCGCGCGCAGTGTGTGTGTTTGACATGTGTGTTTACACGGGTCGCTGACCATCGTCATCCTCCTGTCTGTCACTGAGCAGAGCTCAGATTAGCAGCACGCTCTTGTGCTTTTAATGGATTTGAAATATTTATATGAATTCGCAACAAATGGGGAAGACGAGTCCGCACGTGCACATGTGAGCGTGGATCCCGGACGGTTCAATGTGAAACCCCGGTTTTAACCTTAGTGTGAGTGTTAACTGCTGCTGAACTGCATGTGTAAATGTGCGAACATGTGACTGTGAAGGTGAAATGATGTGTAATTAGTGTGTCATTAACCTGGTGTCTCGAGATATTTAGAAGTTTACTTCGTTTTGGTTTTCACACTGCAGACTGACTCCACTAATTTGAAGACTGCAATGCTTTTTATTGCTGAAAAGGGAGTGAGGGAGCCCTTCTTTTTGGGGGGTTTCAATGGCTAATGTCATGTAAACTGGTGTAATGGTTCGCGAACTAGATTGAGTCCATTCTCTCGGCATCATCGTGTGGAACGTGCATGTTCTTGATGTGCATTTATTACTTTTCTTAAGGTACTTTGATTTTGAGTTTTTGCAATAAAACAAGTGTGAAGAATGACTTTTATGTTTGGAGAGTTTCTAAGATGCATAGTTAAATAGAAGAAATTGAGTTTTGGCTTTTGAGTCGTCTAATATCAATCAATCAATAAATAAATCTTTTATCATTTTGGCTGCGCCAGCAAAATGTGAAAAAGATTTCTCCAGGAAAGCAGTACATTCAGAAAACTGCACACCCGCCCACCCGCCCACGCATTCATCTAACTGTTTAAAAATCTGAAATGATGTTGCCTTGGTTGCAAACGATAAAAAGTGAAGGGGATATAAAAAGAGTAGACAGAGAAATGCTTTGAACCTCGGACGTCAATGCTGTGCCCGAAACAGGTAAATCATGGTTTTTTTATAGTTAAGTCTATACTGGAAACTGATTAAAAACCTAATCAAGACTGATATGGTGAACGTGGGTTTATTTGAATTAATTTGTAATGAGGACATTCGCAGTAAAGAAATTATTTTAGATTAAATAAAAATATCTCCTGCATTTTTGACTGAAAAACTATAAGTTCCCGACTTGACTGATTGCTCCTTGAACTGATCCCCTGTATGCTTCATTTTTTACTTAGTATTTTTTATCCATAAATGCAACCACAGTTAAGTTTAACAGCTGCCATCGCTGTATATTATGGTCAAAATAGATCAAATAGATTTGTATTGCACATTTCATCAACTGAACAACAAAATGAACCTGCTCTGTCACATTCGCCCATTCACTCACACAGTCCCGGACACACTGGCGATGGCTGTTATGCAAGCTTCTTGCACGCCGGTGGGAAACAGTTAGGGTTCAGTGCCTTGCCCAAGGACACTTTTACACATGGTAAGTTGAAGAAGGGGGAATCAAACGAGCTTGATCAAGTGAGCCACAGCCACCCCAGGGGAGCTGCTTCTCTTAAATGTCACCAGTGCTTTCTTTCCTCCATTTTATTATTATGTTAAGTGCCTTGAGACGACTGTGTTGTAATTGGCGCTGCCTAAAAAAAGACTGAAACGATGGCCGAGACCTTTCAGGCAGAGTCAGAAAATAACGGATGCCAGGAAATTATTATCAGCTTGTTTCTTGAAATATGAAGTGATTTACATAATTAAACGTAACATACATTTGCATAACTCAGAGATGCAAGTCTCTCCTCACCTTGGCTTTGTTTGCCGACACGTAGCCGTGCAGTTTCTCAGCCTTGTAGTACGGCGAGCCGTGGGCGGCGAACCACACATCGAGCGCCTTGTCGCCCCGCCGGCCAGCGCTGCTCACAGAGAAGATCTGGACTTTCTCTGGCAGAGTCTGCAGGATTTCTGCCAACATCAGACCCAGGCGTGAGAAACGACTTTCCTCACCTCCGCTGGCAGTGCTGAAAAACTGCTCCACCGTCAGGTCTGGAGGGAGAAGCAGAGGATTAACAGGTTTATTTAGTACCAACTTCATTAAAAAAAAACAGGCATATAGGCACATATTTCTACAAAAATGAAAGAAGCAAGCCATCAGGGAAAGAGGAGGAACTAACAGGGAAAGCTGAGGGAGACAGAAGAGCGGGATTTCTTTTCCCATCATGCCTCCCTGTTGGTACTGATGGCGCCGAGGGGAGCTGACAGCAATGAAACTGGGACCCTACGGCACTCTGGTATATGTAACACCGTACCTCATCAATTACAGTTACCATGACAACCACTGAGGGGTGTGCAGAGTGCGTCTGTGTCACTGTGTTAAGCTGTTTGGAAGCGTGTCCAAACAGACCCGGTGTTTCAGTGTGGGACTCACTCCTCAGGCGGATGGAGGCGGCGTGCTGCAGGGCGTCCTGTGGCAGCTCCACCACGTCCACCTGGGCCGTGGACGTGACCTCGGGCCAGGTGGGGTCCGAGACGCGCACCTGCAGGCGGTACGATCCGGGGGGAGTTCCCTCCCTGATACTGAGCTGGCCGGAGCTCTGGTTCAGACCGAACAACCTAACGGAGAAAGAGAGAGGGAATAGGAGAGTGTGAGTACTGAACGGTCGCAAGCATGCTGATGAAAATCATCTCCCTCTTCACCTTAAAGAAAGATGGCCACCCCACTTGGTGATGATGAAGAAAACTACACCAGGTCACATGTGTTGGTCACATTTAGAACAAAGACATCAGAAGTTCAGTTTGTTCTCACTGAGTGTGCGACTTGAAGGTTCATGACACAAAATTTTTAGTGATCAGAACAGACAGATAATCCAGATGAGGAGAGCAGATCTGCTGGACAGTTGATGCATATTAAATATTGTGCTTCATCACAACGCACACTGATGCACATGGACATCAGCAGAGTGCTGTCTTTTTTTTCCATAATGAAAATAAGAATTATATGTTCAAAACATGTTTAATTGTGGTAGGCAGCAGTTTAGATGAGTCTGAGATCATCGGCTATAAGTCTGGTTTAGTGCTTCTACTCATTAAATTTTTCATGCAACCTCTTAATCTGTGTTAAAAAATCCTGCTTAGAAAGGACTTCTCTGTTCTTGATCGGGGACCTTCAGCACGTTCTGCTCCGCAGCGCCTCGGAATCGATCCTGACCCTGATCCACAGAACGTGCCACTGGCTCATGTAACTGTTTAACCTCTTAACGCTGCGGCAACCTTCAGCGCTGGGACCAGACCAATTGATTCACCAAAGCTGAACCGAGACCGAAACGATTCCTGGGTCGAAATCTGCATTCAAGGCTGCGGCTGAAACTCGTTGTGCGTCGTCTCCTAATCCGTAATGCGACACTTTGAAGACTGCAAACGGCGATCCACTGACAGCGGTAATGAGAAGGTATAATGTGCAGATCAATTGCAAACAAAAGACTGTCGGCTGAGGCGGGATGCTGATTCCTCCTCGTCTGTTCTCGTAACAAGCTGCTGCTGTTGACTTCCTGTGAGCTGACATGTTCTTCCTGGCCCACCAGGGCTTCGTCACCTCACTTGAATATGTTCTACTTCTTCCTATTGTCCTCCTGGCTGTTTCTTTTCTATATGTAAATAAATTTCAACGTAAACCCGATCCCTACTGTGAGCAAACACCGATCGGCAGGGCGCGGTGATGAGGCGCGGCGGTTCAGGAGTATCTATGGTAATTCTCTCTCTGGTGGTTCCTTTATTCTCGGCCCTTTCTTGTCGTCGCTTGTCGTCCCTCCTTATAGGTATCTCGTTAGAAGGAAAGGTGGCAGGGAGCGCAATCAGGCTCTCCATTCAGTGCGTCCACATGGAGCCTCGCCTCATCAAACAAAATGAGCGCGCCCTCGCTGTGCTTCACTGGGAATTTTCAATACCTCTGGTTATGAAGTATTAATAGCACTGTTCCTGACAAGTCACATCCCCGTTTCTATCTCTCTCTCCTTCCAATATTCAGCTCTTTCATTCTCCTTCACACTTTCTTTGTTTCTCCCTTCAAACTGCCTGTTCCTCTGTCCCGATATTCTTTTCTCCTCCGTGTCGCGCCGCACCTTTGTACTGTCTCTTCCTCTCCATTGTAAATCCGTCAGCTCCCGTGCAGCTCTTTTATTTTCAATCCTTTTCCTCGTGCCACCTCTTGCTGCGTGTCACATGAGAGGGGACACTTTAGGAGGGAATCTTTTCTCTGCTCGTTCCAACACACCCTGAAGCCGCCTTACATCTGCCATTCTCCGCACGCTTTTATCTAAATCTAACCAACAGAAAATACGCATGTTTATACTGTAGGTGGTCCGGATGACAACACCAATGTCTCACTCAGCTTTCAGCACTCCTCAGGAAATGAAATCCTCCACTTTTGAAATCACTCTTGTATAATCTCCCTATGAGGATTACTTTTTCATTTTATTTACCAAGGTTTTTAATTAAAAGACATAAGTTAATTAACTTGGATTTAACTTGTGGTGATTGAAATATCACTGATTGAAATAGTGAGAGCTGGAGAGTAATTTTCAATTGTGAAGTAATATTTCATTCAACTTGCCACATACCATAGAAATCTGAGCTGCAGTCATTTTTCAGAGCAGAATAAAAAAAAATAGACCCTTCAGAATGGTATCTCTTGGATAAACTCATGGGTAACTTTAAGGACTCAAAGTTGTGTTTATAAGAATGCTGTGTGGCATATTAGCATAAACAGCCTGCTTAACTTGTGGTGTCCTTTAATAATGTTTTTCTTTTACTTAAAAAGCGAACCAAAGCAAGGAGATCTTTATGGTTATGGTTTTGGAAAGATTGAGTTCTGGTTTTGTTGAGATCGACTCATAAAACTTCATTTTTTCCCTTCATTGAAAATGCTTCATGCTTAGAGGCACCTGGAACGCAATTAAAGTTCTGCAACTTGAAACTAGTTTATACACTAGAAGCACAATTGCATGCAATTACAGGTTTATCTGAAGGTTACCACTGTCCCGTGTAACAAAAGTATTGTGATTTTGATTCAAATCAATTGAATAAACTTTATTCTTTGACTTCTGGGAGAATTTCGAACAGCGGTGGGCATTCCTGCTCCTGGAGGTCTGCAGCCCTGCATGTTTTCCACGTCTCTCTGCTTCAACACACCTGAATCTCATGAAGCTTCATGGCCAAGTCCAGCAGAAAGCCCACATTGCAATCAGCTGTGTTGAAGCAGGGAGACATGGAAAACATGCAGGGCTGCGGCCCTCCCGGACCAGGAATGCCCACCCTAAGTCCTCTTTTCTGTTCCTCTCACTTTTTGGCCTTGATCTCTTTAACCTCATTTTTCCTCATAAGTCAGACTTTTACATGTCCATCTCCACTTTCATCTGCATCACTCTTCTTCTTGCAGATCATCTTTCAGCCTTTTTACAGATCAAAGTACCTGCTGGGTTTGCCTTCAAACCGGTACACTTTCTCACTCCAGTCATCAAGGTCGGGGGATTGAACTTGTCCGAGCACTGTCGTCGGGAGAATACCTGTCAGGAGAGAGGAGGTAAAAGACACATTAAAAAAAAGAAAAAAAAAAGAATGTTACTTTTGAATGGAATTAGTTTGGAGTACAGGAAATCCCCGTGGCACAAGCCAACTATTAAGAGTGAAAAGAGGAAAATGTGGAAGCTTCTTTGAGGAGATAAGGCGACGGGTGACGCCTCATTGGCACGCATGGTCATGGTTTGGTGGTTTGGCGGCACAGCGGGAAGATGAGCACACATTAGAACCTCTCGCAGTCTTTTCCCCCCCTCGTCCCAAAAAAAAAAAAAGAAAAGCTGAACACAGCACTGTAATCTCTTTAGCCGTGAAATCAGCTGCCTTTTAAAAATGCCTCCTGTTTATGTGCCCGTCAAACCTGGGACTTTAAGCTGGAGTTAATTGTTTGCTTCATGGCATGTTGTTGAGGTACGTGATGGATTCGTATTAGTGGGTTAATGTACTTTCATGTGGAAAGGCCCCGGAGAGGGAATCCACTAAAAATACATTACAGAAAACCTTAGTTTTTCCAGCAAATTACAGCAGGCTGACAGATGGTATGAAACGTTAAATAAGTGATGTGAGTTAGAGCAGTCGACTGTGACTGCTACAGTAACCACACAGATCACAGAGCACTCAGGAGATGGCGGTGGGGGGGGGGGGGGGGACACACTCATGGACCCAAACTTACATGAGTCCATCTGTGATCAGAAAGAAGCCCGTTTGAATCCTGCAAACCGGTTTCCGAACTGTGAGCTGGGACAATCAATTATGAGTGAATGACAAATGTTCTGTGAGATGTTGCTTGAGCGAGGCGGACTAACCTCAACTGCCTCAGTGAAGTGGAAAGTGCTCACTTTTACAGAAAAATTGAATAAAACAGCAAAACCAGTTCCTGAAGAGATTAAAACTAAGAAAAAAAATGCAAACAAACAAAAAAAAAACCTCACAAACTACAAGCAATGTACTTTGAAAAGAGCATGAAAGGAATCAACAAATCCTAAACAACTTGAGAATCTTTTTTTGAACAATCAAACGCTGCAAAAGGCTTTATCAGTGAGCTTTTACTTTACTAGTATTTTACATCGCTTCACTTTGATTCTCTCACTAAATGAGAGAAAAGCCTCAGGCTAATTTCACAAAAGAGATTTGCAGGTACAGCTCGCATAAAAATGGAGGCAGCGTTATGTTCCACCAATGACTCTTGCATGCAAATTGGAGATAAATTGATGGATGTTCTAGAGCTTCTCTATCCCTGTGCATGGGTCAAATGGCTGTTTTCTTTAATGAATGAAATAAGTCCAAATAAATTAAATACACAGGAACTACATAGTAGTGAAATGTTAAATATGAAAACCTACCTTCATAACTGTAGACAATGAAGTTTGTGTGTCCAGGTGAGTGTGGATGGTCATTCCTGTCGCCGATGACAACGGTCAGCGTGCTGGTGGAGCTCATTGGAGGAGAGCCGCTGTCAATCATGAGAATAGGGAGGCGGTACTCCTTCTGCCGCTCGCGATCGAAGGTGTGGAGGGCCGTGACGGACGCGCTGCCGTTACGGAAGTCCGTCAAATTGAAGTTGGTGGCGTCCGAGGTGAGCAGGAGGAGGCGTATGGAGAACGGGCCGCCGTTGGAGGACGTGTCGCGGTCCGTGGCGTACAGCAGCAGAGAAGTCTCGTTCATTCGCACCACCTGGGGAGCCGCTGTGTTCTCCCAGACGACGGGCTTATAGGCCACCTCGAACTCCGGCCCGTTGTCGTTTACATCCAGTATGGCTACCATGACGATGGCAGTGCCAGTCAGCGGCGGAGTCCCAGCATCTGTTGCGAGAACCATGATCCTGTGCTGCGAGATTTTCTCTCTGTCCAAAGAATCGGCTACAACCACCCATCCAGACTGGTCCACCAGGAACTGCCCGTAAGGGTCTGATTCTTTGGAAATGCTGTAAGTGAAACGTCCATTTTGGCCAGAGTCCAGGTCTGAGGCTGTAACCTGTGCAACAATCGTCCCCACAGGCACATCTTCAGACATAGTCGGTGACTCGTAGAACTGTGGGAAAAAAACCGGCGCGTGATCGTTGGCGTCCTCTACCTGAACGAGACAGTAGGCCAGACTGAAGAAGTCTGCGTCTTCAGCCTTCAGGGTTAAGTTGAAAATCCTCTCATGGGGCTTCTCAAAGTCGACCTCCTTCTTGAGTTTTACCACGCCGCGTCTGTTCACTTTGTCCGTCTCCACAAAGAACTTCCTGTCCTCGTCGCCGCCGACGATGCTGAAGGTCACTACGGCGTTCTCCCCCTCGTCCCCGTCCGTGGCAGAAACTACGAGGACCTCGCTGTTCACCTCGAGGTCCTCGGCCATCTGATAGAAACACACAGAGAGGTTAATGATCTATTATCACTGACCTACAATGAGAAGACGTGTTGCTGAGCTCACCTGGGCGTTGTAGACTCTCTGAGTGAAGACGGGCGGATGGTCGTTCACATCTGAGACCATGATTGTGGCTGTTCCGGTGCCGGCCAGATCCCCTCCGTCCCGGGCCTCCACCACCACCAGATACCGGTCCTCTGTCTCCCGGTCGAGGGAACGGAGCACGGTGTAGATGGTCCCCGTGGAGGCGTTGATGGAGAACAGGTTGAGGTTGATCTCGTTGCGAATGTTCTTGATGATGCTGTAGGTGAGCACGGCATTCTTGCCCTCGTTGGCGTCATCGAGGTCCATGGCGCGCATCTCCATCACGGAGGTGTCCGCAGGAGAGTTTTCAGGCACTTGGCCAACAAAACAGCCGTCGACTTCCAGAGCGGGACACGGGAAGAAAGGCGCGTTGTCGTTGACGTCTTGCACTTCCAGAAGCACGTCGGCGAATCCGGTGAGCCCGGCGCCCCCCTCGTCCGTGGCGAGGACGAGGAACCTCCAGGCGGGCCGCTCCTCGCGGTCCAGGCGACGCTGAGCGTAGATTCTTCCGGTGCGTTCGTCGATGGTGAACTCGCCGCCAGCACCCTGGCCGTGGAGGAAGTAGCGAAGAGCAGTTTGGTCCGCTTCCTGATCTGGATCTGTGGCCGAAACCTGAACCAAGACACGGAAATCACCATGAGTTCATCGTACACAGACGCACACAAACTCAAGTACCAAGTCATACAGGACAATTTACTGTGAACTGTTAATAGAATACCTTTTAAAACATTGGACAAGAAAGTGCAAACATAGGGTTTTTTTTTTTTTTTTTTTTTTGGGAGGACTTACGGTGTGATTTTTAAGAGTTCAGCGATTAAGAACTCATAAAATGTATTTACTTTTAAATCAAAAGATATCTGCTGCACGGACATGATGGTTGCAAAGTCTGTCGTATGACAAACTAATCTAGACTTTACTAGGAAGAGGGTGACGAGATCCCTGATCCGTTGATCATAATCTGCTTGTTTAAACAGTTTGAGAGTTTGATGGCAGTGTTCATATTTGTTATAATGTTGATCAAACCTCCAGCTGTCAAGAGTAAACATCTCTTTAATGACTGTGACATTTCAAAAATTTGTTGAGCAACACTGAAGGTAAGAAATGTAAAGAGTAGCAGATATTAAATTTCAGTATTAAAATTTCAGCACAGTAACTGTCGCCTCATCAGTGACTTTGAATCCATTTTTAAACACAATATGAAAACGTGTTGAAATTTGTAGTAAATGTTAAGCTTGGGTTTAAAGAGGTTTCTTACAACTCAAGGAAATATTCAGACATATCATCCACAGTGTGCTTGTCTGAAGGTTTCACACCTCTTCATTTAAAAAAATGTGTATAATTTTAGTTCAAAGACATACAAAAGAGCTAATAACTTGGGCATCATTAACAGTTTTATTTTTAAATTTAAAACATGTAATATGTGAGCACATTCTTCATATTTTTAGTGGGTTTATTCGTACTTCTTTCACAATATGTTGTGACAACTTGGTCAAAGCAGCCGCCCCGACTTTTCACTCTAGTTCAAAAATATTCTTCCGTCTTTGAAGAAACTATTGCTTTTTGTTCTTTCTTTTTTTTTTTTTCTTTTTACACAGCACCAAGTTTCTTATCAAACAAGCTGAATTGCTTTTTCATTATGTACAAATGTCAAGCCCAACAAATAGGACAAGAGGCAGGGAGCTGATTGCCTGCTGCCCCTGCTTCACACAGGGACTCCACAACACAGGAATAAACATTCCTCTGTTGCTTTGTCCTGTTTGCTTAATTAACCTGCCTTCCCGCTATCTCTGTCTCTGAACGAGGGGACAGGAGCAGCGGCGGCGAGACGAGCTCTCACATCTGTCACCGCCACACACAATGCAATTAAAAGTTAATAGATGTCGACAAAAGCAGGAAAAAAAGTACACTTTTACCCTTTCTTCTCCTCTTTTTTCTCACTGGAGGGTTTGTTTACAGAAGCCTTTGAAGTCCCCCCCCCCACCCCCACCCCCACCCCACCCCACCCCTCTGCTGCAGCCTCCCCCATGTTGGCTCTTTGCATTTCCTGACAACGTGACGCAGGTACACAATATTGAAGATGAGCAGTTGCGGCACCGCAGAGGAGGCTGCCGCACAGGTGAGGCAAAAATAAAAAAATATTCATTTCAAATTGGATTTTCCCCTCCGTTCGCTATCTGCTGAATTGTATTAGTATACGGGGCTGAGAGCGGCGCGCGTTGAGGGAGGGCCCGGCTGCCGCGCGCCTGAAAAACTATTGAGAGCGTTAGAGAGGAACCGAACGCACATCAAATCAATTCCAGAAGGCGAGGGGAAGCAGGCCCGGGCGGAGGACTCGATGACACATGCCTCTCTGACGGGGATTACTTCCTTGCCCTCCTAGACGCGCTTCCACCTTTTTAATCTGATTTAGCTTGGCGGCACATGCATATTACTGTGAATTACCGGAGATAGGCGTGACGAAAGGTGGATGAAAGCCGCGGAGGAAGGAGGTCGACTCTGACTTCTCTGAGGTAACTTTTCGGATGGTGGGCACTTCCCGTCGGGAGGCTTTCGGCTTGAGGAATCTCGGCGTCTCCATCAGCTGATGTTGCGTTAAACGCCGTCATGCATGTGTGATGTGTTAGCACGTGGACACCGGATCTCCGCGGACGTGTCGCTCCGGGCTAATTCCCCGCCGTGTCTGGAGCGTAACCGACGCTATTGGATTTGTCCGCATTAAATCCAATACGTTTCCACATATTGTTCACATAAACTCACAACAGCCTCCTTCATCTTGAAGATGTGTTTGGAAGGTGCAACTTTCTCATGTTTGCCTTGTAACGAGTTTCATCTGGACTCACAGGACATTTGATCGGTGCTCATAACACAAAATTTAGCATGACAGAAAAAAAAAAAAAAAGAGAAGAAGAAATCCACCGAACTGTCAGCAAGTCCAGCCATACTTTCTATATCTGCTTCTGCAGTGAAGCTTCATGGCTTCATCGTGGCTCTTCTCTCTTAGCACTAAATGTATTTTTGCTTGATTGTTCACTGATTTTCTCCATCGTCACACAGACATGGTCTTACCTCCAGGATGAACACAGGAAGCTGAGTCAGCTCCTCCGTTACAGCGGCATGATATTCGGTCTGGCTGAAAACGGGCGCCTCGTCGTTGCGGTTGACCACCTGAACCACCACCAGCGTCTCGTTCTCCCACTTCCCGTCGGAGGCGACCAGCCGCAGCTCGTAGCGCTGCTCCATCTCGTAGTCGAGAGGCTGAGCCACGAAAATGGTTCCCACCTCAGGCTCAACGTCGAAGGTGCCCATGGTGTTTCCCGACGTGATCTGATAGCGCAGCTTGGCGTTGGCGCCTGCAGGACACAGAGGTCGGCGTTACCACTTTGGATGGAAAAGAAACCGTTAGTGGATCGGAGCGGGTGAATCGACCGGTTCTTAGGTGCTTTTCTACAAAGTCTGTTAAGTCCAGCACATTCATAGCGAGCAATGGCAGCAATTGACTGAACCCACAAAGACAGAACAGAGGAGGGACCAGAAATATGCTCCACAACAAGAAAAAAACATGTTCTTTGCAACTTTTTTTTTACTTTATTTAAGTGACCCAAGCTGAAACAACAGCCGAACTGCAAAGGGGTTAGTTTGACTCCTCCCCTTTTCTCTAGTCTCTGTTTTTCATTCAGATAGGATCCGTTATGGACAAGTGGAAATCCAGTAAATTCCAGCATTCTCTTTTTTCAATTTATTTATCTTATTTTAGGCAAGAACTTTACTTAGGTTGGTCTTCCAGTTCTCTATAACTCTATGGTTTCTGCTGCGTCGGAGCCGAACATGCTGGTTCAGACACTGATTAACTAAAAACTGGGACCCAGATCTTTCTGGCAGTGGAGGAGTTGTTTTGAGTTCAGGTTTTAAAAATGTGATTGATGACTACAATAGGCATAAAACAAAAACCCAGAAACAATAATTCACTTGGGAAGCTCATATCTCCACCTTCAAGGACAATGTCCACTTTCTGGCTGCGTCCCATCTGAATAACATTATGGATATTTACACTTTCTTATTGATTGAATTTGATTAAAAAAGAAAGGCACGTCCATATTATACGACAAGCCAGTTTCTCGTTTGTGTTTCCCAGTAATCCCGTTGACCGAGAAACCAACCGGACGAACGTCTGGACAGACAGAGGGGCAGCTGGACAGCAGCTAATGATAATGAAAACAGTAAAGTCCTTCCAAAGCATCAAATACCACACGAGCTGTCTGTCAGAGCTCCTATTTGCGAAATAAACTTTTTGAACAATGTTGGCCTCGGCAAGAAAAAAGTTTGATTGGCAGTGGACTCACACACACACACAAGCACACACTGATCACCCTGTGTGGACAGCGGCAGCAGATATCAAATATTTGTGAGAAAAACAGGCATCTCCCTCACAGTGGGGCTCATTAGACGCCTTGCTTTCCTTCGTACTTCATCTCTCTCTCTCTCCCACCAACACACATAATCAAGCTTCCATCACTTAAGAGGACATTGAGTTGAAGCAATGTCCTGCACATTTAGCTTGAGATAAATTTGAGCCTTAAACCCATAAAGACTATTATTTATAGAGCACAGAATTGCTTTTTTGTCCCCAATTTACGGTTTGTGGGTAAAGAGTGACATCTCAACAAAATCATGAGCACAAATAACGGCTGGTCAAACCATATTCATCCTTCTTTCGAGGCAGTGGCAGGTAAGGGGAGATAAGAGCCCAGAAACCTGCACACTAAGGCAGCTTGGATCACATGACCCAGTCGCCTTGGTTTAAAGGAAGGAGGAGCGACTTCTGCGTGAACTCTTAACTACGTCTCTGAGGGTGAGTTCAGAAACCCGAGGAGGAAACTTAACTGTATTCGCAACCTTGTTCTTGCCGACTGGAACAAACATCAACTGGTAAATCCACATCTCTGCCTCCGGGCTGAGCTCCCTCTTCACCGCAGTGGTCGAAAACAACGTCTGCATCGCCGCCGAGCAACAGTCTCTCGCTCCGGCTTACTGACACTCAGGCAAACGAGACCTCCGGATACTTACACAACCCCACCTGGACCAAAGACTCACTTTCAACCCTAAATGTTGACACTTCACAGACTCTGATTTATCTTCTTCTCTTTTTCTCCCCCTTCTCTTTCTCCTTGCCTCTCTTGTCACAACAAAGGAAGCACTTCATCTATCTGTATCATCAAAAATCTTAAAGAATACAAATCCTTCTAATCTTCATCAACACCCCTCTTCTGTGATTTTCAGACTACTCCGTTATATCCTTGTTTCTATTGTTACACCTCCTCTTACTTCTCACTTTCTCTCTCCTTAACACACCTGTTTTTTTTGCTCCTCTTGTCTTTTATTTTCCTTTTTTTTTTCTTTCGGATGATTCATTTGTTCTTCATGTCCCTCTCTTCATTTCTCCTCCACCTCTCCTTTCCTGTCCTCTTTTGTTCTCTCCTCTGCTCTCTTGATAACGTGATGATGAAATGCCAATACACACATGGATGTGGTAAACACACACACACACACACACACACATGCACACAGCTGCATGTTCAGGGCCCAGAGGCAGGTCTGTCTGGGTCCGGCTTGCTTTCTGTTTACCGGCACCAAGGAGACTTTAGGAGACAAACACCATCTGTGGAGACATGGAGGACCTTCATTACGACACCGAAGTGTGTGTGTGTGTGTATGCGATGTGTGTTTGAGGAAAAGCTTAAGTGCACCGGTCCGTCACAGCCTCTGAGCACGATCTGTCGTGACACTCACCGAGCAGCTTAGTGTGTGCGTGTAACTGCGAGTGTGTGTAAATGTGTGTATGGGGAGCAGCTCCAGCGGTTTTTGCCTCCGGCAGCCTCCCTAATGATCAGTCTGGCCATATGGTGTTGCCCTCTTAACACACACACACATACACACACACACACACACTCGGGGATAGGGCTGATTTAATTCGCAGCATAGCAGGAGGCCCAAAATTGTGATTAAGGTCAGATCTGCGCTCCTCGTGAGGTGGACCTGAGGGAAGACTCGTCCCTGAGCACTCCTTCCACACTCTGAAGGACTAAACTTATCATTGAAGGAAGTTTCATTTTAAAACCACATTAAAAAATATCACACATTGTGGCCTCAGATGGCTGCCACAGATAGCGCAGGTTCTTAAAATTCATGGCAGCAGTTGCCAGAGAAGTGTTTTCCATAATCACAGCATTTTAGAATTTGGAGTGTGTTTTCCTTAATGCTGTTGTGCTCTCGCTCATGTAAGTGCCTAGTTCTGGTGCTTCTTGCCGTATAGGCTGGGCGTAAGAGTACAGAGGGATCCAGCGGCACTGTGCGCGGATCGAGAGTGTATAATTATAACATCTGAAGCGTCACGGAGCACTTCACAGCTTGTCAGACAAGGTGACAGAAGATACAGACGGCGCGTTCTCCGCTTCATTACTGTAAACATGAACTCCAATCAGATTTCAGCGGTTATGAAAAATATTGTTTAGCACCTTCTCTAAGCATTTTTTTTTTTAAAAGCACAGCTTCCCACTGATTAGCTTCCACTTGTAGATCCCTCAAGAGACCAGCAACGAGAATCACGACCGCAGTAAAAAAAAAACAACAATTAATTATCTGCTGATTGTTGTAATTATTCAATTAGTGACGAGGAGGAAAATTAACCCCTCTTCTCCCTCTGTCGATTAAAAGCCTTGATTTTGTGGTCAATTTCTTCTCGGTAAATCAGCGGACTGGCTACCCAGTGAAACGCATCATGTAATCTCTTAAAGTCTTAAGAAGCATTCGGCGTATTACAGAAGATTACAAAACTACACGCCAATATTTCATGTGATAAGCACTATACTGTCGATCGGGTTGTTCCTTATTAGATGGACCACCACAGCAAGTCACTGCAACTCTAACCGCAGACTTCAGTTTTTACTATATTTTGGATATTTTGGCTTAAAACTCTTTATCTTTTCTTCACGGCAGTCTTAAATACGCCACAGTCATTCTAGAGATGCCATAGTGTGAGCAGCGTATCAAATGCAGTCCTCTAGAGTCGCCTGGGAGACTTTGCTTCATTTTTGTTACACATACTGGCCGACTTGGCTGTGGATAATAAGCCAGTAACCTTTCTGTCACTCCTTATCATCACGATCATCAGCTTCAGTGTGCACAGTAACGCCACTTCTGCTCGGAACATGTATGGACAATCACTCACACTCACGCACACGCCTCATTATCACTCAGCCTCACTGCAGTGGAAGGTGTTTGCGTGTGTTTACTAAACCCCCGGGCGACACTACTGAAACACCAAACTCAGCGGAATTCAGAAAAGAAGAAAAAAAAAAAAAAGCCTCTTGATCTCATTAGCAGACGCTCTTAGTTCGGCAAATTTTCCACTAGGAGGACCAAATGGATCCAGAAAACACGGCGGGTGACAAAAGCTGCTGCGCCTAATCAGCTTTAGGCTTTCGGGAGGGGGAGGAGGGGTAATCTAAACCCACCCCCTCAAAAAGCTCCCCTCCACCGCGTCTTTGATTACTCCGACAAACACCAAATCAAGCTGAAATGAATCGAGGAATTTTATAGTAGGGAGGCACTGGTGTGAGAGTGTGTGTGTGTGTGTGTGTGTGTGTGTGAGTCTCAGTGTTGTGGGGTCCTGAATTTGCTCCCACAATCGGGACTCATCCTCCTTATAGGGACAAATTCACACGTCCTCACAGTGTAGTTTCTGGGCGAAAACGTATTTTAAGATCAGAGCTGGGCTGCGTTAAGGTAAATTTGCCTGGTTTAGACTGAGTTTGCAGGGATGAATGGAAGGTGACGGTATGAAAACATGATCTGTCTGCTTGTGTACACCTGTTCGATCCACATTTTGGGCTCATAAATGGATTATTATGCTGATTCTTCTGTAATATCGCCAGAAAAATCCACTTTCCATCATACAAATGACTACGTTGTGCGTAAAAGTGAAGACATTTCAAAACCTTTCTGTGAGGCATTTATCAAAAACACTCCTCAGGGTGATATCTATAAGGTTTCCAAGCTTTTTAAAAGTGACAAGGGGGAAAAAGCATACATGTTTATTTTGTTAAAACTCTAGACTGAATACATTTCACAGAGGATTTCTGTAAAGGACTGAGAATATGGAGAACATGTTAGCTCCACTGTGCTCAGCTTCTTTGGGCATATGTTTGAAAACCGATCCCAGTTTTTAACATCAATATATGACTAATTAGAACAGTAATGGGTCAGTAGGAGATTAATGGAAGTCAACATAAAGTCCTCTGAAGTCATGCCGTGTGTGTGTGTGTGTGTGTGTGTGTGTGTGTGTGTGTGTGTGTGTGTGTGTGTGTGTGTGTTTTCCCCCCTGTAATTGTGTTTGTTTGACCTACAGTTTATACCTGGACCGAAGGTTACTGGTGCTTCAACACCTGTCAGGTCCAACAACAAACTGTGGTCATAAAGAATAACACACACACACACACACACACACACACACACACACCTACAACAACACACACACACACCTACACGAGCGGTGCCGCAGCAGCCAAGGTGATAGAGCGGTTACTGCAGTCAGAGGATAAAACCTTGGGTTCAATTTACTGCTCATCAGATCTCAAAGTAAAGCTTTCAGGACTTTGATTCTTTCACCTTTAGTAACCCTCACATAAATACACACACAGTCCATACCCATCACATACACGGGATAAACTGCGTGCAGCCAAACACACGAATGTCAGCAAGTCTATAGATAGCTTGAGGTTGCCTGTAGCCAAGAAACAATTTGCTTTACCAGTAAGTCAGCTTTGATTTTGCATATCTAATTATATGCACCCGATTTATCATATTTCTTCACAATATTTATAGTTCCGCCTCATTTCAAAAACATGAGCATGAACCAGAAAACACTGTGGCATCAAACATGTACCCCATTACCAGACCTTCTATCAACAAACAGCATTTGTAGACGACACATTTACTACTTTTCAGCTTCAGTTTCTTCCTGCAAGTTGGCACTGCCTGAGAGAACGGTCCGAGCAAACCTAAAGTTTCCGTGAAACATGAAGAGAAAAGGTTAATTGCTGTAAGTAATCAAGCCCTGCAGCACGAAGCAAAAACTATTGATTGTCTTAGCAAAATATCATTGTTTTTGTCCTGAACTGGCCTCTTACATGTGGATGTGAGCGTCTGATTGTCTCAAATGATGTAAATCTGCCTAAAATAGTCGTTTGGCATTGGCTCCAGCCCCCTAAGAGAGATGCTAAGTTAGGTCAAGCGGTATTGAGGATGGATGATGATAGCAAATGGCGTATAATTATTGGGATAGACTTCACATCAGCGTGGTTATTATAGCGTAAAACCAGAAAAGTAACAGAAATAACATTATCGTTGTCAGCAAACAAACGTCCTCCTGACGCACAGCTAATGCTGCAATCCACCGGTGGAAACCCTGAGATTACCCTCGTGCATATCTAGTGGGTTAATGATAAATATTCAGAAACGTGTGTAAGGCCACCCGCACACCGCTGCTCTCCTTGGTGCTGACTCAGCAGGGACCAAATCTTTCAGTTTTAGCTAATCTCAGTAAAACCCCCTGCTACCTGCCTGTTGGGAAGATTTAGAGGGTGTGCATTGGAGCTAAGATGGCTGGTTGTCTTTATCTGGATCCCTGCATGCTTTTGGGTTAAGGGGTGTTTGGTAATTACTACGACGAGACCCTGGTGAGACAGAAAACTTGGGGATAAAAAACATTTGGGAGGGAACGATCAGCAGTTTGCGATCTTAATATCTCATAATCCCGAGCTCAGCGTCTTCTGAAAGCTCTCAGGCTTCAGTCTGAAGGGGAATAAACACCAAATGTAAACAATTCCAGAGACAACGGTATAATAAAAACACAAAAAAAGATTAAAGACAGCTCCAAGATACGGTACGCTTAACTACCTTTAATGTAAAGAGCAGATTTAACAAATAATGAGATTCGGTAAAAACTTGAACGTAAACTGATTGACTTGTTGGTTAAAACGTGTTAAGATGAGCAGAAGTTGGAATGTTTTGTGAGTTCCGCTGCAGAGTGGTGTTTGACAATAAATGGGATCAACAGAAGCTCACCAGGCTCTACAGCCAGCATCGAACTGGTCTCAGACGCGTTTGCTCACTTTGCCTGTTTGCAGATCTCTCCTGATGCTTTTCCAGCTTTCTCACCAGCACATCTTACAGCTGCCTGCTCTCTCATCAAACTCCATTCAGTATTTTAAACTCATGATACAGGTTGTTTCATTCAAATGGAAAATCCAAACAACACATAACGTGTACCATGATTATTATTATTACTGTTTTTAGTACAGCGATTAAGCTGCAGATCAGTAAGGTCGTAGAAAAAACTTCTATGTGCTGCTAAAAAACAATGAAGCTCCTTTTAATTCTTTCGGGGGAGGACTGGCAGTGTTTTGTTAGTTTGGTCCTGTGCTGAGTCTTATTTCTCTGTCAAATAAATGGATTCATTCTGAAACGTGATCCCGCTAAGAGACGGAGTTTGGAGAAACGAGCCAAAATGAGATGAGTGATGGGAAGTCTGCTGAACTCCTGTGAGATTCGGGGTGAATCTGTAATACATCTAGGAGGCAGGCTGCGAATAGATCACACCGTACGAACGCAGATAGCAGTAATAAGAAGGGAGAAAAAAGGTTAAAGATTAAAATAACAAAAAATGAATAATGAGACGTAATTTTTTTTTCATTCACTTGCACTCTGGGCGAAGAAAAAACCTTGGAGGCTTCAAGCTGACGCCGACAGTCGTCATTAAGAACGAAAGCAAGACGCAAAGAGAGAGAGAGAGAGGCTCGTATTTTTGTTATTTTTTTTCCTCCCTTTTGCCTCCTGCTGCTTATTGGTTTAGAGCGGAGGAGGAAGAGGGATGAGGGACAAACACAAACAAAGAGACAAACATCAAAACTGTCGACCTCAAGGGAGCCGCAGCGCTCGCTAACGAGCAGTGACAGCCAGAGAAGAAGAAGAAGAGAGAGAGAGAGAGAGAGCTGGGGAGCAGAGGAGAGGAAAGAAGGACACCAAAAAAATTAACAAAATAGAAGAGATGCTGCAGAATAGAAGAGAAGAAAACATAAAGACCGTACTTTTTTTGTTTGCTACTTAAAGGTACAATGTTCCCAAGTAGATCGATCTTCTGATGAAATGTAAAACACAACAAAAACAAAATCTGAGAAGCTTACTGAATCTTCTTTTTATGACAAAACCAAACAAACAAAAAAACTGCATCAGTACTGCAAAGTTGCTACACATGATCAACTTCATGCTATTCAACACACTAACCTACGTTAAAAAGAATGTCTGTGTTAAGTTTTCTCAGGTTTCTCCAGGTGCTATCACCACCTAAAAACATGAACAATCATCTCAAACCAATCATCTTGGGAAGGCTCCGACAGATTCTATCAGCCTCATCAGTTTATTTCCTGCTCCGCGGTGTGCAACCTGGATTTCATAAACTTGGGCAATAACTTCTGTTGCTGCGTTTCACTGAATTGGAGGTGACAACCGCCGTGTACGAAGTTTAGGATGCACGAGGAACAATGTTATCTCTGTCTGTGTATGTCGCCGGTGCACTCAGGAAATGAATAAATGATGCATACCAAGAATGAAGCAGTTGTTCCTGTAAAATCTATTTATGGGCAAGAAATCTGTATGAGAGCAGACAGAGTGTGGACATGGTCCAGCGTTTCACCGCTTTATAAACCATATTTCTTTGCTGGTCACATAATTTTCGGCTGCATTTCTATCAGTTGTTAGTTGTTGTAGTGGGCGGAACCTGAATCTGGAAAGCAGCAATAAGACCTAAATACAGGTTTCTTTAAAGCTAGGAAAAGAAAAAGAAAACAAGTAGAATGGGTAGATCCATCCATCCATCCACTCATCCATCGATAAGGCAAATTGAAGACAAAGTAGAGAAGGAAAAAAAAAGAAAAAAAAGTGAAGATATGAGAAAAATAAGTTAACTTAATCAATAAAAGAAAAAAGGAAGAAAGTTTGATAAGAGTTGAAGAGGTTGCGGCGTATAGGAGAAGAAATAAAGAATAAGAAACTGCAATAAAGTGGAGGATAGAAAAAGAAAAAAAAAGGTTGAGGTAGAAGCCAAGAATCAGAATACAAGAGAAACAACAATGGCAGAAATGAAGAACGTGACAAAAAGAGACGACACAACAAAGCCGCATGAACAAAAAACAATCTTGATAAGAAAACAACAAAAAAGAAAATAGAAACTAATAAAACGCAGCAGCCTCACACTGTGCATCATTAGGAAAGCAGACCTGAGGAAGAAATGGTTCATGTCCCAAATTTCTCATCCAACGCTCCTCAGACTTTGATCAGCCTGTCTAAAGTTCACATGAAATCACGCTGGATCTGACTTCACGCTGCCTCCGCTAATAACGGCGGCAGCAGCAGCAGCAGAGCTTCCCTCACACAGGCGGCATCTGACTCACCTTCATCTTCGTCGTTGGCGGTGACGGTGATGAGGACGAAGCCCACCTCCTTGTCTTCCTCCACGCTCACCTCGTAGACGGGCTGGGCGAAGGCTGGAGCGTTGTCGTTGACGTCGGTGACGAAGATCCTGACGTAGGCCGTGTCTGAATGAAGAGACATTCCAGTGAAGAACATCCCTTCCAACGCTCCACTGACTCCATCCAGCCGTCTTCTACACCGCTTCATCCACCTCAGGGGGGCAAACACTCACTCACACACCTAATGCTAGTCTACAATCTTTCATTAGTGTCAAATGCATGTTTTGATATTAGAAAATACAATGCTTTATCAATCTAGTTAAATCACACTCATGTTAGAGCTGGAGAGAGTGAACCGGGTTCAATCAGGGCCAGTCGATTTCATTTATATAACCCAGCAGCCACATTTGCCTGAAGGGACTTTACAGTCCGTAGAGCACACAGTCCCTTTCTGGCTCCGGACCCATGATGGAGCTGAGGACAAACAGCGCGCTGAACATTTCATTCTTTGTCATGTAGAGTTAAGCGTTTGTTCAGAAAACAGGAGGACTGGGCACGAGACCAACAGCTGCGAGATTAGCGGACGGCTCGCTCTCTGCTGAGTGGAAAAGAAAAGAAGAACGGAGCACAATTTACTCTCACAGAGATGATTTTAACCCGCAATCAGCTCCGCAGGAGTTAATTGGTTGCGGTAATGGCCATGCGGTTGACCGATCAGCCGTCTGAGTTCATGAAAGGCGTGAAGAAGAGGGTGTACATACTGAATTGGTTCCTGACTGAGTAAATAAAACCTCGTGAGGTCTGTGCGTCTGAATGCGTGTTACCTGTGTTGGGCAGGCCCTGCTGGCCGTGCCGGGCCGACTCCGAGCCGTCCTGCGACTGCACCTCGATCAGATAGGAAGCTTTCTGCTCCCGATCGAAGGAGGCTCGGGTGGAGATGACGCCGGAGCGCGAGTCGATGCTGAAGAACTGAGAGTCGCCGCTCTCATCCCTCAGGATCACATAGTGAACCTGAGCAAGGCAGAGGGGGAAGCTGAAGCGGCGAAGGACGAAGCAGAGGTGGAGAAGAGCGTATCGATGTGTCTGTTTCTCACCATGCCGTGCAGACCAGAGTCCAGATCCGTAGCCAGAACCTGAGCCACCGAAGTGCCGATCTGAGCCCCCTCGGGGACCGTGGCCTCGTAGGTGGACGACAAGAAGAAAGGAACGTTGTCGTTCACATCTGGCGACAGAAACAAAGAGAAAAGGTTCAGCAGAAAGGAAAAAAAAAAAAAAAAACATCTTTTGTTTTCCTAAAATTGCCATTTTTCTTCTTGCGGGTCCTGGCAGGAGAATTCATACAGCCTGTCATGTCCATGAAAGCTGATTAAATTGGATTAAAAAGTGACAGATAAACAAAAAAAAAATGAGGAAGCGGAAAGAGGATGAAATAAACAATGAAGGGAAAAAAAGAAAGGTGAGACAATAGTCACAGAGGGAATATAAATGCTGGGTGAAATAAATGTGGATGTCGAGTAAAGAAGACAAAAGGAGAGAAAAACAGACAAAAACTGGGTTTAAAAGTCTGTGGTCTGAAGTCTATCAAAAAGTGAAGTTGGACTGTGTCTCCGCTCACTAATGAAAACTGAGTTATTAGCAGGGAATTATCCTCCAAACACCCTGAAGAGTCCACAAAGCAGCTTGTCAGCTCACTTTCAAGCTCCGCTAAGCCAATTAGAGCGTCCGATGTGGGTTTGTTCAAAGCCAATCAAAGTCAGGAAGTGTTTTCTCCTCTCCGCTTCTCTCCACCCGCCTACAGATGCTGATTGGGAAATGAGTCACTGTTAAAGCGAGGCGGCGTGGAGCTCGCACCGCCAGCCACCGCTGTTTTCTTCTTTTCTCTCTCTGTCACAGAAGACCAGGGAAATGAATTGCACTTTATTACTCTCTGTCCCCGCCGTTTTCCAGCGCCGCTGCTTGTTACGGCTCCGTCTGGATTGCTCGCTGATGGCTTCTTTTACTCCTGCTGGTCAGAGCTGAGGGGAGATGTTTTATAATCTGAAAACTGCTCCTGGAGAGGCGGATCGGTTCAGCTAAAAGTGTAAGGACCTCAGAAGAAAGCATGAAGAGTGAAATTTTATTCTTCTGCTGGGTTTCTGTTCCAAAATAAATAACAATGATTTTTTTTTTTTTAATCATAGAAGCAGTACATCCCACAGTATAGTATTATATTATTCACCTGAACATGTACACTGAACATTTCACTCTGTAGTTACTAGATTTTTAATATTCTATTAATATTCTATTCTGTGTGGAGCGATGTTGACAGCAACTGACAGCAGGAAAACATATTATTTCAATGAAAACTTTTTCAAATAGAATATCGGAATAAAATTTAAAGGTATGTAATGAATAAAAAAAAAAATACATTTCAGACAAAGAATAGACAAATTTAAAATACAGTAGCATCTCAAAGATTTGAATACAAGGCAACAGTAAAGAAAGGAAATTTGTTGCACAGAAACTGATAAATTTCATTGCCTTTATGTTTTTTGCACAGGTGATGAAAATCAAAAGCACTTAGCGTATCAGACTGTTTCATGAGAATCGATGATTTGGGGATGGGGATCAATGCTTGAATCTCTGTGGCCTATATGCTATGAAAGTAGGAATAAGAAAAGTATTTTTGTAATGAGGAACATTTAAAACATGTCGCAAAACTCTGAGTTTGACTGGTACAACAGCAGCAGGCAGAATATAAAGACTTTCAAAGTAAAAGCCTTGAAGTTTACATTGTCCAGGGATCCTGAAAGCTAATAAAAACAAAAGATTTTCCAAATAAAGAAACCAACAACAACAAAATACTTAAGAGATGGAGGCTTTGATTGACTGAAAATTAAATTTTTTTTTCTTTTCTTCTCAGTTTTGCTGATGAAGTAGTGGAAAAGAAACATTTCGCTTCATTGTGACAAACACAATGTGAGCAGAAGAGGATGAATGTGGACCACACCGCCTGACCGGTTTTAAAAAACCTTGAAGAAAAACCATCAAGCCCTGGTCTTAACTCACCCGTTACGTTCACGTAGACGGTGGTGAAGGAGGCGAGCGGCACCGCAGCCACGTTCTGCACGCGCACCCTCAGCGTGAAGAAGCGCGTGGTCTCGTAATCGAGGTTCTCGGCCACCAGGATGGACGCCGAGCCGTCCGCCCGGTTGGGTTTGATGTAAAAGCGCACGGGCATGTTGGTCTCCGGCACCTGGCCCTCCTCCAGGTTGTAGGTCACTCGAGGGTCGCCCAGAGGAGACGTCGCCTTGATGGTCTGGTGGGAAACGGGGAGGATTAGAGGCAAACTGGAGAAGAGGGTTGAGCCATTCAAGAGGCGGAAAACAAGCAGCTTGACAAGAAAGGACAGGGGGAAATATATGAGCGTCGCACACACCTGGGGAGAGCAGGGTTAGCTGGCAAATGAGGCTTCACTGACATGGTGAGTGATACCGACTCCATGCAGTCAGGGAGAGCTTCCTGAGATTAAGAGCCACTACTCTGTGATTCACAACATACAACAATTAAACCTGAAACTGAAAAGAAAAAAGCCTGTGGTCTCCTCCACGAGTCGCGGCTGAATGACAGCTCAGGGTTACGGTCAGCAAAAGGGAGATATACACCACATTAGGCAGGGGAGTCTATATTTTTGGATGATCTCTGGAAAAATAAAAAGGTCACATTGATTTTGAACTTATTAAATGATTATTGAGTGAGAGAAATAGCCAAATTCACTCAAACCCCCTGCACAAGATTCCTGACATACCGCTATCAGAAGAGTTTGGGGTGTCAGAGAGGCCGTAGCCATGTAAGATGTCGCTGTGAGCCTTTGCAGACATGTTGTGTTACAATAAAAGCATGGATGATGGATGAATGGTCAAAAGACGGCAAGATTTTTTTCAGTTTATTGCCTTACTCCATTACTAAATTTATAGAAACATACGGTATGTTTATTCCTGAATCTGGAACTTTTATAATGCATCAAGCCCAAGAAGACTCTGCAGTTGTCCGCAGTGACATCGTGTTATCACGCAGCTGTTAGCGAGGACAGCAGAGTCGTTCGTCTTCATAACGGCTTCAACGGCTTCCAGATCCATAAACCATAACACTCACCAGGAAAACGACACTCTAAAATACACAACCGCATTTCAAAGAATGCAGCGTTTCAACGGTCAGCGCCGCATCTCAGCCCTTCTATGGAAACGAAACAGTGAAAACTCCAGGACGTTTCGAAGATACCTAAAAAGGTTTCAGTTTCAGATTTGTTGACGTTTTTCTGTGCGTGATTTTTTTTTTTTTTTTTACAGACAATGTGGAAGTGTGTGTATGTGTGTCCACTGTCAGCAAAGCTTTTAAGACTTGTGTCTTTTCTCTTGGCAGCACAATGAGCTGACCAGAAAGAGAGAGAGAGACAGAGAGAGAGAGAGAGAGAGAGTGTGTGAGAGAGAGAGAGAGAGAGAGGGAGGGAGGGAGGGAGTGCTTCAAATACTTCTGCTGTAGAGACAAAAGTCTGTTTCCACTCTTCACAATGAAGACTTCAGTAAAGCTTTGAAATGATGTTTTTTTCAAGGAAGTTATCAGAATCAACATAACAGTGTGTGAGATGATCTAGGTGTGTGTGGAAAAACAAGAGCTCAGACACAGCTTTTGTCTCTCCAGGCTTAAAACTCAACACGGCCTTTGTGATCTTGCTCAACTGTATTGATTGTACTGCTTCAGTTGAGTAACGTTTCGCCACTTTACAGTTATCAACAATAAGAAGCAGACTGTGCACCGACATTTCGTTCTACCTTCAGAGTTCACTGCATTTGTCTGAATTAATTAAGCATACTTACTCTAGACTTAACCATGCATGTCTAACTTGACCTCAAGTCAACCCTAACCGTCAAACCATTTAACCATTTCGTTGTGATGGCGAAGTGTTTTTTGGCAAACACAAGTCCCCACAATGGAGGTCTGCAAGTATTTCTATCCAGTCCAGTAATATTTTTTTCCTTATAACGTCTTTACCTCAGCAAATTATCCCACAATAAAGACCCCAGTTCATCAGAAGGGAACTTCATGCCAGATTCTGATTGTTTTTATTATCATAGTTGATTCAAACTCAGACTGAACACATCTGACAGTTACACTTGCTGGAACTGACAGAGACGATCACTGAGCAGCAGGCTGGGTGCAGGACCAGGTCAACAATCCATCTGATCAAAAAGAAAATGCTTTTTTTTTTTAATGGTGGACATGGTGAGGTCTTACTCTGAAAGATAAAAAGGCCAAGGCGCCTCTGAACATCTCCAAAAGCCGTCGCGACAACCAGAGGTAACATGTTTCGCCTGAGTGAGAAACGCTGTCCACCCAACTCAAACATCAAAAACCTCTCAGCTTCTCTCTTCCAGTGACCACAGCGGCTGCAGCGCGGCGCTCTTTCATGTCTCTACGAGCCACCGAGCGTGTTGGGAGGACGACTTGATCTCACAGAGGAACGAAACGAGCTTCTGAGCCGACATAAGTCGTGAACGTTAGCGCTCAGATAACACGATGAACCGAGTTTATTCTTAAAACAGTAGCCTGCTAAGACTGTATCATCAGCTCTAAGCCTGATCGCTCCCCGGCCGTCCATCTCGCAGGTGAGGAGTCGTGTCAGGACGCGGCGGTGCGCGCAGCGCGCTTCAGCCTCGCAGCGGGCCGAGGCGCTGGAATCAGCACTAATGAGAAATCGTCTCATTAAACATCAGCGCGGCGCGCTGAAGCCAAGCCGATCGGTGTCTGCCATCTTCTCCCACACAGATTAACGCCTGTGGAGATATCGCGGCAGATCACTCTCAGCTGGTGCGGCCGGCGCTGCGAATGATTCAGCAGCTGGAATACAGATCATCCTGTCAACTTCTCATGCAAACAGTTGGCAGTCAGCTGGAAGGGGTGGAGGGGGGCCGTTAAGGTCAGGAGGAGTTTTATATGTCACAGTTTCCCTCAACTTGCATGTGATAATTATGCTTTTGATGGCTGCTTTGATTATATATCTTCCAAATGCACGCGGCAGAAGCGTCTGATTACCTCATTTATTTAGTTTAATTAGAGCAAGGAAGACACAAATCAAGGAAAAGAACGACAGAGACAGCCTTGTTTAGAGCCTCAATCAATCCACGCCTTTAATGTTCCACTTTAACGCAACCGAAATCACAATAAAGCCCCCATTTGCATATTTTTGTAATAAAATAAACTAAAATGCATGTTAGTGACAGCAGCTGTGCTGTAAGATTGGTGAGACTGACATTTAAAGTGAGTGATCACGGAGGAAGCTGCTCTCCATCTGCCTGGTGACTTCTGGATCGGCTATCTGCCGTCTTTCATCACACAATCCGTGAATCAATGACTAGTTTTACTCACGTTACCTGTTACTGCAAAGAAAAAGTACGTTGTGACTTAGAAAAGTAAGGAGAAAAGGACTTCAATCAGTGTTTTGTTCTGAATCTAAATACATTTGAAAACCGAAAACCAAGAAAAAAGCAAGAAGACAGTTGAGATAAACTATGGAGTGCAGACTGGTGTGATCAGGGTTAGTTTTAGGCTACAAATGCATCACAGTTAAAACAGCTAAATGTTGATAGAGGAGCAGGTTAGATCAGAACTAATCCGACACTTCTACAAGCTAACAGGAGTCGCTAATGCTACAGCTAACCATTGTCTCAACGGAGAGGACCGAGAGAGACAGCGGCACTGCAGCTTTACAACTGCTGCCAGTACTTTTAAAAGTACAGTATGTGTACAACAGAACAGACTTAAGCCATCGGGAGTTAATTTGTTTAATGTCTGGATCAAAAACCAATTATATTTAAAGTTCTTGAGTGTCACTAAGATTAGAAAGAAACCTGAGAGTCAATCCATTGCTATTATAAGATAAAAATCCCACATGAGCAGGTGATGACTACATCTTATTGATATTGAGATTTAACACACGCGCACACACACACACACACACACACACACACACACACACACACACACACACACACACACACACACACACACACACCACACACACACACACACACACACACACACACACACACACACACACACACACACAAACACCTCAGCAGCGTCTCCATCCCTCCACCTCATTAACAATGTGATTAACAGACCTTATTAGGCCTGCTAAATTTAAAACAACAGTTCCTCCTCAGTGCAATTAACTGCAGGGGAGGGAGGAGGAGGAGGAGGAGGAGGAAGAGGAGGAGGAGGAAACACCTAGATGATAGAACATCTTCCTCCAAACAGTTTGGGCCTTCCATGGTCAGTTTATTATCACTCATCCAAACATTTCTACCGATGCTGTGTGAGCATCTTCTTCAGCTGCTTTCACCTCTAGAGTGTGACTGAGTGAATGGGTGAATGTGGCGAATCATGAAAAGTGCGCTGAGCCTGCTGGAGCGGTGAAATGTATTAAATACATAAAGCAAATTTTTCATCCATCCTCTGCTTGAAGTATCAAGTTTATTTCATTTCTGTTCACAATAAATCTTGCAAAAACAGCAGAATATGGAATTAGCTTGTCTGTCTTTCTATACTGTACTGCTTTTTTCTCCCCTATTTGACTCCCTCACCTCCCACCGTCTCCCCAGCCCTCCTCCCTCCGCCATACAGCCCCTGTCAGGTTAAACACAGTAATTAGACGTCTGTTTTTCCGAGGTGATGAGAGTCCATTGTGATGCTCCGACGGCAGGTGTAATTTTCTCCCTCTCTTCAATCATCTCTGACAGATGAAGCTGTGGGTGGAACAACTTCCAATCACTGTCATCATCTCCACGGCCACCATTTTCAGTCTTTTCAGTGAAAAACAGGTCAAAAAAGGAGCGCGGAGAGAGCAACAAACTTCACGTACACACGGAGACTCACACACACGCGCACTAACACACCCTACAACTATTTGAAAAACTGACTAACCTCCATGAAATCGAGCAGCTGGAGGGTAAAAACTCCTCCACCTTCTAAACCAGCGGCTTAGGAAAAGAGAGCAAATTAGGATGGAGGGATCAAAAGACTAACAAAATCACCAGAGGTATACAAGGGAGCGTGTGCGTGTGTGTGTGTGTGTGTGTGTGTGTGTTCGTTGTAGTGAGTCAGGTGAGAAAGACTCGGGGCGGGTTTGTTGTTTGCTCGGCAGAAAATGTTTGGCGGTGCTCGGCTAAACGTGCTGACACAGAGAGACGGAGAGAGAGGGACGGATGAGTGAAAGAGAGGAGAGGGAGGGAGGATGGAGAAGAAGAAGAAGAAGAAGAAGAAAGAGCGTCTCCGGCCTCCTCCGGGTGTTCTGCACAGACATGAAGAGGGATGTAAATGAAAGAGGAGTGTTTTGCCGCTGCTGGGCTGGAATATTCCTCTCTCTTTCGTGTGTCTCCTGCCCTCCTCGTCCACGTCTCTCTCCGAGCGGCATAAACCCGTCAGAACAGACGGGCCGGCTTCACTTTCCTCATCAGCAACATTTCAGGAAAATCAAAGTCAGTTTTACTCCACTGAAAGAACACGAGGCTGCTGAAAAAGGTTTATTACCTTCAGCTGTGTTTAAGTCAAAAAGCTTTTCAGAGGTTTCCATGTGTTTGAAGAAACACTTCACAAATAATAATAAAACGGGCGCACTGACTCACCACGATCTTGGCGTCCCGGACGGTGTTTTCCGGCACGGTCACCCAGTACTCGGACTGCTCCCAGTGCGGCGGCTGGTTGTGGACGTTGGTGATGATGACGGTCAGCTCCACGGAGCTGCTTCGATTTCCTCCATCTGACGCCACGATCCTCTGGTTGATCCTGGACGTCTGCAGCCGGGATGAACGGGGAATGATCAAAATGAAGAAATACAAACCTCGGCAACGGTTCTATCGGCAAGTATGCGTCTGTGAGGGAAAAGCTCGCAGCTAAATCACAAGTATAATCACATCCGTGATTCTAAAACGACACAAATAAATAAATAATCTCAATACAAGTAGCTATTTCTCATTTTTCAGTTTCTAATTCTGTGAAAACTCCAATGAAAAATGATTATAGGGGAAATGCTCGCTGAGTAAATCATCACAGAAAGTCAATTGATACACTTTTAAGACTTCAACAGTTACACTTTTTTCACTCTTCCCCATTTTATAACTGAATAAATTATATCACATTACATTGTAAAAATGTGTATTCCAATTATAAAAAATTAAGAAACCCACCCATGAATTATTCTAATCTTGTTTTTCTTGCAAAAGAAAATCAGAAAACAAGAATGGCTGCTGAGAAAAATAGAAACCTCTGTCTCTTCTGACTTGTGATTTTGAAGAAATCACTTATGTTTTCAAAACTTTTTATCAAACAACTGCCGAGACAAGCTTGTCATGATCGTTATATTATGGATGACAAGTTGAGATGTTCAAAAGTCACTACTAATGGTCAAACAGCTGTTAAACAGGTTTGAAAAGGAGCTAAACAACTGTAAATTAAGCAAAAATCAAAGCAGAGAGAAACAGACAATGTTTAATTGTTGATCTTTGATTGTTCTTCAAAAGGGAATAAAGAATGTGGATATGGGTAAATTTCCCTTTGCTGAATTATTGATTGAAGTGCTTTTAAAAGGGAAATGAGAGGCAGAAGGACCGAGATGAGACGACAGTGACAGAAGAACAGACAGCATCATTCATAGCGGGCGAATTCGCGTCGTTGTGGATTTTCAGATTGACTTTGTGAGGCTGTACAAAGAAAAAAATACACACAAGCACACAGATGGCAACCATTAAAGATTTAAGACAACAGTGTGTTTGATGCATCTCTCTTCTCACAGCGGAGCAACAGAAAAGCAGCCGCCACTGGAAACAGCCTTTGTGACCCCACAACCCCACGAGTCTGAGATTGTTACTATACGCTACCTGCGCAGTAACAGATTGGTTTATGTTCACGTATTATTAAATACTTCTCCCGATTGTGCTGATAAAATGATAAAACGTCTGGATGGATGGGTGTTAGGGTGTGACACGCCTGTGTATTTCTGACCTGTGAAATCGGGTAGTTGACATACACCCAGCCGGTGCTGGGGTTGATGTGCAGGTAAGCCGGTTTCTGATTGGACAGCGAGTAGGTGATGGCGGCGTTGCTCCCCTGGTCATCATCGTGCGCCGCCGCTCGCAGGAAGCTAGTTCCCACTGGAGTGTCCTCTCTCAGGAAGTCTGACAGGGAGCAGAGATAAGCTGTCAGACGGGGGACGAAACGCGACGTAGAACCTTCAGAGATGATCACTGGGAGAAAAATTGTATGTCATAAATTTGTTTCAGAAGTTGGTTAAAGTTGGACCTCAAAAGAGAAACCCACAGTCATTTTTCAGATTCTGGCTTGTGCCGAGGCGTGAATACTAAATTTCATTAGAATTGACTGAACGCAGTATAACATCATGTTCTGTGATGGTAAGCAGATATTATAATAATGGGAGTGCGGCGTTATGTTGTGTCAGCAGTGTGTCACCTCATTTTGTCATTTCTGGGTCTCACTCTGCAAAGTCAACAGATGCATTTTTAAATTTATGAATATAACCTCCAATCCTGCTGACGGTGACGCGTGTCAGCGCTGATCAGACAACAAAAACAACCAACACGGAGGGGGGGGGCGGGCTGGCTGCCGCATTTCCCTTTGTAATCCTGCATTTCAAGCATTGTGTCAATAATAATGTCCGCATCACATTTGTGCTTTTCTCTGGATACATTTCATCTGAATAATCACGGCAGATCCTGCTGAGTCTAATGTGTTTCACATTAAAAGAAACAACTGAAACAACCAGGGGGAGCAAACATGGGATTTGTCTGCCTTCCAGAGTTGTTTGCTACAAACGGTGCAGCTTCGATCATGATATGGTGGATAGAGCTGCAACTTTATCCACCCGATTTAATCATGTCTATTAAAAGCAGTGTGCACGTATATCAGTGGGGTTAAGGCTGAGGTAACTCCAACTTTTTGTCAGGAACTCCATCTTGAAAAAGTTATAAAAGTTGCTCAATTAATGACCGTTTATTATTTGAACTTGAGATTCAAGAACAATTTTGTATTGAAGATATTTAAAATAATGTAACTATTTCATCTCAGTAACACCACTACTAACACTGCCTTGTCAAAATCATATAATTTATCAATATCAACATCATTATTCCTATATTTCCACTTTGTATTTCAAAAACACAAGCTGCTGAGAAAATTGTTGTGAATGAATCAATTCAACGTAAAAATAGTAATATGATAGAAACAGCTTGAATTCTGAAGATTCATTTGTTTAAAAGTTCAAATGTAATTGGTATGATACATTTCCATCAAGTAACATTAGTCCAAAACCAAATCTAGCATCATGCCAAAAAGCATCATGTAAGCCAAGTTAAGAGTCTTTTCTCCTCTTCACATCTCTAGAAAAGCTGTAATCAGCTGAATCCTTCCCTCCTTCCTCCAGTTCCAGTCTGTCACCCTCACTCTCTCCATGTCTGTAACAGCACATCTGTATTCATGACAGCATTTGAAGTAAGTTTGCTCCATGTTAGCGATGCTTTCTGTTCCCCTCTGTGCAGGAAAATACAAAATATTTTCCAAAACTAGTTTTACACCTACATTAAATTCGTATTACTTTTATGTTCACAGGCAAGAGAAAGTTGTTTCTGCTGCCAGAGGACACTGTTTGCTATACAGTAAACAGACTTCCCTGGGGGAGTGCAGAAATCAGAATATGTTGCAGCTAATAGAAAGTAAAGACAGGAAAGAAGAAAACACACCCGAGAGCTGCTGATCATGCTGTCCCTGAAGCCCCAAACCTCTGCACAGCACTGCATGTGGATAAAGGCCTTAAGATACATAACAAGCAGGCTAAACAAGAGGTGGTTTCCATCTCATTTCCTTCATCTGTGCAGGAAGGCTCCCTCAACATTCACACGTTCACCGGCGGTAAATGAATGCATGTCCCAGAAACATTTCAATCTGCCTGTTAAATAGTTAATGAGCCACTCTGTGCGTTTCCCTAATCGGACGAAGAGA